>NW_024097551.1:0-582067 GCF_016545835.1 Crotalus tigris | reverse complement strand
CCACTTCAGCAGAACCGGTAGCTAATTTTTTGTTGCCTAGGCTCAGAATGGACTTCTGGAAGTAACATCCACACAGAGATCCGATTGTCCCCATATTTGAATCCCATCACTGATCAAAAGTCTCCCCCTGATCATTCAAAATGGAATGCTCCTGAAATCTCAAGGGGTTACCTTTGTGCTAGACAAGGATTCAGAAAGGTAGAGCAGGAGAAAAGAAACTGGAATGCTACAGATGATAGAACAGCTGGGATATTCTGCTTGGTAATGAGTGACTCCTTGATCATGCATTTAAAGAATTTAGGTCAAACCAAAGGAAACTGGAAAATTCAGTCTTAACATATGAAAAAAATCTCCAAGGTAAATTATCTCAGAAAGCTTTTCAAACAGTCTGTATGTGAGGGGAGGGGACTAAATGTGCATATAAATCAAATAAAGAATATTCCAATCATCTGAAAGGTAGAACATGCCTATAAAGGGAAAAAAATGTTGCTTCCTTTATTTTAAATTACCTAGATGTTATCAAAGCACAGTAGATGCAAGATAGAGGTGGAAGCAGATATTAATTTTGTATAAATCACCTGTAAAACTACAATGTATTTAACTCTGAAGATCAAGTTTTCAAAACAAAGGAGGAGGGCAGAGGAAATGTTTCATTTGCAGCTCAAATTGTTTACAAATCAATTTTCCTAGAAAATAGAAATAAAACAAAATCCTTGGACTGCATTGCAAAAGTGATGATTCATCTCAGCCTTGTTTTTAAAAAGGCCAGAAAGTACAATAATGAATGTAAGAACAAATGAGATGTTAATGTGTATATTTTGATTCTGCAGAAAATCTAACTTTATTAAAGAGAAAGAAAGGCTCAATAAATTGAATGAGTATAACTCTATTGTATACTTGGCAAATGGACAAAAGATGCCTTCATATGGAAGAGATTGCATAAGATTCTGTTGTTCATTAGACAAAGGAAAAGTCCTTAATTTAACCATTAAGGATGCTTACATGTTCCCGATCTGGAGTCAAGTTTGCCTTCTATAAAATACACCATTGAAAAAGTATGTGACACAAGATTTAAAGGTAATCATTGCTACATGACTGTAAAGGAGAATTGCTGATAAAAGCACAGACTAGCAGAATGGATCATCTGAATTAGATAGTGCAGAGAATAAAGTGAGGGTAATAAAGAATTGCAACCACAGTAACTGTATAATCAAATGGTATTAGAAAATGGTGCACAGGGACCCAGATGTTATTTATAAAATAGAGAAGTTGGTTAAACCACTAAAGATGCCACCATGTGTGAATCAGACCTGGTGAATATGTTGCATAAAAGCCAAAGACACTAAGCCAATGAAAATGGAAAGAAAATAAAGAAACAAACTATTTCCCAGTAGAATTGTGGACCATTGCATGTCATCATAATATAAGGAAACACAATTATTTTTGCATACACAGTTATTACAAAATCACATTTGACCACTTAGTGAAAAGAGTCAGGTGCTGAAGAAATGTAACATAAATATGAGAGAAGTCATAAGTATTATGAACAGGCAATAAGAATGCATACACAACAGAAAACATGCAAAGGTACCAGAAAAAGCAGGAAATTGTATATAAATAAATCATCAGGTGGATCACAATAACACATTTAAGAGTTGTGAAGCCCAGAAATAGTAGTAGCTCCAGAATCATGATGAATAATGGTTGATATTTCATGGTTCAAGTTTTCTAGTCATATTTTAAATCTTACATTTATAAGTATTAAAGTTTTTTTATAATGAATATGTTAAATGAATGTTTATTGACAATCATGCTGAAATGCTATTACTTTGCTAAACAGTATGCTAGTTTTCTCTATCATAGTACCATCTAGCTCTCTTGAGAATAGTTGAAAAGTTCCTAGTCAATATGATAGTCATTTATGCTTATTGAAGAACTATGGGAGTTGCAGTCTATGATATCCGGACAAAAACAGAACTGGAAGTATTTGATCCATATTGCAGTTCCAGTGAACACAATTTTCTATAGCCATGGAGTTTTCAGTTCCTCAAATCTAATCATAAATAATACGAATAGTTATTCACAAGTACCATCAAGTGCAGCTATCATTACAAATTTCCATTCTCATGTTTTTTTAGCAATGATTTCCCACTTAAAGCCTATAATTAAAATAATTAGTACAAAAATTGCCTTGTAATCAACTTAATTTCAATTAGTTTTTTTTAAATGTATAGATGGAAAACTTGAAGAAGAATTTGAATATTAAAAGATAGCATGCTAATAGCATCAATCAAACATTTATCCAATGAATTTAAATTATTTCCAGCACACACAACATACACACACACACTCCTCCTTGCTGTCTTCTAATACAGTTGACTGGTGATCATGCAGAAGCCATTTAAAATTTTGATGTAAATGTGGATGTGAGGTACAACGATTGACGTGTCTGACTAAGACTGGGGTGACTTGGGCAACTTCTCTCTCTCTCTCTCCCTCTCTGTCTTTCTCAGCCCAACTTATCCAACAGGTGTTTGTGAAATGAAATAATGGGAACTCCCCATTATATTTTCCTCCTAATGAAAAATTCAGATATAAATCAAATAAATAAAAATGATAAATAAGTTTCCTAGATATGGAAACTCAGCATTGTTGTACTTTCTTGAAATTATGTTGGACTCACCCCAAGCCAATACCTTTTAGGTTACAATGAAATAGAAAATATGAGCCAAGTGACTGTAGCAATAGGATTGCTGAAACTTTATATTAATAAGATTTTCCTTGTCAACTGTCCTACTAGCGAAACCAAAAGAAGGAAACTTCAGGGCAATTGAATCTCAGAAAAATAAACTTTATTGGTTACACCATCTCGGAACTGAAGAAGCAAAACCAACTCTGGTTTTTCCCATGTGAAAACTTTCCATATTAAACATTAGATTCCCTAGTTCTCACTATCTAGGTGTTCACATTGTCCAATGGTAAATTTCTTTTTGTTATGGGAACAGTCCACTTCTCCATCGAGCGCCTGCACCTGGCACCTGGCAGGCTCTCACAGTTCACGAATGGCTTCTTGGTATCCTGTTTCCTCTCTTCAGATTCTACCCCTCCCCCTGTTCTTTGTCAAGTTGATCAGCGATATAAGCTAGGAGACAATATAGTGATTCAATTTTAACATTCCTAATAAAACCAGTGAAAAGATGCATTACAAAGCTGCTATCTTGATGAGATAATTTAAACAATCTATCATGGAGGAGTTGCAGATCCTGAAAAGGCTTAAGAGACCCTAGAGCATTGCTGGAAGAAAATGAAGGATGATTCCAACTGAAGTTGACTTAGAGCCACTATTAAGGCTGGTCTTATGGCAATAAGAGAGTTGAAACAGCATTATTTCTCCCCTCTTACTACGTCCACAGAGTGTCACCCTGCAACCCTGTTTCAGATCACCTGGTCCTTTCTGGGAGAGGGAAGCTTGATTGATTATCTTCAAAGCTGCACAGAAGAATTTGTTCAAAGTCACCTGGATTTGTTCCCAGAGGAACCTACGCATGGTTACAGGTCTGTGTGAGATGTCTGGGGTAATGTCTTGCCTGGTTATCTAGGAACGATTTGATCCTGTTGGACCTGATGAAGTAGACAGGGTCCTCGATGCTGTCAATGTAATCACTTGTCAATTTGATCATTGTCCCGCCTCATCTCAAACCTCCAGGATGGTGACTAGCAGGTGGATTCAAGCAGTGATAAATTCCTTGCTGTAGGAGGGGATGTTCCCAGGACTTTTTAAGGAGGCCCTGATTCACCCCCTCCTAGACTCATAGGAGATTACTGTATTTTAAATTATGGATCTGCTAGCAAGATTGGTTTCAAACGAAAGGAGCATTTCCAGTAGTTTTTCCCCTTTTTAAAAAAAGAATTAATTAATGGAATTTACATGTGCTCAGAAATTAGCTCTTAGAACCTTGGCACAGAGTAATAGTTTTCTTTTCAACTTTCATTTCACAAACAAGCATGGCAAATTCATTTTCTAGTCTCCACACACTTAGATGGTCTACAGGTAATTTGCAAAAAGCTAGCTTCTATTTATTGTTTTGGAGACCATTTAGTTAATTTTACAACACATTGGGGATGGTTGGTAGCTACACAAATGGGACATATTTCACAGAGTTACTGGATCAGAAAGGAGAAAGCAAACTAAACTGTTTCCTAGAAAGGTGTTTCATGCTGTACCAAACCTTCTTTGTCTTTTATATTCAATCCCATTTATTCTTACCAGACACTTTTCAGAAAAGGTAAATATAGAAATTTTATATCAAAATTGATCAAACTCAAGCAAATATTTAATATTTTAACCCAAAATTGCTGGTTTATGACAAAAACAATTTGCTCCATAGCTAAAACAAACAAACCATGGAAAATATTCTGATGCTATGATAGCCATACAATTGGTTTCTTCCTTGGGATGCAAAAAACTTACATCGTTTTTGTATTTTTCCAAAATTGAAGGTAAATATCTTGGGAAGGAACTGCTCTTTAAGACTCAGATTTTAAAATATTAGTAGGATGCTTAAACGGACTTGCATTTCACCAAAGCCAAAATAGAAGCTAAAATAACGACTTCTATTTGAGGCCAGAGGGAGTTGTATCGGACCATAAATAACAGTTCAATGTTAGTTATATGCAGTTATTATTAGAGCAGGATGTAAATTTGGCTGTATGTATGTTGATGAACATAGGATCATTGTTTTATTATAACATTTGTTTAAGTATACTTTTGCATTTTTCCATAAATTGTTTAATTCGTTTTTTCTCCTCATATCCCAAATAATAATCTTTATAAACTCTGATGTTAAATAATATCTGCATCTTGCTGTTTTCTGGCACAAATTTCAGAACAGAGTCCTGGGGCACCCCACTACACACTTCCCTCCATGTAGATGCAGTTCCATTGAGGACCACACGCTGAGTATGGCTGGTCAGCCAGCTACGAATCCATCTGGTGTTGATGTTGTCTAACCCACATTTTCTATCTTATCAAGTAGTAGGTTGTGATCTATTTTATCAAATGCCTTACTGAAGTCCAAGTAAATTATATCCAAAGCATTCCTCTGGTCCACTAATTTTGTACTTTGCCAAAGAATGCAATAAGATTTGTCTAGCATGGTCTGTTTTTGACAAACCCATGTTGACTTTTGGTAATGCCTTTGTTTGCCTCTAGGGTGTTCGCTGATTCTTTGTTTGATTATCTTTTCCAGAATCTTCCCAGGTATTAAGGTCAGGCTGTTAGGTCTGTAGTTTCCTGGATCCATTTTTTTCTTTTGAAGATGGGAACTACATCAGCTCTTTTCCAGTCCTCTGGTAGTTCCCCAGTGCTCCAGCATCTTTGAAAAATATAATTCAGTGGTTCTTAAATCACACCTGCCAGTTCCTTGAGAACCTTGGAGTGTAATCCATCTGGTCCTGGTGATTTGAACTCATCTAGGCTGGACAGATGCTCACTTACCATTTTCTTGCCTATCTTAACTTGTGTTTCTAATCTGTTTTTTCAGTACTGTTTTTGATAAGTCGGACTGTTTTTTTCCCTTTCTGTAAAAATGGATGCAAAAAATGAGTTAAATAGTTCTGCTTTCTCCTTGTTGCTTGTAACCTTCTTGCCACTTTCTAATGGACCAATCATTTCCTTAATTTTTTTCTTGTTTTTTTACATGTTGAAAGAAGCTTTTTGTTGTTATTTTTGACTTTGGTCGCAAGCCTTAGTTCATTTTGAGCCTTAGCTTTCCTCACTTCAACTTTGCAGGCTTGGGCTATTTGCTGATATTCTGCCTTAGTTATGTGTCCCTCTTTCCACTTTCTATACTTGTCCTTTTTATCTTTCAATTGATCAGAGAGTTCTTTATACAGCCATGCTGGTTTCTTTTTAAAGCTATTATTTTTCTTCTTCGTTCGTATTGTGCTAGACTGGGCTTTTATAATCTCACTTTTCAAAATTTCCCAAGCTTCTTGAGTTGTTTTCCCCTTGAGGATTCTCATCCTTGGAATCCTTCCCAAGCTGTCTCTAAGTTTATTGAAATTAGTTCTCTTACAGTCCAAGACTCTAGTTTGACAGTGTTTTATTGCTTGTGCTTGCATAATGTTGAATTCCAATATTGCATGATCACCCCCCCCCAAGGTTCCTGTGGCTTCAACATCTTCTATCATTTCATCTCTGTTAGTGAGAATTAGGTCCAATATGGCTAATCCCCAAGTTCCTTTCTCTACTTTTTGGCAGACAAAATTGTCTGCTAGGTTTGTCAGGAATCTGCTTGATCTTCCACTTGATGCAGAGTTTGTCTCCCAGTTGATGTCAGGGTAATTAAAGTCCCCCATGACTATTGTGATGTGCTTCCTACATACCTTAGTTAGCTGACTAGCAAAAAGTTAATCTATTTCCTCTGTTTGGTTGGGTGGCCTATAATATGGCAATGTCATTCCCCCCCCTTTATATTGACCCAAATGCATTCAAGACAGTTTTCATCATTATGCTCTATTTCTGTAGAGATGTAATTATTTCTTATAGAGAGAGAAACTCCACCTCCTCTTTTATTTGGTCTGTTTCCTTTAAATAATTTAAATCCCTCTAGCTGTGTGTTCCATTTGTGGGTTTCATCCCACCAAGTTTCTGTAATGGCAACAATATCATATCTGATATTGATATCATATCATATCAATATCATATCAGATATTTAAAACAATATGAATTGTTTTGAATTTCTCACACTTTTTTACTTTCTCAGGATTAAAATGGCTCAGCATTCCCTTCCCTTGAACCAGATCCCTTCACAACACCTCCCCCATCAAAGTCACTTCCTCCTCCAAGGCTTGAAGATGGACCACTGATCAAGGTCAATGGACAAGTCTGAAAGATTTAGATGAAGTTAGAATGTACTTTCTCTCATTGCTTGGCAACAGCAACTAGAGAAACTGATGTGGCAGGATGCCAAATGAGATTTCTTCCTTATTTGGCAAGTCCAAAGACAATTTTGAGGGACAAGTCTTGCATGGGTATTTCAGATGGAATTGATGGACAAATTATGGTGAATGAACATCTCCGACACTTCCTAGGATCACTTCATATCTGGATAGCTCTTTCAGTGAATCATATTCAAGTCTTCTCCTTCTATCTCTAGAATCAAAATATAATCCACCTCATATCCCTTTTCTATGTTTAAGAGAAAGGACACAGAGACCACTCCTGAAGAGGAAACACTGAAATATACTTCCATTGATATTTGAAATAATCAATTAGCATTGCAACAGTTTCTATAGTCATTTATTCTCAGTTGTAAAGAATTGGTACATTGCAGTAAGGCAGACATGTCAAACACAAGGCCCGGGGGGTGGATGCAGCCTGCGAAGTGGTTTCATGTGGCCCGTGAAGCCGTCCTGAAAACAGTGAGGGAACGGCCCCCTCTGCCTTGGCCCTGGCCCAGGCCAGCCGGGAGCCAATGTACAATTTTGTAGTGGCCATCTATGCTGAAATGTATTCAGTCTTAGTTCCATAAGCCCCCCCCCCGCATGGCCTGAGAGGAACAGAGAGACTCCTCCAGTGGACTTGCCCTGGTCCCACCCCCTTCTGCCAGAGACCCTCAGATCTGTCCAACTCCTGCTCAGGCCCCCACAGGCATCCTTGACATGAACAATATAGAGCTGGCCACACCCACCCAGTAGGCCACACCCACTCCATCCACGCCCACCCAGTAGACTGCACCCACCCTGGCCACACCCACCCAGCCCCCTGAGGGCAACCACAATGCTGATGCGGCCCTCAGTGAAATTGAGTTTGACATCCCTGCAGAAGGGGATCTGATTTGAGGGGTCTATCATCAATTTCTTCAACTGCATGGGCTTTTTTGGTTTCTGATGTCAAAGCTCCATTTAATTATTTGAGGGTCTGTTTTGGAAATTTTGGAAGGAATGCTTGCGAAGTTTATTTAGAATAAAGTTTTGGAGTATTCCGAGTATTACTCATAAAATCATCCACTTTTCCACAGATGCAACATTTCTAGCCAATTCTGAGCAAGGAAGCTTAGCAGGCCAAGTCATCACTATATTCTGTACAATAAAAACATAAACTTGCCTTGTTTCTTGGTTGCCTAGAAGGATCTCTTCATCACTTCTGTTTGAATGGGCTCTACACTGTTGAAATTGGAGATATCAAGAGATGATAAGAGACATGAAACTATCTCCTTTTATTATTCCTCCATGCCTTATTTTCTTTAATCTGTCATTCAGTTACCGGATAACAATTTAACCTTCAGTTTACTGGAAGGTTGTTCTCAGAATTGGTTAATCATTCCAACATACATCTCTAGCACACAACTGGAAATCAGTGATATATTCACATGCTTGGCAATTTGATAGATTTAGTTTTCAGATTGTCTTGTTGATAGTTTTCATTGCTCTAAATCTTTGCATGAAATTCTTACAGTTATGTAGATTGCATTGTTACTCTCAATGAATTGAAATACCCATCTGGCTTCTCTTTTGTTCAGCAAGCTAAGAACAAAGGTAACATGGGTCCAATCTGTAGAAAATTCCACTGGCTTTGTCTCAGATGTTGCATTGTCACATTGTACAAATGCTTTACCTGTGTATCTACTTGCTGTTGATTATGCAATAATCCAGCCATTTGTTCTGCAGGCAGCAGTTTCCTCAAGGATCTGTTGCTCTCTACATCTGGAAGGCAAGCTCCAATGCCTCTCCAATGAAAGATTAATGCGGCCATCAAAATTTATGTCAGCTCTTTGAGGTAGTTAAGGTTGGGAAACAAGAATTGCTAGAAGCCTTGAGATTACTTTTATACAGCTCGAGTATTGCAACAGAATCTAAAAAGCCTGTCAAAACCTCTACTTCAGTTTATACCTAACACAATCAAACCAGAATTATTTTGAGTTTCTTTCTCATGCTTTCTACCTTCCCAGGACTCAGATAGCTTTTCTGAATGTTGAGCATTCCTCTCCCCTTCTCTGAATGAAACCCACATTCCTTCACATAGAAAGTTCATTATTTTAATCTGACCTTTCTTGTCACTGAAATATCCATATCCTTCATAACTTTATTTGTCATTAATCTCCTCTCAAGTATACCAGTCAACTGGCTTCCGGTTCTGGATCGCGGTGCCAGTGGATGTGCAGATAGAGCGCTCCCTCCGCCGTCCAGTTTCCCTTCATCAGAAGACCCTGGAAAGGGTCAAAAGTCACCCTGGAGAGGCGACCACCGCTGAGGAGGACCCTCGACAGATTGCAGAAGGGCGGCAGCCCTTCTGTTTGATCCGAGGCAGCTCCTTTGGACTGACGAAGAAAAGATCAGCCATTAACATGGCCGATCACCAAGCCGTTTCAGCCAAAAGCACTACCAAGCAAAACGAAAGTAACGTGGAGGAATTGGGTGAGACCTTACCTTACCTTTCTTGCTTCCCAACTACTTTCCTGTAAAAGGCTTTGGAATTTTTTTTCCCCTTTCTTAATTTGGCGGCTTCTGCTACTCTGGGAATATAAAGCTATGGAAAACAAAAAAGAGAACAACTAAATTAAATGACTAAATAACTGGACTTGTAATTTTTGGATACCTGGGTTCCCAAAAGGTTTTTATTCCTACAGAGACTTATTATTTTACCTATCTGTTAAGCTGGAAAAAAAGAAAGAATATTTCTCTTTTTTTAAACCAGATAAAAGCCTAATTTGAGTTTGGGAAAAGATTTTACATGTTACTGGGGACATCTTGTGGTGAAGTGATTTTTTTTTTCCTGACTGGGAGACCTGTGAGACTAAGATTTGTCCTTGACACTATCAAAAAAGATAAGAACTTGAAACAGCTGGGTGGGGAAAACAACTCTCTATAGTGGAGGTGGACATTTATTGACTTTTATCAAAAATAGCCTCCACTAAAGGACTATCTATAAACACCACAGAAATGGATGAATACTACCCACAACTTAACTACAAACTTATACTTGGAAAAAATCCTAGAGGCTACTGAGCTAATGAATTCCATACTGAAAGATATAGATGCCACCTTAAAGCTACAAAATGCAGCCCAGATGAGCTTACAACTCAAAAGGCAATGGAAGAAGAAGGAATTAACATTAAAGTGGACTTTAATGAGGATTTAAAGGCACTGTTATGGAAGGCTGCTTGGCATAAAGGAAAGCCAGAGTTAGACTTAAAAAATGGTTTTTTTTATGTGACCTTTAATGGAAGAGCCTAAAATCTCATTTAATGGGCTAAGGAGATTTTAAAAGACCTTAACTGATTTAATATTTAGGAGTTAGACCTATAAGGGAAATAAAAACTACCGTAAATGCCGACATATAAGACGACTTCCGCGAGCGCTGAAATCGGCGCCAAAGACGGGGGTCGTCTTATACGCTGAGTCGTCTTATACGCCGGAAATACTGGTAGTTTCCGGCATATAAGACGATGTTCTAGGAATGCGGCCCGGCTATAAAGACGGGGGTCGTCTTACATGCCGGGTCGCCTTGTATGCCGGCGTTTATGGTAGTTATTAGAATAATAGTTTTGAATTATAATATAGAAAATGGATTGAGATGATAAAGATTATTTATTAATAAGTGATGATATTAGGATGAGAAATAGAATATGATTGTGATATAAACTGGAATATTGTAACTGAAATTAGATAAAAGTTAAAAACAGGACACGGATGCGTATAAGTCAAAAGATATTAATAAATGTTTTAGCCGATTGAGTTATAACTAGCAATGTATTAATTTGAATGTGATATAATAACCAAGGGAAACAGAGAGGGAATTTTTGATGATGTAACCTGACATATATATGAAAGACCTTGTTATTGGACTATGGATTACCCAATCACCATGTTGCTTCCTTAATACCTGGAGCTTTGTAAAATTGGAAAATTAATAAAATTTGTTTAAAAAAAATATACCAGTCAACTGTCCATTGTTAGTTGTCCTTGAGTCCAAGAAAACAAAACTGTCACATTCAGTTCAGCATTATCTTCTATAAATTCAGTAAGTGTTAGGTAAATTTAACCTTTGTCTTCTTAATATTTAACATTAACCTAGATTTTTCATTTTTTCCATTTTTATAATGAGCTCCTCTAAGTCTTCTTTACTTTGGGCTAATGAAATAGCATTGTCTTTACATAAATATTTCATACTCCCAATTTTTATTTCAACTCTCACCTGTTCTAATCTTGACAGTTTTATAATAAAATTATAATATATTATTATAATATAATAAAATAATAAAGTTATTGTATAAGTTAAAGAGATATAGAAACAATAAATTTTTCAGTCTTCCCTATTCCAATTCACTTTGGGTTTTTTTTTCTTGAAACCGAGTTCTTATACAAGTTTTTTTCTTCATTCTAAATAGTGCTTAGAAAACTGGCTTTAGCACTTTCACTAGCTTCAATATATTCCACATTTTGGTACAGATAGTCTTTGAGTTACATCTGTTTCTTGAACAAGCATTCAAAGTTATGACAATGCTGAAAAAAATGACTTGCAACTGTTCCTCAAAGATCCTCAATCCTCCTATAGTCATATGATTAAAATTCAGAGTTATTATTTTCAATTGACCCACTCATTCCCACCCAACCCCTTTCGTCACCCATTGACCCCATCTGTGTTCCTCAGAACCCAGCACCTGCCTGAGCAACTCCCCCACCCTTGTAGCTCTGCCTTGGACTCCTGCCTCTTCTCATGTTGTGGAAAGTCATAACCCCATGTTGTAGCCCCATGTCATCATAAGAGATCCTCACTTAACAATCTGCAGTTACAACAGCAGCCAGGACTGCCAGGATTGCTGTCATTAACCGATGCAGTCTTGTGATGTCATGCTTTATTACTACATCATTTAGTGATGGAAATTCCAGTACCAATTACCATCGTAACACAAGTACTACATGTATGATCTACATACAAAGGAAAGAAAATGTGTGGATAGAAATGCAAACCAAAGCTTCTAATTTCATCACAGCTATGAAGTAGGAGAAAAGATGGTGAGGGCTTCTAATGGTCACTCCAGGAAACAGGATGTTGAGTTAGATAGAGCTCAGGAGCAACCCAATCAAGCTTATATGTCACTGATATTTCTCAATGTAAGATATATTGGATGGAAAATACAGTCTGTTAGCTGTAATTATATCAGTTTCTCTAAGTGATTCTGCAGAGGGTCTGGAAATGTTAGCAGAGGGCTGGAAATGAAGATGACAGCCATTTTAGCTCAATTCAGCTTTGTAAGGTACTTGATTCAATCTCTTGTAGCCTGGTTATATCAAACCTGCAACAGTAGTTGCTATATGATATTAAAATAGAAATAGAATAAAATAGAAATAAATCAAAATAGAAACAAAATAAACTTTTTAGATTCCTGCAGAGAAACAGAGAAATTTGGAGATAATAGAAAAAAGGATTTGAGATGTAATTGGGCCAGATAATATAAAAGGAGATTTCAGGACATTTTTTTCATATACTGTGCTATATAAGATGATAATGTATGTACGTTCTGAAGTACATAATCGTTGAGTCCAAATCCAGTTTAAAGACTTACAGCCATAGGAATATGGTATAAGGGAGGCCTTGAATTTGCATTTAGCATTTGAAAAGGAAATTCAGCTTTTCTAACAGAGAACCTCTCTGGGTTTAGTTCTGAAAAGGGATATTCCTAAGAGGGACATTACTTTGACTTGTCCATGGCTGGATTATATGAAAGTAGGAAATTGATTTTTGCATCCCTAATATTAGTTTATTGCTAATTGCTAAGCATTCCTGCTGTTTGAAACTACGCTATGTTCAGAAATATTCAGCTTCTTACTAGAACAGTAGAGAAAAAAGAGGGTTGCTTTATCTTGGATTGAATCTGACTGCTTGCATATTTAATATTATATTTCATGTTGTTTTTATATTTTTTCTAATTAAAATGCATGTTAAATATTTTCAAGTTTTATTTTAGTCTAGGACCCCCACAGTCACAGCAACATTGGCAGACAAATCTCCTGTTCTCCACTAATGTGAAATGTGCCTCCAGTGTCCGACCACAGATGGTTGCTATAGTCTGAATCTGTTTGACTAATTAAATCTTACAGCCTATGCCAGGCATGCTGTATTTTCACTAGTCCAGAGAAATCCATATTAGTTTTTTAGAAGGAAAGTGAAGGCATTTAATTGAAAATAATTTTATGTAAACTTGATATTTACTATTCTAGTATGTTTTGGAACCATTCAAAGTTCATTTCCTCCAAAAATAGGCATTAATATTTTTGACTGGAAACTATTTCATTAGTTCAAGATATATTATAGCAACACTGGTATATTTAAATTGTGATTATGCTCGTAATTCAATTAATGTTGATAGTTTGTTCTTGCACAAATAAACTATTCTTCATAGTACAAAAGTACAAAGATAGAATATAATTACTTGGAAGCAGCACTGAAATATAACAAAGTACTATGATACTGTTCATTATTCTCAGCCACTGAGTACAGATTAGAGACTATCTGAAGCTTGGATTAGATTAATATTCATCTTTTAAGTTATTCACACTGTCATCAGGCCTGTGTGTTTGTGTATGTGCTTGTGTGTATGTGTAGATAAAGGTATAGAAATATAAAAACACTGATGCCAAGATTGGATCATAGGACCAAGGAAGATAAAAAAAATTCCATGATCAGGAGACCTTGGAATCAAATACAGTCTTGCTGGAAGATATCTACGGAAGCAAGACATAAAAGGGGATGTATTAAAAGTGATGAGACTCTCTTTGGTGCAGTGGTTAAAGGCACCAAGCTAGAAATTGGGAGACTATGAGTTCTAGGCCCAAAACCAGCTGGGAAGGCTTTCATTCAGCCCTAGAAAGAAGGCAATAGCACACATTTCCAAAAATGTGGCTACAGAAACTCCAGGGCTGTGACAAGATAGTTGCCAAGATTGAAGAATGATTTGATGGTACATTAAGGTGACCAACTTTTTTACAACAAAAAGGAGGACACAAATAAATTGAAGAAAAAATATCGTAAATAAAACATTGTATTTATTGCAACAATAATACAGAATACACTATAATATGATAAATGCATAATAAAAACCATTTGTAACAATAACATTTTATATTGTAATTACGCTTACATGCCTATTAATTATTTAAATGAGTACTTTTCCATTGAATGAATATTTTTTGTCAATGTATCATCTTCTAACAATATATTGGAAATATCTGAACAAGAAATATCCTTCATATTGAATTTTACGGCAAGTGCTGCAGCTAGACTACCAACATTCAATCTCGATTTCTCACTTGTCCAAAAATCTACACGGCTGGATTGCGCAGGGGTGGGCGGCAAAGGCAGGTGTTGTGAGCCAGGCGCTCCAGGACAGCCACGTAGGTGCGCAGGGTGAGGTGGTGGCAGTGCAGGTCAGCACTGCGTAGACCACCAGCTGGCGCAGCCCATGGAAGGTCAACTGCCCGCCACGTTCCCGCCCACAGCCACCCCGCCAGCACCGCTGCCCTGCCATGGAGAGCCGGCCCCGCGGCTTGCAAAGCACCAGCCGAGCCAGCTCTGGCCCTGCAACCACCCCCCAGCACCACCACCACCCTGCACATCCCTGTAGAGCCAGCCCCATGGCTCGCAAAGGCAAAGCACCAGCCGCGCCGGCTCCAGCCCTGCAGCCACCCCCCAGCCACCCCCCAGCACCACCACCCACCCTGCGCATCTCCGTAGTACTGGCCCCATGGCTCGCGAAGGCAAAGCACCAGCCATGCTGGCTCCGGCCCTGCAGCTGCCCCCCCAGCCGTTCCCCAGCACCACTGCCCACCCTGCGCATCCCCGTAGGGCCGGCCCCGCGGCTTGCAAAGGCAAAGCACCAGCCACGCTGGCTCTGGCCCTGCAGCCGCCCCCCCCAGCCGTCCCCCAGCACCACTGCCCACCCTGCGCATCCCCGTAGAGCCGACCCCGCGGCTTGCAAAGGCAAAGCACCAACCGCGCCAGCTCTGACCCTGCAGCCGCCCCCCAGCTGCCCCCCAGCACCACCGCCCACCCTGCACATCCCCGTAGAGTTGGCCCCGCGACTTGCCAAGGCAAAGCACCAGCTGCCCTGGCTCCGGCCCTGCAGCTGCCCCCCCAGCTGCCTCCCAGCACCACTGTCCACCCTGTGCATCCCCGTAGAGCCGGCCCCGTGGCTCGCAAAGCACCAGCCGCGCCAGCTCCGGCCCTGCAGCCACCCCCAGCCGGCCCCCAGCACCACCACCTACCCTGTGCATCCCTGTGTAGAACCAAACAGGGAAGATCAAGAGAAACTTACCACTCCAGTCTCCTCCAGCTATCTGCGGAATTAAGTAGGAGATGGTGTAGTTGGGTAGCAGTGAGGGGTGCAAAGTTCCTGCAACTTGCATGTGCAAAGTTTGCCACGCAGGTGTTTTGGCGTGCTCAGCAGCAATTCCTATCGGCTTTCAAAAGCTAATAGGGGGAGTAGCAGAGCTCAGGCAAAAGTTGAAAAAAACCATCAAAAAAGGTCCCGGAACGCCTTCTGAGTGTTCTATGAGGGAAAAAAAAGCCCTGCAGATAAGTTTTCAAATATAGAAAAAGAGGACATTTAGGAGGACATTTTTGAGGGAGGACAGAACTCACAAAAGGAGGACTGTCCTCCCAAAAGTAGGACAGTATATGGAAAAGGAGGACATTTAGGAGGACACTTTTTGAGGGAGGACAGAACTCAAAAAAGGAGGACTGTCCTCCCAAAAGGAGGACGGTTGGTCACCTTAGGTACATCCACATCCATATGCACACACACAGAGAGACACAAATAAGACAAATTACTAATCTTTGTAATAGTCTGCAAAATATAAAAGGTATAAAATACGTTGCAATCTATAAAATAAGTTGACTTGCAAATGATAGAGTCTTCAAGTGACCTTGGCTGTAATTTTGACCTGAATTTATTTTTCAGGCTAAAGACTATCTGGTAAAATGTGAAATGAAATTATAGAACTATAGAACTGTGGAGTTGGAGGAAAACATAGGGATCATCTAGTCCAATCCTCTACAGTGTGCAGGAAAACCAATTAAATCAAGCTTAAGGGATGGTTGTCCAGCTTCTTCTTAAAAACTTATAGATATGAAGAACCCACCAAACTCTAAAGGTAGACTTTTCCACTGTTGTACAGATCTTATCATCAGGAAGTCTTTCTCTATATTTAAATAAAATCTAGATAGCTGCAAGTTAAGCTTATTATATCCAGTTCTAGTTTCTGTGGCCATGGAAAATAGTTTCTGATCATCTTTCCCATGATATCATTTTATGTTCCTGAACATTAATAATATGTCTCTACTCAGTCTATTAACTTTCTTCAGTTTGTCTTCATATGGCATGTCTTCAAGTCCCAGTATCATCTTTGACATCCATCTTGGACGTCTTTTAATGTATCAACATCATTCTAGAACTGTGATGCCCAGAATCAGGCACAACATTCTACGTGTATCCTCACCAGTGATGAATGGAGAAAAATAATTATTTCACAATTCTTTGATATGTTTCCTCTAATGCAGCAAGAACAGCATTAGACCTTCTAACAGCTATCTCATGCTACTGATCATGTTCAGATTGTTGTCATGGCAAGATATCTACGTCTTTCTCTAATGTGTTTTTTTTTCAACCATGAATTCCCCGTCTTATATGTATGTTCCACATTTTTTCTAAGTATAATGCCTTACATTACTTTGCAATCTTATTTCATCATTCTGGATTCTGCCTGGCCCTTCCAATTGTGTACATCTGCAAATTGGATAAGCAGTTTATCAACCTGCTCCCAGGTCATTAATACAAATATTCAATAATGCTAGCCTTAAGGTAGATCCCCATGAGACCCCATTGGCTTCTGCTCTTGATCTTGACAGATCCACTGGTGCAGATCTTGGAAGGTGGTGAGCTATCTATTAGTGGATTTCTTTTATTTTTATTTTTTATAAACATTTTATTGTTTTTTTCCATTTTTTACAAAAGCTTAGGACACAACGTGGTCAGAGTGTTAAATCATTCAAGAACAAAATCATATACACATAGCTCAAATTAATTATAAACAATTTCCTCTCTATAAGAAATAATATTACCTATTAAAATTAATACAATTTTAGATAAAGTTCCATCAGACAAAAATCCTCAATCACCTTGAAATTATGATAATCTATATCCTGTTTTAAGCTTTACTAATTACAATTGTCATATTCCAGTTACATTTCAATAAACATCTAATTGGGATTTCAGGTATCCTTAATATTAGATCACTCATTAAGACTAATTTTTTCCCTATCACATGTAGCTCTTACAATATATTTTTCATATTTAAAATAACAATATAAATCCAACAAATACAGTTCTATTTTTAAAAATATATTCTATAATTTCATCAATCTACATCTATAAAAAATCTTTTTAAGTCCTTTTATGAAGTTTACACTTTCAAATACTTATCAAGTATAATGTCAAGAAATTCCCTGTCTTCATTCATCATTAAGTCAGACAGAAATTCTCTATTTCAAAATAATTATCATATTTAAAATAATAATGTAATTCCAAAATATACATATCTATTTTTAAAAACATGTTCTATCATTTCATCACTCTATGTCTATAAAATCTTTTTAACCCCTAAACAAGTTTACTCCCTAATAATTATCAACTATAATAACAGTCAATTCTCATCCTTGTTTCGTTATTAAAACAGACAAAATCTCTAAAGCCTTTTTAACCCATCAAGTAGCGTTTTATCTCACACTTAAACCTGACTCTAGCTTTCTTTCTATGCCAAGTTAATTCCTATAATAAAACTTTTCGATTATCAAACCTCAAACTTTGATTACAAAAATTTCTAACCAATTCAAATTGAGCAAAATTTTCTTCTCTTCCTGCACAATATCATCCGAATATTGTATTGACTTTTATTCCATGTTATAATTATGAATTATGTTATCTACTTTGTTGTATTTTCCAGAAAGTTGTATCTGAGTGTCAATCTTTGTTATTTTTGATATTTGAACTGAGTCAGTTACAGTTAGTTCTTGATTATCCAAGTTATCCATCCATTGTAGGTAACATTGTGTAGAATTGGTTGGCTCAGTGGTTACCACCTTTTCACCCAGTGTAGATTCATCATTGGGTTGTAAGCATAATATCTCTGAGTGGACTTCTTTTATTGTTGGGTCACAACAATACACCTTACATCAATGAGAATATCACCTGGAACTTTTGTCAAGATATTTGTTGAAATTGAGGTAGTTTATATCCACAGCATTCACCCAGATGATTCTTTCTTAAGCATATGCAGAACACACCTTCTAAAATATGCAGTGATAATATGTCTAATTTGTAACATCATTCTTTTAGAAACTTACCACTTTTTTTCCTTATTACTCAGTGAGAATCTCTTCTTCCATTTTTACTGGTAAATATGGACAAAGATTCACTTGATTCCTGATAACAGAAATACCAATGTGTGAAGCCAAAGTGTTCTTTCTTTAAGAAAAAGGTATAGATGACATGCCACCAGAATGGAAGGCTTTATTTTTCTGAATTTTCCTCTCCCAAACCTTTTCTACTAACTTTCCCCAAATTCTCCAGGATATGTAATTAGTACAGTTCCCTAAAGAGAACAATTTAGGCTATTAGCTATTATGTCCTAAGAGCATCCCTGAAAATGTGAGTGGGGAAAAAGAAGATTTTTTTTTTAAAAAAAAATCTGTTTACCAACAGGAGTCTCAGAGGAGTCTCAGAATTGGTTTTTGTCAGCCCAATCCAAGGTTCTCCTGAATGTCTCCACTTACTCACAGATTAATGAATGTGAAGTTTTTATCCAGCTAAGAAAACATGAATTATGCAGCACCAAGAATATATTAGTTAGCTGTGTTGACCCTCCAGAAGTGACAGTATTGCTTAGCTCAAGGGTATCTTTTAAAATTGAAATTCAGCTGTCAATGCTCCTGAGTTTTGATGCCCAACATAGGGTTAGCTGAGAAACTGACAGGCACAAATGGACTTCATCAGGTTTGCAAACTTTTCTGAAGAGAAGCAGAATCCAAATGCATACATCTGATTAAATGGATTCTGATCTACAAAAGCTTGTGTGATCATGAACGTTTCAGGAACCATAGTCTTTACTTTGCAAGTAAAGACTAGCACATTTATTCTTGTAGAACCAGGGTCCCCAACCCCTAGGCCATGGCCCACTACCGGGCCAAGGCACATTCAGAAGCGGTCTGTGCAAATGACAGATGACCAGCGTGCATGCACACAAAGCTCCACTTGTGCGGACAGTGGGTGCTTGCACTCACATGCAAAGTTCTATTTATGTAAGCAACACACACATGCACTTGCCACTCCCAAGACACCATCCACTTTCCCTCTCCCTGCTGGGCCACCAAGCTGGAAAGGTTGGGGACCACTATTGGAGAACACATCCTTGGAATAAACGTCCTTGATTAGTTCTTAATTTTGTATTCTTATTTTTTTCTCCATATTTTCAAGTAATGATAATGCTTAGCCCAGCCTTCCCCAGATCCATGCCCTCCAGTTGCTTTGAACTATTGCTTCTTTAGTGGTCAAAGAAAATAGTCTAGCATAGATAAATGGTGTACTGTAACAGGGGGTGAACACAGGGAATAGTTCAAATAGTCAAATAGTGGAATAGGCCTCTAACTATTTTTTTATGTGTGGAGCTTTGATTGCACCATCACAGACTCCATCTTGACTATTTTTTCTATGTCTTGAGGATGTCCCTTGAGTACAACTTTCCTATCATTTCTCAGATTTCAAGTGGCCTGACTAAACTTTTATTTAAGATGGAGAATTAAACTTCCATAGCTTATTCCAGGCAAATGTGTTTTCTATGTTTCTATTTTCTTTTCTTCTGAAACTTTCTTGGATAGACAAAAGAATAACCCTTATAACCACTTTTTTCCTCACTACTCAATAAGAATCTGTTCTTCCATCTATTTCAGTAAATATGGACAAAGATTCCCTTGATTCCTGATAACAGAAACATCAATGTGTAAAGCCACACTATCAGTGTGTGAAGCCACACTATCTTTGCAAACCATTTTCGTACTAATAGCTTATACAACCTTTTGGCATTACCAATAAGGCCAGTTGGCTTGGGGCACCACTGGGGGATCAACACAATGGAGGTAGTTGATTCCTACCTCCTCACCTGCTCGGTCCCTCCCTCTCCCCATGTGTCCTTGGTTTAAATGTTTTTAATGTTTTAAACATTATTATTTTAATGTTTAATGATTTTTACCTTTATGTTTTAATTTAGATGTAACTGTAAGCTGCCAAAGTTATCCTATGGTAAGATGGGCAGCTAATAAATTTTATAAATAAATAAATATTTTTATTTATTTATTTATTTATTTATTTATTTATTTTTATTTTATTTTTATTTATTTTATATTAATTGATTAGTCTTTTGATGATATCAAAAAATAAAAAAATAAAATAAGATACAGGACCTAGTTCCAGAATAATAAAAAAATACAGTAATAAAATATTTATGTAAATACAAAGAATCAACATTCAGATAAATATATTACCTGTACAGCAGGGGTCTTCAACTTTGGCAACTTTAAGATTTGTGGACTTCAACTCCCAGAATTTCTCAGCCAGCTGAGGAGTTGAAGTCCACAAGTCTTAAAGTTGCCAAGGTTGAGGACCCCTGCTTTACCGGATACTTCAAGCTGTTGATGTAATGGGGTCTTAGCTCAATTGCCTTAACTGTAAATGTAAGCTTCTGCTCACAATGTATACATTAGAGCCAGTAGGAAATAGGACAATCTACAATTCCGATCCCAGTGGGCTTGCTTTCAAAGTAGAGATATTAAGAATCAAAGCCTACAAAGCATTATTAACACGTCGTTCAGATAATTTAATGCATGCTCTCATGTGATATTGCTAAAACTAGAGTTGATGATGCTGGATCATAGTCCAGTTTGGATGGAGTTGACTCAAGAAAAAGAGGAGAGAAGATCCTGGAGAGTGAATGAAAATTTGTTTAGACAAGAGAAGAATGTTCAAAAGTTAAAGGAGTGTTTAAAGGATTATTTTGTCTTGAATATGTATAAGGGGACTTCAATCTCAATGGTATGGGATGCAGGTAAAGCATTTATGCGTGGTGTTTTGATAAAAATGAATAATGGTTATAAGCGAAAGCAGACTCAGAAACGTAAAGAACTGGAAGATGAAATTAAATTAAAAGAAAAGCTCCTGATTTTAAATCCTTCTGATGAAAGTATTAAAGAATCTTTAAAGTTACTAAGGTCACAATTTAATATGTTGTTAGCAGATCAAGCTGCAACTAACTTGTTGTTTATGAAACAAAATACATTTTGTAATGCCAATAAGCCAGGGAGATGGTTGGCTTATCAATTAAGAAAGAAACAGAGACAGAGAATAATAGAGAAAATAAATTATAAGGGTAAATTAGTTTCTCAGAAGGAATGGATTAAGAAATCTTTTTTGGATTATTATCAAAAGTTATATAAATCTACTAATGTGCAAATTTTAGATATAAATAGATATCTAAGTGAGGTTAATTTCCCTAGATTGACAGAGGACCAGAAATATGAAATTAATGGGATAATTACTAAGGAGGAAATTGCGTCTGCAATTCAACAACTGAAATCAGGGAAAGCACCGGGTACGGATGGGTTAACAGCTGTTTATTATAAAGCTTTAATGGAGGAGATGATTCAACCATTAGGTGATCTTTTTAATGGTATTCTACAGGGTTCAGAGATCCCTCCTTCATGGCGTAGTGCCTTTATATCACTGATTCCAAAGGAGGATCAAGATCTTACTTTACCAAAGAATTACAGGCCTATATCTCTTTTAAATGTGGATTATAAGATATTTGTTAAAATTTTGGTAAACAGATTGATGAGGGTTGTGCCTTACCTTGTGCATAAAGATCAATCTGGGTTTATAACTGGAAGGTATATGAAAAATAATGTTAGACAAATTATTAATGTATTAGAATATTTAGATAAGAACAACCAAGTCTCTGCAGGGCTGATATTTTTAGATGCCGAAAAAGCATTTGATCAATTGAATTGGCATTTTATGTTAAGAGTAATGGAAGAGATGAATTTTGGTGAAAAGATATTACAAGCTCTTACGGTAATCTATCAAAAACAAACGGCGCAACTTATTGTTAATGGAGGTTTGTCAGAGGTTTTTACAATAGAGAAAGGTACTAGGCAGGGATGTCCATTATCACCATTGTTGTTTGTTTTAACATTGGAAATATTGTTGATTAAAATTCGAGAGTCGCAGGAAATTAAAGGAATAGAAGTTAATAAAAAAGAATATAAGTTAAGAGCCTTTGCGGATGACTTGGTTGTTACTTTGTCGCAACCTGTTCATTCTGCAGTAAAGTTATTACAGTTGATTCATTATTATGGTCTGGTCTCGGGTTTTAAGATTAATGTTAATAAGACTAAAATTTTACCTAAAAATATGACTAGTCAGGAGAAGCAGACTTTGGCTAACTCGACGGGTTTTGAAATTGTTAATAAGGTAAAATATTTGGGGGTGATGTTATCTGTTTCTAATGCAGAACTATTTAAAAATAACTATGAAAGGTTGTGGGCTAGGGTACAGAATGACTTGAAGAATTGGGAGAAGTTGCAATTATCCCTTATGGGAAGAATTACAGTGATAAAAATGAATATTCTACCCAAGTTTCTCTTTTTGTTTCAAATGTTACCGATTTTGAAGAATGAGATTAATTTAAGTGAATGGCAGAAAGGCCTTAATAAGTTTATTTGGGCAGGGAAAAAGCCAAGGGTTAAGTTTAAAATTATGCAAGACTTCCGCGAGAGGGGTGGGCTCAAGGTACCAAATTTGAAACTATATTATGATGCGGTGGTTTTAACACTAATCAGTGACTGGGTAAATTTGACAAATCCTGAGATACTTTACCTCAAGGGATGGGATTTACTTTTTGGGTGGCATGCCTATTTAATATTTAACAAAAAGATGGATTGGGTTTTTAAATCTCATATTTTAAGAATTTCTTTACTTAGGACTTGGAGAAAATATTATAAAAGTGATTTTAAAGTACCATTATGGGCCATACCTTGGCATGCGATAGAAGGAATAAAAAGAGGTGCTAAAATGGACATGGTGTCTTATAGACATTTACTTAGGTGGGATGGACAAAACTGGCAGTTAAAATCACGTGAAGAGTTAGCACAAGAAAATATTATTTACTCTTGGTTCCAATATAGGCAATTAGCAGATAGATGGAAGGTGGATTGCAAGGTGGGCCTTCTTAGAGAAGATGAAAATTTCATTAAGCAAGTGAAGGATCAAAGACAAGCCCACATTAAGAGAATTTATGGGGTTTTAGTTGAATTGGACTCAGAAACGGAACTAATTAAAGATTGTATGATTAGATGGGCGCAGAATTTTGGTGAGCCAGTTCCATTGGACACCTGGGAAACTATTTGGGTGAGAAATGTCAAATTTACACAAGCACAGAATTTAAGGGAGAATTTCTATAAAATGTTTTATAGATGGCACCTTGATCCACAAAAAATGTCTTTTATGTACCCTGATCTACAACCTAAATGTTGGAGATGTGGGTGTATGGATGCTACTTATTATCATATTTGGTGGTCGTGTAGAGAGATAAAAGCATTTTGGATTAAGATATGGTGGAATATCCAGAGAATTTTTAAAAGGAGGGTAAAATTTACTCCGCAATTATTTTTGTTGGGTATAGTTACTGATTGTGATACAAAGGAGGTTATATTGATGTTAAATTTGATTACAGCCGCGAGGCTGTTAGTTGGACAATATTGGAAGAAGGAATCTTTGCCTACATTGCAGGAATGGTTTCTTAAAGTGTCTTATTTGGCGGAAATGGCAAAGATTTCGGCTTTCTTAAAGCAACAAACGCAAGAGAAATTTCTTGCTGTTTGGGATAAATGGATAAAATTTATACAGTTTAAAATGGATATTAAAAAATATTATATAGCTTTTTTTTAATTTTTATTTTTATATATATACATATATATTTTAAAGTATAATTTTTTTGATTGTTTTTTAATTAAGCCTATATTCTGCTCTGGGAAGCTCGGGGGGGGAGAAGGGGGGTTGTTTGGGGGAGGTTGGGGAAGGGAGGGTTTGTTGTGTAATGTTTAGTTTTTTTCTTTGTATATGTTTTTTGTCTTTGTATTGTTTTGTTTTT
The DNA here is from genome assembly GCF_016545835.1 of Crotalus tigris. NCBI lineage: Eukaryota > Metazoa > Chordata > Lepidosauria > Squamata > Viperidae > Crotalus > Crotalus tigris. The sequence goes on along the minus strand of NW_024097551.1, from coordinate 557,809 downwards.
TTCCTTTTTTTGTAAAATTTATAAAACTTTTAATAAAAAAAAAAAAGAAGATGCTGTAACTAATGAGAAGTCTGCCACATGATAGAGCAGAAGAGGGAAAATGAGAAGTTTCATTTTCAGTACAGGTAGTCCTTGACTTACAATCATTCATTCAGTGACCATTCAAAGTTACAATGGCATTGAAAAAAGTGATCAGAATTTGGGCTCTTGGCAACTGACATGTATTTATGACAGTTGCACTTTCCCAGGGTCAAGTGATCACCATTTATAACCTTCCCAGCTCGTTTCCAACAAATCAAAGGAGGAAGCCAGATTCACTTAATGACAGTATGATTCACTTAACAACTGTGGCAAAAAAGTTGTAAAGTGGGGCAAAACTGCCTTGCTTAGCAATGGAAATTTTGCGCTCAGTTGTGGTTGTAAGTCAAGGACTACCTGTATCCTCTATTGGATCAAAGATAGAATGCAGACATTTGGCATTATTTTTGTTCTTACTATTGTTTTCTAATACTGTACTTTTAAAGCCCTTAACCTGGCAACATTAACATCTATGCATGTGTTCTTACTGCCTATATTTGCAGAACTAGACAGAACAATTTCAGACCATTAAAGCTGCTAAGGCTTATTTTAAAAGTTGTTCCGCATTCCAAGGCACTTGAGAAGACATTACAATGGGTTCCCTTTGTTTATGGCTGCATATCAAACAAGTAGGCCAGGGCATTGCAGTTCATTGTTACGACAAAAGCTGCAATAACTTTTTTTTAAAATCTCAAACTCTATTCACATGTTTGCTTAGTGTTAGTATAAAGAAGGGTCTCTATTGTTAATTGTCTCTGAATCCTATCATGTTTTCTTTTAATGGCACATAACTTTTTCTCTACATTTTATTTCACATTCAAAAAAATATATATCTACAAAACATAATATATGCTATAACGTGTAAGCTATTCATCCATAAATTTAAAATTCTTCACTAATGGTTCCCAATCTATCTTTCAGCAGCTTTTTTTTATAGTCCTGTCTGTGACTTTTTCTAAAGTAAGTTCTCTTGATCTTTCTTAACAATTTGTCTTTCAAAATGTAGGATAGCATTTTGTCTGTTTTTTTCTCTTAAATATGCCACTTTGGATGTAATGTGACAATCATCCCAAGGTTTTTGTCTCTAACTAGTCCACAGATTTATGCAAAGGTCTGCCATTTAATAACAGAATAACAGAGTTGTCCAATCTCTTCGTAAAAACCTCCAGTGTTGGAGCACCCACAATTTTAGTGACAAGTCATTCCACTGATTAATTTTTCTAACTATCAGAAAATTTGTCCTTAGTTCTAGATTGGATCACTCCTTAATTAGTTTCCATCCATTGCTTCTTGTCCTGCCTTCAGGTGCTTGACTCCCTCTTCTTTGTGCCAGCCCCTTAGATATTGGAACACTGCTATCATGTCACCCCTAGTCCTTGTTTTCATTAAACTAGATATATTCATTCCGACAACTGTTTTTCATATATTTTAGCATCCTATTATTGCTCTTCTCTGCACTCTTTATAGAGTCTCAACATCTTTTTTATATCGTGATGCCCAAAACTGGATGCAATATTCCAAGTGTGAGCTTATCAAGGGATTATAAAGTGGTATTAAGACTTCATGTGATCTTGATTTTATCCCTCTGTTAATGCAGCCTAAGACTGCCTTGGTTTTTTTGGCAGCTGCAGCATACTTTTGGTTCATATTTAAGTGATTGTCCATTAAGATTCCAAGATCCTCCTTGCAGTTACTAATATTGGGCTAGGTATCACGTATTCTATATCTCTGCATTTGATTTTTCTTGCCAAAATGAAGAACTTAACTTTTCTCATCACTCAATTTCATTTTCTTAGAGCCCAGTATTCTGTATATTGAGCCTTCTTCTAGAGTATTGGCTATTCCTGCCAGCTTGGTGTCATCTGCAAATTTGATGAGCTCTTCTTCTATCCCCTCATCTAAATCTTTGATGAAGATATTGAAGAGTATTGGGCCTAATACAGAACCTTGGGGTAGGTTTGTAGACCTATAACTAGCTTACAATTATGCAGAAATTTCATCTAGATGTTGTAATTGCAAATTACATGTTGTTTTCCTGTACACTTTTTTCTTTAAATAATTATTAACTAAGGGAAGGAGTTGTTGCAAATTTCATCTCCTCTGATTACTATTTTTAAAGGATTTTTTAAAAAATAATCCTCTTAACTTTTAATAATAAATATTGTATGAGCTTCAAAAGGAAGTGATAACTGATGTGTAGAATCTAAGATTCTATTTAGAAAATCTTTCTTGGAAGATCATTTATCATGCTCAGAAAAGAAAACAAGAAGATTCTATTGCTGTTGCTCCCTTCTGGTTTCTGTAAGCTATAGGTTATAAATGAGCAGCTGGAAAGAATTTTATAGTTTTATTTTCTCTTAGTGTTCTCCTGATCTATGAACCATCACAAGCAAAACCCTTCTCAAGAAGCTATAATAAATCATAAATATTTATAGCATCTAATCATAAAGCAGCAATGATGCAGGAGAAATAATATTCAGTCTTGTTCTGATGCAGTTGGCATAAAGCCCACAAATAGTTGATGGATACTACTTTCTCCCTCCCTCTCTCTCATATATATAACTAATCCCTCTTTGCAAGTTAGGAACCTGAAGCATAAAATGTCAAATAAGGAGACTGAATATGCATCCCAGTGTGAAAAGAGGGACCTCAAATTGTTAGACATTCTAGGCAAAACTAATAATATGAATAGCTAATTTTTATAAGAATCAAACGCAGCTCTAATTGATTAAAAAAAGAATGCCAAATTAAGAAGAGGATTAAAAAATAATGAGCATTATAGCGTCTGGCAACCTTATTCCAGCAAGTATTAGCTTCTTGTTTCTTTGAGTTGAGTAAAAGTGAAAGCTTTCTTTATAAAACAAAAAACTCCCATGTTTTCAGTTCAGCTGATGGTTTGGTGTTTGGTAAGTTTTGATCTGCTGAAAGTATTTTAGCTCCATCTGAAATTGAGTACAAATGATAAAAGAAGAGGTTAGTAAGAGATCATAAAAATTTAATCAAGATATCTGCATAATGACAATTGTGACAGCCAGAAAAACATACCTAATACTAGCAGAATATGAAAGGAAAGATATTTATGTTTTGTTCATGAGTCTCCTGAGAATTATATAGTAACTCAGTCGTCTGTAATGTAGCTTCAGCATTTTTTTGATGCCCAAGGAAAGAAGCAGGCCAATCCACTGCTGGGTATCAGAAGGCTAATGCCTTGCTAGAATTTACAAATCACTTCTCACCTCAGGCTGACCTGATAAAATGTGCGGATGATCTGTTACTCAATGTACTTGCAATATAGAGATCAGAGTCTATTCATTGGTTTGGAATGTGATTATGCCCAGCTGGTTCTTAACAATAAAACTCTTTTGTGACACAATCTAGTATAACACTACCATATCTCCAAGGACATAACCCTTATGCAAAATATGAAATGGCATTATAATAAGAGCAACAGGAAGTGCCTTGGAACTACTTGGTTCCAAGTAGGGAAAAGGAAGGGAAATAGTTTAAATCTTGTTCAATAATAAAAAGGCTGGACTGAAGAATCTGTCAATCATAAGGCTGCTGTCTGACAAATCAGCTTTTGCAACATCTCAGCTAGATTCGCTTTGATGTTTGTGCATTTTCAGGAGACCAATTGGAGGCTTAAGGCATTTTGCTCATCTCTTCTAAACAGCAATTTGTCTCTTGTAAACAGCATTTTGTCAAATAAAAACATTTGGTTTGGCGGGTTTTTGGGGATTTGTTTGTTTGAAAGCTCATGTAAGCTTTTGCTTCCTGATAAGAACATTACTTACCCAGTTCTCCTGTCTTGATAGCAACACTAATAATGATTTAACACAGGTTAGAAGATCAGATTCATAGGCCATGTTTGGAGAATTGTCCTCCTATTCTGAGCAAATGTGTAATAGGCAGAATAATCTTCTAGTCCAAGTACACTAACTGGTCACTAGGCCCGGAATTAATGCATGTGCAATGCCGTCATAATCCATATTCTCAGAGAGCAATAATAATTACTAATTAATTATAATCATCCTAACTAATACCTCATCTTTGACAACTGTTATTCACCTCCACAAATTACAGTCTTGCACTGCTGAAAACAGAGCCATGAATGGAAGGCACTAACTGATCCACGCTATTGACTAACCAACCCAAATAATTAACCTACGACTTTTGTACATAGTTCACAGTCAGAAAACTAAAAAGAGATCAGAGTTCTTTCCCCTATACAAATTGTTCTACACTGTTGCTGGGCACCTATGCCCTCTAACAGCCATAAAAACAAACAAGAAGGCTGTGAATGTTTGTAGTCTTCCACTTGCTATATCAGGCAGGCTTTCCCTTCATGCTACTTAATATATGAGAAAAGTAGAATATTAACAAGGCCTTATCTAGAACTAAATCTCACTGATTAGAAATATCTATGAAATAGATTACACTTGTGAACTGACAGACCTATTGTGGCCATTTAAGTCTTCTGCCTCTGTTCTCATTAGAGGACTAATACACAATTAAGTCTGAGGGCAAACAGCAGATACGGGAATGCCATAGGTTAGAAGAGCAACTAACTAATTATTCTTCAAAATTTATAGCTGAACCACTATATATTAGCCCTTGTACACAGAATTTGTCCATATGTAGGGCCATTTTTCTTATTGGCAAATACATGATCAGTCAAGGAATCAGTCAGCCAGGGGTAGCACTGTTTTCTCACCTTCCACTGCATGGTTATACCTGTTCATGTAAACATCTCTACTTCTAAAGATGGAACCAACTATGAATGAGCATGGTTGGCCAATTCTGTACTTATTTTTAACCTCATCTTAGCATTACAGGTTTAGGATTGAATGTATTTTGTCAAGTGACCACTGAGCCTCTGAAAATCAAGCATGCCATAGTGACATATAATGTTTAAAGAGTAATCAATGCTTTTAAGACATGATTTACACATTTATGTTAGATAGTACCATCAATAGTTTCTCATAATATCTATGTCATGAGTAAATATCAGCTACTAAGGAGAATGTTTTTGCTCTCATCTCCTGTTTACAGTACAATATAAATTTGATAAGAAAAATGGTCAGAGAAAAAAAGGAATAAAAGAAAAGGGTAAGTCTAAAAGAAAAATCTAAAAGGGGCAAAATCAGAATAAATAACTAATTACCCAAAATGACTTCAAAGTCAACTTCTTTGGTTTTCTGTTCAAAGAAGTTGAACTTAAATATGTGTGGTCTTGAATTATAAATCTAAACAAAATCTGACCGGGGAGGTCTGGGAGTTGAAGTCCATGGAACTTAAAGTGTCCAAAGGTGAGATCACTGATCAAACCGTTGGCTTCATCCAGCAGAAAATTAAAATGTGAGCACCTCATACTGGAACACATATATACTGCCTCCTAGCCATGGAAATCACCACTTCACCTCCCATCTCAACTTTCTCTCCTTTACACAGGATTTTTTTTGGCTGTATTCCTATAAGTAATTGAATATAGGTGCCCCATAATAAACCTGGAACTGTTATTAATTCTGTGCATGACAGAATCTATTAGAATTAAATGTAACCTCTCTAGGGTTAACTGGGTTAGTAGCTCATTTTTTTTATATTCCTAAAATATGTTAACCCCCTTACTACTTTAGTTAAATGAATTGTGAGAAACTCTGACAAATAAGGAGCCACTAGTATGAGTTGGCGAGGGGTATCTGAGGCTATAAGTAATGCAGTTCCATCTGAGGTTGGTTGCCCAAAGATATTTCTAAGCAGTATGATTGCTGCCAATTTAGGAAAGTCTGCCTTGCTGCAGAAAGCAATTTGCTTTTAAATTTATGATGCCTTGCATTATGATGCTGAGTAATGGAATGTGAAATAAGTTTCTTAAAAACCTTTTGTTTTGCAACCACATGCGTGCAAGACTGCAGGAGGAAAAATACAATACATTTGGGCAATTATCTGAATCAAAATGTTCTCATTGTTGGCAGATCTGAGGAAACTTGGCTCCTTTCCAAAACATTTAAATCTGCTATGTATTTGGGGAAAGGGAATGAGAAAATACACTTAAAAATCCAGCCAAATTCTTTTCCCATTTTAAGCTGCTGTCTCTCTGAGCTGAATCTGTAGTACAGGGGCCCACCACCTAAAATGCCTATTAATGAAACATAAACATATGTACCAGTTGCAAGCACCATAACCCAAACTGGCACGTGAATTAATGGCCAATACAGATTCACCTTAAGAAAACCAGCAGGGTTGCTTCTGCATTTTTGTAAATGAGACCATGGAGGATTCAAAGTTGGAAGGCATTCCTGACAGTTTTGCTGTCAGATCTAAGTTTATGAAAAGCAAACCTGACAGAGCTTGGCACCTGAAATGCTGACTCCCTTATTTATGATCCCTGGGCAAAGTTATCCTTCATTTTGATCCATTTTTGCTGGTTCAGAATAATGAGTTCCTTTTGCCAACCTTATTTAATGGATGGGAATTGAAATAGACTGGTTAACTTGGAGTTTTGTGAAACAAGATTTAGAGTACTGAAGCCACATGAGGTTGAACATTATCAGATGAAGTAGGAGGGGAAAAGAAATGTTATGTATAAAGAAATATCGATGCTGCCCAGTTTGATTATCTTCATAACAGAGCTGAAAGCAAATTCCATAAAAGGGCTGGGTTGTATAATTAATCATAAAAGGTTGTTTATCTTTCTGCCACAGAAACTAGAGCCCAGGAATTCAAATCTAAAGTATTTTATTGACATAACTAATATGCAGACTCTACCAGAAAACAACAATAACAAAATGGTTACAATAAAATAAGCTGGAAAAAATCAGTTGGACCAGACATTTCCAAAATCAGAATAATCAGATTTGATCTGGAAAGGATAAAAGAATAGATAGCATGCAAACTCTGCAGCATGGCAATAGCCAGTTGACTAAAGAAATTGATTCCTGCAAGGTATAAATATAAGGGATTGTTTATTTAGCCTGTGTGACTGTAAGACTATGAATAGGCTAGAACAGTAATGGTGACCAGTGCCCAAACTGCAACCCAAAACCCACTTATGTATCGTCGGGTGCTGGGTGGGCGTGGCCCATTGTGTGGATGTGGCCCATTGTGTGGATGTGGCTGCAGTAGTAACGGCAGACTGGGTGGGACTAAAAAGTTCAATCAATCAATTCCAACTTTGCGAGTTTTTTTTCCATGAGACGTTGAAATTGATTGATTGATTGACTGAACCTTTTTTTTTTTTTTTTGCACATGGCGGCAGAGACCTAAAGCGAGAAGGTTTTATAAAACCCAGCTGAAGGCCTAGGACTGGGGCGATGGCACATGTGCTCATAGAGAGGGCTCTGCGTGCCACCTGTGGCACACGTGCCATAGGTTCGCCACCACTAGGCTAGAACATATTCAAGAGCAAAAGTTTCTATTTCTTTAAAGTAGCTTGAAGAAAACGCCTTAATTATATAAGAGTGAAATCAAGTAGAGCAGCGGTGTCAAACTGCCGGCCCGCAGGCCGGATGTGTCACATGGAAGCCGCACCCACCCCATTGCCGGCAATGGCAAAACCGACCCGATACGTTGCGCGACGTCACGTGACATCACGAGTTTGACATGCCTGAAGTAGAGGTTGCTAATTCTTCCTTGCCCCATCCCCATAGTTTCTCTTGTAGAATAATGTGCAATGTTGCAACTTCATTTTCACAGGTGGAGAAAGATGGGATAGATTGGATTGTATGGTTGATTCTTTGAAGCATGCATATGACTAATGCATTTTATCATTTTATTAAACATTGGGTATCAGAGCTCTCTTGGAAGGCAATGTTAATGTTGCTTTGAGATTTATTCCCGTTCTCGGCTCTCAGCTTCTTAGTTTAATTTTGATTTCTCTTGTGTTAATGGAATATTACGCTTCTATCCTAAGCCTTAATCAGAACCTCAAATTCATCTCAACACTCTGAATCTGGGTTCAGTGCTAACAAGTTCAAAGTTCAAACTTATTTTAAAATCAGTGTGAGTGGGATATCCTTTGATAATGAGTGATTGTATACCAGGCTAACATAATGCTGGCTCTTTAAAAGAATTGGAGAACAATTGGGGTGTCAAACTCACAATGTCACGTGACGTGTTGTGATGTATCGCAACTTTTTTTCTATTGTTGGCAATGGGGTGGGAGCAGTTTTGCCATGACACATCTGGCCTGTGGGCCGGCAGTTTGATACCCCTGCTTTAAATGATTCATCATGCCATTTTTTCTCTATTGCCTTCCTATCCCTATGGCATTAGTTCACAATGTCATCCTGTGTCTTCTGCCTGCACTAGTTAACCCAATCTATTGCTAATAAGCTACAATCCTGAAACAACCAAATTCTGCTCAGAAGAGGCTGGTATGCCCTGCCCAACCAACACCAACTAAAACTATGATTAGAAATTCCTTTTCAAGAGAAAAGCTTGTCAATCAATTGTGGCAAAGCATTAAACCCTGTGATTAGAAGCAGTACAGCCATGCTCCGTCACAAGTGAAGATCAAAGGGCACGTCTTTGGAAACAAACCAAGGGAATAGTAAATCTTATTTTTCTTTCTATATTTTTGAAATGCTCTTATTTGTTAAGTTGGAATAGAGTACTTTGCATTTTGGTGCATAATTTGGTGATCTCTGTGCTGTTCTCACTATCTCTGCCTTCAGAAAGATACAGGAAAGGACTTTCAAAAATTATTTTGGCAAAATTTTGAAAATATCCCACTGAAATCTGGTAAAGTTAATTTTTTTCTAAAGAATCAATTATCCTTGTTTTCCCCCCTAATCTTCCATTTTAAAAAAGACCTCTGAAAAATTTTGATGCTTCCCATTTTAGCCTATGGGTGAATCTTTTCTTTGAGCTAAATCTTGACTGAAGTAATTTGAATAATATCTGTTTTTAAAACTGGAACTGGAAACTCAGACCAAATCCCAACCTCTCCAAAATTTGAATCAGCATTTCAGATCAGGGCTGATTCATGCTAGGATTCTTTATAATGGCAGAGATAGTGTGGAAAAAGTTCCCTGGAAGTGTAAAGTTTCAAAATTCCTTATCTAAATTGTAATTAGATGCAGTGGTGGGATTCAAATATGTTCCCTGGAAGTGTAAAGTTTCAAAATTCCTTATCTAAATTGTAATTAGATGCAGTGGTGGGATTCAAATATGTAAACAACAGGTTCTCTGTGTGGATACTGCTTCCAGAAGTCCATTCTGGGCCCAGGCAACAAAAAGTTAGCTACCAGTTCTCCTGAACAGATACAAACTGACTGAATCCCACCACTGATTATATGGCAGTTAAGGATTCATTTATTGTAGTGCTCACTTGGCTTGGTAAAAATTGTATGAAAAGTAAAGATAACTTGGCAATGACTTCAAGTAAACTAATGACTCAGTATAAGTCAAATCATGATTTTTTAAAAGCTTGAATGAAATAGAAGCAAAAAGAGTTGTGATTCCATCATCTGGAGTCTATAGGATTTAAACTCTGTTTTTATCTTTTTGTGCTAGGAAAGAGCAGTACCTTTATGTTCAAAAAGCCAACACACATTAAACAGGTGAATGTTTCTAGTCATATGTCAATTAATATTTTGTTCTTTATTCCAGATTACACCAACAGAATTTTTCTTGATCTGTACAAAATTGAAACTGAGCAGATCTTCATTTGATTACTTTGAAATACTATCTAGGCAAGATCAATATTTGCACCAAGATAAATACTGTAGCCTCCTAAAGAAATTTTCTGTCTTGTCTTCATTCAAAGATGACAGAACATAAATTCATATTTGTAGATATTCTTGATCCACTATCCCTTTCCTCTTTCAAAGCCCTTAAATGCCTTGCAGTACGATGCTATCTTTCTAATGGTGGCCATATTTTAAATCCATCTGGAGAAAACACTGACTTGATTCCATTCATACAATAACTGACTAGCAATCATGTTCTATTCTACATAATGTCCTAAAACTGGAAAAAAGATAAACACACTGTTCAATTTTAAATTGGGTCGATACAACATACAAGGGAACCATGCTTGTCTGGAGCTTGTTCTAGAGTATACTGTGCAATGATAAAATAAATGCATTTATTTATGTATTTTATTTTAGAGCATTTCTAGATTATGATAAAACCAGGAACACAGTCTCAGTTTAAATGGAATATACAAATATGTTTTTTTAATTTCTTCATTAAAATTGAAGGGAATTAAAAGTTTAATTGAGTTATGAATTAACTGTAGTTATATTTTAAATATGAACCATTCTGACACATCCCAGCACATAGTCAGCAAGGCTGAATCTTGTTCCTGATCGCAGAAGAAATATGAAGAAATCTATGAAACAGGGGACAGATTACATTTTAAAAATAGCAGCAGATGATATAGGATTCAATGGCGTCTGATCCAGAGGAATGCTTTGTTAACATGCAACAAACATTAAGCTTCACAGCCACCAAGTGCTGTGCCAAATAGCTGTTAATCTGGATGAACAGCAGGAAGAAACCTGGGAATATTTGACATCTTTTCAATAACAGACAGTGGTCAGCTATTGTATATTATTTCCTTTGTGACCACAATAAACATTCTAATTTAGTTGGGCTGCATCTGACAGTTTTCAGCCAAGTTTCAGGAAATCTGTGATTTACTGGCAAAACCAGGGATTATAGCCAGATGGTTTGATTGCCAAATGCTAATTCCCATTGCTAGTGGAGGACAGCTACTGCCCAGGCATAAAGAATTATCATGATGGTTATTGATCCTCTGGCAATCCCACTAACTACTGACCAAATTTCTATTATCCTGATCTAGATATAATAGTTGCTAACAACTCACCTGGTCCAGCAGATGAAAGAGAATCTACTGACACTTCATACTGATGCTGGCCCAGAAATCTGCAGTAGCCATCCAGCCCTAAATACCCACTCTATTGACTGACAAATGAAATAGGAATACTTCCAAATGTGTTGGCTTTCTTGAGCAAAGTGAACTATACATTTGTCTGAGACCAGAATATTTTTCCACCAATAAACCCAGATGTAGTTCAGTCTCTAAATTGTGTCCGACTCTTTGCGACCATGGATCATAGCATGCCAGGCCCATCTGTCCTCCACTGTCTCTTGGAATTTGCCCAAATAAACCCAGATAAGATTTATAATTAAACAAACAACAAGGAAGCTGTAGAATAGGTTCTTCTTTTGATTCAGGACACTTTAGCTTAGGACAGCTATGTAAATTCTGTAACATAACTCAGAGTCAATCAAGTAATTGTTAACCATGAAATCCCTATTTCCCACAAGTTAAGCATTTGATCCAAGAGTATGCTACTGAGTTTCAGCTGTCAGGACAGAGTATGGGCTAAAATGAAAGAGGCTTAATGGCCCAGTTCAAAGAGAAACATTAGATAAAGTACGAGATGAGCTGTTTAATCTTGGACTTTACAGCTACTGCTGTGAAACTGCTATAGTCCTCAACTGCCACTCATCTTCTAAAAAGTAGCCTTCATTACTCTTTTCCTCTCCATTATGAACTTTTGAAATGGCTACAGAAAGTGCACATTTTACCAAAGTGGATCTCAGAAAAATTTACAGTCCAATTCATATTAAAGAGGAATACAGATTTTGAATTTTTGAATATATTGTGTTCAAATTAACAGATAGTGTCTTGGTCTTTAAAAGATTTATGAAGCATATTTTCCACAAATATCTGGGCAAGTCCATGATAATATATGCAAGTGCTCTATTAATTTACTTTAAGTATTCTGCCCATCATGTTCATGCAGTTCTTCAACATTTTTATAACCATAGCCTATATGCTAAACTGGTAAAATATACCTTTGACTGGGCTGGACTGTTTGGATAAGATAGAATACATTCTTTCTTGGAAACCCCATTCCTATTCCCACAATGGATGAATGGCTGCAAAAGTTGATGAAGTTAGCAGAGATGTCTAACTTGATTGCAAAAAGGTTGTGTTTTACCAACTTGTTGTCATAGAAATGGCTAGTTTATATTATTATGTAAAAGTAAAAAGTTGAGGTTTAATGTTACCTTATTCTACTGCACCAAAGAGAGTTGGAAGTCAATGCCTTTTCTTTCTTTTCTCCCTTTTTCCTACACTTTTCTCTTTCCTTTTCCCTCCCCTATCTTTCCTACTATTTTCTTTTCCATTCCTGCATTTTATATTCTAAATTAACAAAAATAATAAAAATAAAAAGGAAACTCCATTTCTGCAGTATCGGGGCAATACAGTGTTTTGCGGCCTTTGGCAAGTTCTTTTGTTAAGTCCAGTATAGAAAGATTATTCAGGTCACTCTCTTGTGTTAATTGTATATCCCTTTTAATAACAATTACTAAGACGTCATCCATTTTTTGTTTTTGCTTTTTTTGTATGTCCAATGCAACATCTTTTTCTATATCATTCTTGTAGCCTATCATTTTTAAATCAACATTCGAATCAGTATCAATCTTATCAGGTAAAATGTGTTCCTCTTCCATAACATCTTTTAAACACAATCTATTCATAGATGCAGCTACTCTAAAAATTAATTCTGGATTCATTGTTCAAAAATATTCTTCAATATGACCGATGTTAAAATATTGTGCTTTTTTCTGTATTTTGTAAGTCAAACTTAGGTATTATTCATCTTTAACTGTAATCTTTAGTTCTGTCTAATGTCTAAAACCAAAGTTCTAATCACTTACTCTTTTGCTTTTTATTCCAGATTTTTTTGTAAGTCCTTAAATGTGTATTTAAAGCTTCTTTTGCTAAGGATTAAAGGAAACTCATCTTATGCTGTAAAATGTTTTGATCCAAAGGATCCTAATAGATGAAAAGCAGTTGTAATTTCCAAAAGTGATCAGAAAAAGAATGTGAACCCAATGTTCTTTTAAAGGCACAAACTATGGTTTGAACAACATGGCTTTCTCCCAGAGCTATAAACTCACTGGAGATTCTTGTCTTGTGTTCCTTTCATGAAGAGTGCCTGTCTAAAGCTCTTGTGGGTGATATCACTTTCTATCCAGATTCCATCCCATCATGGTAGTCAATTCTGCTTTTTGTGGAACCATCTTCAAGTTCACTATTTCTTCCCTGGAAGTTCCCAAGAATTCTGTGATTAATTGATGAGTCCTGTTGGGAAACCACCATAGATACAAATTGAAAATAAAATCTACTGGTAACATGGATTAGGTCTACTAGCTTAATTCTTATTAAGTTCCCTCACTTATTTTTTTCAGGTTATAAAAGACTATTTGCATACTTCAGCTGAAAGAAATATGTGAGGGAATATTCTGTCTCTAAAATCTTTAAGTGGTGTTGGAACTGAAGAGAAGATTGTAGAAGATTAGTCTTTTGTGCCTAAGAGCCCTTCTCACTACATACTATACTATAAACTTTTTTTGCTTTGATGTTTCTGTTACCATCTTCTTGTTTATTAAAAAAACATTTTCTTTGCTTTTAAAATTTTACAGTAATTGTTGAGTCCTTGGCGCAAAGCAGACACGAGAAGCAGTTGGAGTTCTCAGTTTTCTTTATTCTGCGTTCAGCTTACAAGTAGATGGCTTTCCTTAAGCTTCCCAAACGCTCGCAGCCTCTTATATAGGCAACTCCCAGGTAAATGTGTTACTTTTCCCGCGCCAGCACCCGCACATGCGCACGGCGCTGGCGACAGCCTGTCTGGTCCCGGGCAGCCTTGCACCTGCCCGGGACTGCCTGCAAACGCCCGAGCCGTTTGCAAGGCTCAGGACATAACACCCCTTTCCCCCGGGCTGAAACTACTACCAACATATAATCATTTGTTCTATACAGCGTTCCGCTTCCCAGTGCTTCCACTGTTTGCTGGCTTTTGCCTTGCCAGCAATGTTATATAATCCTCTAGGTACTTAGGAGATTTCTTTGCTCTCTGTGACCTTCTCAGCTCTGGTTTACTAGCAGGAGTTCCCTGACTGGAGGGAGATGTGAGCCTGTTCTCCTTATTTTGTCTTGGTGCCTTCCAAGGGCTGTGCCCTGATGCCTGGCCTGCTTGCTCGCCCACCGGGCTCATCAGGCCAGGGCTTCTGTCACTTTGTGACCTGGTTGACCTGCCTAGCTGTAGACCCTCGGCCCCCTGAAGTGATAGCCACTGCTGGGCGTCTCTGTTGAACCTCCTAGGTCCGTCCAAGACCTGTCAGGAGGCTGTCCATTCCCTGAACCCCGTTCTGTGTCCGGGCTTGTGTGGGTTTCTGTACCTTCCCGAAACTCAGTTATTCCCTGATTTGGGCTAGAGGTGTTGTAGTCGGGACTTGGTTCCTCGACCACCTACCTATATGTTTGACCTGTAGGATTTGGGGTAAGGTCAGGCCAACCTTGGGGATTGTGTGCCAGCTCTCTTGCGGGGAATGATTTGTTGGGATGCCCCCGGGTATCCTCCGTGACTGGAGTGCTGTGTGATATGTGTGGAAAGTGAGTATGCCCCCGGGGTGACTCCCTGGCTGGAGTAGGCGTGGATGCCTGGTAGTTGGGTAGGCTCATAGAATTCTTGTTCGGAGCTCTCGCGGAACCCTGGAATGGGCCGTTTGTGGCTCCATCAGTGGAAATGGGCAGCAGCTCGTGCCCTTCCCTTTGCTCCAAAGGGTCCCCCTCCCCCCCCTGGAAAAGACCCAGGAGTCTCAGCTGAAAGATGCCGCCTAGGGCGGAGTTGGTTGATGTGCCTGCGCAGGACACGACCGTTGTCCAGAGCTACCTCGTAGGATAGAGGACCCGTGACCCTGGAGACAGAAGCGGGGACCCATGTATGACCAGGCCCGTAATTGCAAGTCCAGACCGGGGCACCCTCAAGTAGTTGTCTAGGTGCCCTAGGATGTGAGGTAGATGAAGGCAATCTGTCCGGATGCAACCGGTCAAGTTTAGTAGTAAGTTGACGCCCCCAACGAAGTTCAGCTGGACTTCTCCCTGTAGAAGTGGACGGTGTGGTGCGATAAGAAAGGAGAAAGTCAGCCAACCTGTGATGCCAGTCCCCGTAGGTGAGTCTTTTCAAGGCGTCCTTTGTGATGCGCACCATGCGTTCAGCCATACCGTTGGTGGACGGGTGGAAAGGCGCAGACGTGGCATGATGAATCATGTTAGCCTGTAAAAAAGCTTGGAATTCGGAGGAAGTGAATTGAGGGCCGTTGTCGGACACAATGACATCTGGCAGCCCGTGTGCAGCAAAAATCCCCCTCAGTACCTGAATAGTCTTTGCAGTGGTGGTGGATGAGACAGGTACAACCTCAAGCCATTTCGATGGCTGTCAACAAGGACCAAGAAGAACTGGCCCTGAAAGGGCCCAGCGTAGTCAATGTGCACCCTAGACCATGGGGACTGTGTTTCCTCCCATCTGTGCACGGGAGCTTGGGGCATCTCTGGGCGAGATCGTTGGCACAGGTGGCATGCATGCACCTTAGCCTCAATATTTTTATCTAAACCAGGCCACCATAAGTGGCTGCGTGCAAGAGCCTTCATACGAACAATGCCAGGATGACCCTCGTGGAGGGATTCCAAGACCCTAGTCCTCATTGAGGTGGGAATGACAACTCTGTTTCCCCAAAGCAGACAACCCTGAGAAAGGGACAGCTCGTTCCTTTTGGACCAGAAACTCTGAAACTCAGGACTAGGGCAGTGCTCAGGCCAACCAGACAAAACCCAGGAACGGACACGTGAAAGTGTGTGATCTGTACCTGTTTCAGCGGCAACATCCCTGGCACTAAGAGGGAGCTCGGGCAAGGCTTGGATTGATAGAATGTTGACAGCTGGCGCAGGGTCAGCTTCCACTGTTGGCAGAGGCAGTCTACTGAGGCCATCAGCATGGCCCATATCTTTCCAAGGCTTGTGGAGTAAAGAAAAATCATATGCAGACAAAAAAATAGACCACCTAAGCATTCTAGGGGAAATGATTTGGGGAGTCTGCTTACGTGTGGTAAACAGTCCCAGCAGAGGCTTATGGTCAGTGAAGACCGTGAACTGCCTGCCATATAGAAAATCATGGAATTTTTTAATTCCCGCAACAACAGCCAGAGCCTCCCTGTCTATCTGAGTGTAGTTGCGCTCGGCAGAAGACAATGTTCTTGAATAATATGCAACAGGAACCTGAGTTCCATCAGACCTGAGGTGGCTCAGGACAGCCCCAACCCCGTAAGGGGACGCATCACACGCGATGCACACAGGAAGAGACTCGTTGAAATGTGCAAGTACACTGTTAGAAGTGAGCAAGGCCTTGACTTCGTTAAAGCAGGCCTCATGCGTCTGTGACCACCGCCACACTGCTTGCTTGTCTAGTAGCCTGTGAAGAGGCTCAGCTACACTAGCTTTATGTGGAAGAAAAGAATTGTAGAAATTCAGGAGACCCAGGAAGGCCTGAAGTTCGGCCTTGGACTTTGGCCTAGGTGCTTCTAAAATGGCAGTTAGTTTGGATTCAGCAGGGTGAATTCCAGCAGCATCAATTTTGAATCCCAGAAATTCAGTAGAAGGCACCCCAATTTTGCATTTGTCTTTTTTGAGCTTGAGGCCTGTTTTCCTGAACCTTAACAGAACAGCCCTTAGCCTTTCAGCTAGAATGTGTGTGGAGTCTCCTGCAATTAAGACATCATCAAAGTAGGGGCAAACCCCCGGTATGCCCCGCAGTGTGTTTTCCATTACGCTTTGGAAAATCCCAGGAGCGACATTCACTCCAAACTGCAGCCTTTTTACCTTAAAGGCTCCCCTGTGGGTCACAATAGTCTGAGCTATAGCAGCATCATCATCAACAGGCAGCTGTTGATACGCTTGAGCTAGGTCAAGCTTTGCAAAAACGCGCCCCCCCCTTGAGGGAGGCCAGAATATGACTGACCACAGGAACAGGATAGGCATGTTGCTGCAATGCCTTATTCAGAGTGCATTTGTAGTCAGCACAAATGCGAATGTCCCCATTTGCCTTTAGAGGCGTGACAATGGGGGTCTCCCAAGGACTGGAATCAACAGGTTCTAGGATTCCCTGTTGAATCAGTTTGTCTAACTCAGTGTCAATTTTACTCTTTAAAGCAAAAGGGACCCTTCTTGCTTTAATTCTAATGGGAGTGACAGTGGGGTCTAGCTTTAAGGACACAGGGGGTCCTTTGAATGTGCCCAGCTGGGGGCTGAAAACATCTGCAAATTCTTTGCAGACTTCCTGTAGGTCGAGTGTTTGTAAACTGTTGAGTCCTGTGACGTGTATCCCCAGGGCCTCAAACCAATCGAGTCCTATGAGACTCGTTCGTTCACCCCCTACTACTAATAAGTCTAGTGGACCTTCAAAACTCTTGTATTGCACGTTAAGGGTGGCCTCCCCCTTAACACACACTCTTGAATTTTGAAAATCTGTTAACACAATGTCAGAAGGCCTTAACTTGGCCTGAGTTCCACTACCGGAACAAATCTTCCTAAATGTATGCAAGGAGATGATTGAAAGGGCAGACCCTGTGTCCAGTTCCATAGACAATGGAACCCCTTGTAGCTTCACCTTGAGTGACAGCTTTTTCTTAATGGGCTTGTGTGTGCCTGTCCTAAGGATGCTTCTTCGCGAAGCGCAAAACCCTACCCTATTCTGGCTGGGGAATCTGGTACCTTTCAGGCGCAGTTCTTCCTGAGGTTGTACCTTTCGTCGGCCCAGACACACAGCTGCAATGTGTCCTTGTTTGCCGCATGCCCGGCAGGTAGCGGAGCGGAACTTGCAGTCGGTTCTCCTGTGGCGACCTCCACAGCCGATGCACTTGAGCGGAGCTGAAGAGCTTCCCTTCTGTTTTTCTTCCTTCGTGGGGTGGAGACGGTCGACTTCCTCGTCCGGATCCTCCTCGGAGTTTCTTTGGACGTCTTCCTGGTGCACGGATGCAACCTCTGGACTGTTTCTGATCGGCCGCATGTTCTTGACAGCGCCGCCTGCTGCTTCTTCTGCGGTGACTTCCCTTAAGGCATCTTGGTAGGACAATTCTTCTTTAGCGAAAAGTCTCTGTTGTAGATCTCGATGCCTTAACCCGCACACGAATCGGTCCCTCAGTCGTTCTTCGAGGTCTTTGAACTCGCAGTGCTTGGCGGCCTTCCGTAATGCGGCGATGAATTCTTTGGCCGACTCACCGGGCCGTTGATCCCTCTGCTCGAAGGTGTGGCGCCATGCGATGACGGACATCTTGGGGTGGAAGTGCTCCTTCAATAGCTTCTTCAGATCTGCGTAGCTGACAGACTCTACTGGAACAGGTGCTGCAAGGTTTTCTGCGATGTCGAAGGCGTCTTGACCGCAAACACAAAGCAGGGTGGCAGCCTTCAAGCTCTCTTCCCTCACTTGGTTTGCCTTGAAGTAGTTCTCCACCCTGGCTACGTATGACTCCCACCGCTCTGGATGTGAGACGTCGAACTCCGAAAGCCTTCCAATTTTCGCCATCTTCAGGAGACGGGTCTATCAGCCAGCCTACCCCCGAATGCGCACTGGATTGGCGGGTAGCTGCCGAGTCGACGCCGTTCCGCCACTCAGGACTCACTTGGGTAAGCTTACACTTCTTCCTTTCCAGGCGGTGTAAGGCAATCCCATCCTCGTCGCCAGTGTTGAGTCCTTGGCGCAAAGCAGACACGAGAAGCAGTTGGAGTTCTCAGTTTTCTTTATTCTGCGTTCAGCTTACAAGTAGATGGCTTTCCTTAAGCTTCCCAAATGCTCGCAGCCTCTTATATAGGCAACTCCCAGGTAAATGTGTTACTTTTCCCGCGCCAGCACCCGCACATGCACACGGCGCTGGCGACAGCCTGTCTGGTCCCGGGCAGCCTTGCACCTGCCCGGGACTGCCTGCAAACGCCCGAGCCGTTTGCAAGGCTCAGGACATAACAGTAATTATAACCATTTATTCCAGCTGTGCATCTCATAGACTGCTAAGCTGCAACCCACCCTACTTTCAAGATGTACACTCTGTGATTACTGAATCTGAGCCAAGAGGAAAACCTTCTCAGCCAAGAGGGCTTTCCAGAAAGTAAATAACTTTCCCTTTCTTTCCCACACAGCACTGTCAATTAAGCTTGATCTATTTATCAAAATACCTTCTTTTTTCTCTATTATTCTTACTTTTAAGGTTTTGCAATAGTTGTAGCAAATTATTTTTTTCCTGCAAACTATTTTAATGTCAGATCAGTTTGCCCTCAATATATATACCCCCTTTATGGATTACTGCCTTGTCGTGGCGAAGGGGCTTGTGTAACTCAATGAAGCTATAAGCTATGCCGTGCAGGGCCACCCAAGACGGACAGGTCATAGCAGAGAGTTCTGACAAAATGTGATCCACTGGAGAAGGAAATGGTAAACCACTCCAGTATCTTTGCCGTGAAAACCCCATGGACAGTACTAAAAGGCAAAAAGATATGACGCTGGAAGATGAGCCCCTCAGGTCGGAAGGTGTCCAATATGCTACTGGGGAAGAGCAGAGGGCTAGTACTAGTAGCGCCAGAAAGAATGAAGCGACTGGGCCAAAGCCGAAAGGACGCTCAGCTGTGGATATATCTGGTGGTGAAAGGAAAGTCCGATGCTGTAAAGATTTTTTCTCCATAGGAACCTGGAATGTAAGATCCATGAATCAAGGCAAGCTAGACGTAGTCAAAAAAGAGATGACAAGACTGAACATCGACATCTTAGGAATCAGCGAACTAAAATGGACAGGAATGGGTGAATTTAACTCAGATGACCATCAGGTATACTACTGTGGGCAAGAATCCCTCAGAAGAAATGGAGTAGCCTTCATAGTCAATAAAAGAATAGGAAAAGCAATACTGGGATACAATCCCCAAAATGACAGAATGATCTCAATTCGAATCCAAGGCAAACCATTCAATATCACAATAATCCAAATCTATGCCCCAACCACTGGTGCTGAAGAGGATGAAATTGACCGGTTCTATGAAGCCCTACAGCACCTTATAGAATTAACACCAAAAAATGATGTCCTTATCATCATGGGGGATTGGAATGCTAAGGTAGGAAGCCAAAAGATAACCAGAATAACAGGCAAGTTTGGCCTTGGAGTACAAAATGAAGCAGGGCACAGGCTAATAGAATTTTGTCAAGAGAATACGATGGTCATAACAAACACTCTTTTCCAACAACCCAAGAGACGGCTCTACACATGGACATCACCAGACGGTCAACATAGAAATCAGATTGACTATGTGCTCTGCAGCCAAAGATGGAGAAGCTCTATACAGTCAGTAAAAACAAGACCAGGAGCTGACTGTGGCTCAGATCATGAGCTTCTCATTGCAAAATTTAGGCTTAAATTAAAAAAAGTAGGGAAAAGCACTAGGCCACTCAGGTATGAACTAAATCATATTCCTAATGAATATACAGTAGAGGTGACAAATAGATTTAAGGAATTAGATCTGAGTGCCTGAAGAACTATGGATGGAAGTTCGCAACATTGTACAAGAGGTAGCAACTAAAACCATCCCAAAGAAAAAGAAATGCAAGAAAGCAAAATGGCTGTCTGAGGAAGCTTTGCAAATAGCTGAGGAAAGAAGGGAAGCGAAAGGCAAAGGAGAAAGAGAAAGATACACCCAATTGAATGCAGAATTCCAGAGAATAGCTAGAAGAGATAAGAATGCCTTCTTAAATGAACAGTGCAAAGAAATAGAAGAAAACAACAGAATAGGGAGGACCAGAGATCTCTTCAAGAAAATTGGAGATATGAAGGGAACGTTTCATGCAAAGATGGGCATGATAAAGGACCAAAATGGCAGAGACCTAACAGAGGCAGAAGAGATTAAGAAGAGATGGCAAAACTACACAGAAGAACTATACAAGAATGAGCTTAACATCCCAGATAACCACAATGAGATGGTCACTGACCTCGAACCAGACATCCTAGAATGTGAAGTGAAATGGGCCTTAGAAAATCTGAGCAACAACAAAGCTAGTGGAGGTGACAGTATTCCAGCTGAGCTATTCAAAATCTTAAAAGACGATGCAGTAAAAGTGCTACACTCAATTTGCCAGCAAATTTGGAAAACTCAACAGTGGCCACAGGATTGGAAAAGGTCAGTTTACATTCCAATTCCAAAGAAAGGCAATGCCAAAGAATGTTCAAACTATCACACCATTGCACTCATTTCACATGCTAGTAAAGTTATGCTTAAAATCCTACAAGCTAGACTCCAGCAGTATGTGGATCGAGAACTACCAGAAGTACAGGCAGGATTTCGAAGAGGCAGAGGAACTAGAGATCAAATTGCCAACATACGCTGGATCATGGAGAAAGCTAGGGAGTTCCAGAAAAACATCTACTTCTGCTTCATTGACTATGCTAAAGCCTTTGATTGTGTGGATCACAACAAATTGTGGCAAGTTCTTAAAGAGATGGGAATACCAGACCATCTTATTTGCCTCTTGAGAAACCTATATGCAGGTCAAGAAGCAACAGTGAAAACTGGACACGGAACCACTGATTGGTTCAAAATTGGAAAAGGAGTCCGGCAAGGCTGTATACTGTCGCCCTGCCTATTTAACTTATATGCAGAGCACATCATGAGAAAGGCAGGGCTAGATGAAAAAAAAGTTGGAATTAAGATTGCCAGGAGAAATATCAACAACCTAAGATATGCAGATGATACCATGCTAATGGCAGAAAGTGAAGAGGAACTAAAGAGCCTCTTGATGCGGGTGAAGAAGGAGAGTGCAAAAGTTGGCTTGAAACTCAATATTAAGAAAACCAAAATTATGGCATTTGTCCCTCTTAATTCCTGGCAAATAGATGGAGAAGAAATGGAGGTAGTGACAGGTTTTATTTTTCTGAGCTCCAAGATCACCTCAGATGGGGACTGCAGCCAAGAAATTAAAAGACGCTTGCTCCTGGGGAGGAAAGCTATGGCAAATCTAGACAGCATACTAAAAAGCAGAGACATCACCTTGCCAACAAAAGTGCGTATAGTCCAGGCCATGGTTTTCCCAGTTGCAATGTATGGCTGTGAAAGTTGGACCATAAGAAAGGCTGAGCGCCAAAGAATTGAGGCCTTTGAACTATGGTGCTGGAGAAGACTCCTGCGAGTCCCTTGGACTGCAAGGCGTTCAAACCGGTCAGTCCTAGAAGAGATCAACCCGACTGCTCTTTAGAAGGCCAGATCCTGAAGTTGAAACTCAAATACTTTGGCCACCTAATGAGAAGGAAGGACTCACTGGAGAAGGGCCTAATGCTGGGAAAGATTGAGGGCAATAGAAGCAGGGGACGACAGAGAATGAGATGGCTGAATGGAGTCACTGAAGCAGTAGGTGTGAATTTAAATGGACCCCAGAAGATGGTAGAGGACAGGAAGACCTGGAGGAATGTTGTCCATGGGGTCGCGATGGGTCGGACACGACTTCGCAATTAACAACAACAACAACAACAACAACAACAACAACATATATACAGGGAACATGAATAAAGGTTTATGGAATTATTCTAAACCAGTTTCATTTGAGATATATTTCTATTAACATGATGAGGTATATAATATGAGCAAGTAAGTTATCTATCGATAGTATCTATTGCTGTGAAATATTTTGTACAATACTTCCCTAGAAGAATATCTTCAATCACACTATCTTAACAGCAAAATTGCCTATTTCACTCACAAAGGATGGTTAATAATTTGCCAAGAGACACAATATGAGCATCTTATTTTAACCCACCTATTTCTCTAAAAGGATTGCATTCCTAACATTCTGAGAGTGCATAATATTGTATATGCTGTTCTCTAAGGATTCAAGATTATTATTGTAGTATACAACTGGTCTGAATGAATATTACATTGCAAAATATTTTTCACTGATGACTATGAGCATATATAGAACTCATATTTTATGCTTTGAAGTGGCTGTTCCATGTCCACCAGATACCTCATATTATAATATTTGTATATCTTTTTTTAAAAAAATCATACATACAAATGGCAGATTGCTATATTAAGCAACTGAAATATTCTCTTATGCAATCTTATGTCCAGTCTTATGTCCAAACAGATATATTGGCAACTCAATATTTTTTCAGTTTTAATAACTAACTTTCGAAAATAAATCTAGTTTTTTATCTGTCTGCAGTATTTTTATCTCATTGTTACAAACTGTAATATCCTTCTCTTACACACCTGTACCTCTTGTGACCCACCCTCAGCCAGCAGGCAGAAAGAAAGATGGATTACCATCTTTATCATGGCTGTTATATTCCATGAATTTCAGTTACTACCATGGCTTCCTATTATAACAGTTTTCCATAGTCTACAGTCAACTTATCTGGAAGGCACCAGATCGTCATAAAAACAAACAAATATATACATATTCCCTTGGTGTGCCACTAAATGCAGTTTCCCCAGGAAAGATGTGATTGGTTTGGATTTTATAATAGCATAGTATTGCTTACACAGCAAACATTATATAACCCTCCATGAGCAACTTGCTTCATATGGTATACAAAGAAGAAGCAAAAAAAGTTATGAACTATGCGGAGAATGCCATCTTGCATCTACTATTATATAATTAATATTTATAAACTATTTTATATTAAAATTTATGACCATAGGAACATCAAATCAGAACTGATCTTCAGTCATTCCTTTCTCTCCCTTTCACCCCAAATGTCATACCCACCTTTATCTATATTCAAGGAATAAATAAAAAAATAAGAAGCCCTGGTGGGCCAGTGATTAAAGTGCCGTATTGTAGGCAAACTCTGCCCACAGCCTGAAGTTCAGTCTTAACGGGGCTCAAGGGTGATTCAGCCTTTCATCCTTCTGAGGTCGGTAAAATAATACTGACATTGTAAATCACCCAGATAATTCTATAAAGTACCATGGGGTACTTATATGTCTAAATAAAAAGTACTAAGTATGACTAAATTAATTATTGTTTAAAATATTTTTTCCTTCTATATGTTTTTCTGCTGTAAAGTATACAATAAAACCTCATTGCCTCCTTTGCCTTTAAAGTACAATCAATCCAGTTTGAAAGTGGTATGCTACTGTATCGGTTAGGATCAGAGAGCTAGGCATTTCCAGTCAAGATGCTCATGGGGAGATTTGGGGCTAGTTAATGCAACTTAAACTTAATGTTCAATTGGTGAGGGTCACGTTCCTCAAGATTATGTAGGGCAGTTGGAAGTCATATTCAGTAAATTGAATGCAAGAATACTTATGTATCCTTATGCAGGTATTCCTAGACTTACAACAGTTTGTTGATTAACCATTTGAAGTTACAACAGCACTGAAAAAAAGTGACTTATGACCATTTTCACACTTATGACCATTGCAGCATCCCGAGGGTCACATCATTTACATTCAGACACTTGGCAACTGGTTCATATTTATGACGGTCGCAGGGCCCTGGGGTCATGTGATCACCTTTTACAACTTTCTGACAAGCAAAGTCAATGGGGCGGCCAGATTCACTTAATAATCATTTTACTAATTTAACTACTGCAGTGATTCACTTAGCAAATGTAGCAAGAAAAGTCATAAAATGGGGCAAAACGTATTTAATAAATTTCTCACTTAGCAACATAAATTCAGGACTCAAGTGTGATCTTAAGTTGAGGACTACCTGTAGACATTTCCCCTTCCAAAGGAAATTTTGGAGGTCCTTCTTCAACTATTGGTAGGAAGGGTCTCAATGATAGAATAATTTTGATATGTTTTTTCCAAGTAGATTTATCTGGTGCTAACTTTAATTTGCTTCCAGCATGCACAAAAGACTTTTAATTTTCTTAGACCTTTTCTGATAGTTGTAAAATTGTTTTGATTTACTGCTGCATTAGCCTGTTGGTTCCAAATTGTTTGTAACTGATCTTTAGAGAATTGCCTTGCCACAGGATATAAATCTATTATATCAGGTTTCCCCAATCTAGTTTCTTCCAAAAATGTTGATACCCTCATCATCCTCAACCAGCCTGTGTCAAAGGGCATATAATTCAACTCATTTTGTAGGCACTGGGTTTGGGAAGCCTCCTTAAATAATATTTCAGCCAGAAAACTGGGACACTGAAGGTCCAGACTTCATGCAGATATACCATATCTAGAATTTAAATTATAGCAATATTCTATTCAAATAAAATATTTAAAGAAAATGAGACCTTTCAGATTATGATATATAAAGCTTCCCAGGTGATTTTTATGCTGGGCAGTTTCTTCACGCTGCTTAGGAATCTTATGACTTTAATGCATTTCTTTCTAAAATATGCACACCCAAAATGTATAATTATCTAATCTGCCATAAATCTAATATGATGTCTCTTTCTCCAGTGGAGGTCTACTCACTTTGATTAAATACCACTTTTTCCCAGTGATGCTGTCTACCTATTCATGGCATCATGCAGCATTTGACATGACCCTGCAGTTATTTATCCGTTGTTGCTGGAAAAAATATATATTTGGGCAGTTTAATTTTTTGATCACCATAATTGCATCCTAACAAATAATGTGTCAGCCCTTTATGTGAAATTTTAGCTTCAATAGTAAATATTGAATATGTCTATTCAATTATTTTGAGGCAATCTTTACAGGTTTATTTGAATGTTTCTTTGGGCTATCTTATCTGTTATCACTATTATCTCTATTGTGGTATTTTTTTTTTTTTTTTATTGAAATTTTTCAAAAGTTTTACAAATAAAAATCCACCCCCCCCCCTCCCCAACCACCCCACCCCCCCCCCCGACTTCCCAGAACTGAATATAGGATTATTTAACAAATATTTTAAAAATAACATTTGCAATTTATAAAATAATTAATAATAATAATAAAAATCACAGTAATAATATATATAATAATAATATACATAACATAAACTTTAAAATGAATAATATATACTGAAAAAGAGAAAAAAAAAATAAAAAGAGAAGAGAGAGAGAGAAAGAAGAAAGTAGACGAAGAATAAAGCATATATATATATAAAAAAATATATATATGAATAATAATACATAAAAAATGTATATATATAAAAAAGAAAAAGAAGAAAGAAAGAAAGAAAAAACAATCATTACAAATTATAAAAAGGCTAAATAATATTTTTCCATATCCAAATTATGTTGTATAAAATTTATCCATTTTTCCCATACCGCAAAAAATTTTTCTTGAGATTGCTCCTTTAAGAAAGCCGAAATCTTTGCCATTTCTGCCAAATACGAAACTTTATGAAACCATTCTTGTAAAGTAGGCAAAGATTCCTTCTTCCAATATTGTCCTATTAACAACCTAGCGGCTGTAATCAAATTTAACATCAATATAACCTCCTTAGCATCACAGTCAATAACAATACCTAGTAAAAATAATTGCGGAGTAAATTTTACCCTCCTTTTAAAAATTCTTTGAATATTCCACCATATCTTAATCCAAAAAGCTTTTATATGCTTACACGTCCACCAAATATGGTAATAGGTAGCATCCAAATATCCACATCTCCAGCATTTCGGCTGTAGATTAGGGTACATAATGGACATTTTCTTTGGGTCAAGGTGCCATCTATAAAACATCTTATAAAAATTCTCTCTTAAATTTTGCGCTTGTGTGAATTTAACATTTCTTATCCAAATAAGTTCCCAAGTATCCATTGAAATCGTTTCACCAATATTCTGTGCCCATTTAATCATACAATCTTTAACTAGTTCAAGTTCTGAATCTAATTCCACTAAAACCCCATAAACTCTCTTAATATGGGTTGGCCTTTGATCTCTTACTTGTTTTAAAAAAATTTCATCTTCTCTAAGCCAGCCCATTTTACAATCCATCTTCCATCTATCCACTATTTGTCTATATTGGAACCATGAATAAGTTAAGTTTTCATGTGTTAATTCTTCCAAAGATTTTAACTGCCAGTCTTGGCCATCCCATCTTAATAACTGTACGTAAGAGACCTTGTCCATATTTACCCCTTTCCTTATACCTTCTATGGCATGCCGAGGTATAGCCCATAATGGTATTTTGAAGTCACTTTTATAATACTTTCTCCACACTCTTCTATTGTGGTATTATAATAGGTATTATAGGTATTATAATACAAATATACAAATACCGGTAACAATGTGAGATATAGACTTAGAAATATGTAATAAAATGAAAAAAATCATAGAAGTAAAAATATGTATAATGTTGATTCACTAAATATTCAGATATATCTGTCTGTCTATTGTTACTCCATGAATTGAAGTTATATTTATTTTTCACTGCATTTTCTTTATTTTCATGTGATCAATTTTTTTTATTCAGCCTCAGCTTACTCCAATAATAATCTTTTGACTGATATGCACATGTGATGATTGGATTAATTGCTCTGACCTCAAAGCGATCCTTAGATTAGATATTATTAAATAATAGATTTGAATTCTTTGGAGTACCTTTTACTTAATCATGTTGTATAAATTTTGCATGGCCATCACATGATTTTCAAAAGTCTCTTGTTGATTCAGATTAATTGGATATAACAGAACAGAATAACAGAGTTGGAAGGGACCCTGGAGGTCTTCTAGTCGAGTCCTCTGCTCAGGCAGGAAGCCATATAAGCCTATACCAGGGGTAGGCAACCTTGGCTCTTTTATGACTCACAGACTTCAACTCCCAGAATTCCTGAGCCAGCATGGCTCAGTTGAAGTCCATGAGTCATAAAAGAGCCAAGGTTGCCAACCCCTGGCCTATATTGTTTTCAGTCAAATGGTTGTCCAATTGCTTCTTAAAAATATTTTTGAGAATCTTTAAACTGGAATTGAGTCAGGTGAATATTTGTTGTTTGCATTACTTAATACTGTATTATTACAATTGATTTTTAATTTACAACCAACAGAATGTATGTATTTGGACGGTATCACTTTTACACCTATTAGAAAGTATTTTTCTTCTGTTTTCTTCAACTAAGTAACTTTCTAAATAATTTTGGATGAAATATGTAAGTTCTTTGATGAATAGACAACAATAGTAATTAGCAGTTACAATTTGTTAATAAAATAGAACTATCAAACTATTGAAACAAATATACTATTAGGATAACACAAAAATTTGAATAAAATGGTTTATTGGGTTTTGAGACAGTTGGATAAAACTATATTTTGTTGCATTTGCTTCAGATATTACATTATGTGTAAATGTTTGTCTGCCCTTAGGTTTTGTTTGACATTTTCCATGTTGGCATTTTGCCTGAACATCTGCAGTGCAACTTATTTCAAAGATAGGTTTAATCACTCAAGATTGTGTGGCTGTTTGTACACAATGCTGTAAAAGTTTTCCTTAAGTAGTTTCTAAGCACCATCAGAAAGTTGACTGTACTGTTTTTCCATGTGAATATAAAGCAACCTGGCCATTTATTGTTCTCCATAGGATACCACTAGCTTTACCATAGATTTCCTTACATGTTTGTTTAGTTATTTATTCATTATTGGTCATCTGTTCAGTTATTTATTGGCATATGCCATGACTATACAGTATCTAGTAAGATTGGCTTAAGTACACATGCAGGCTTGTTAACAGTGCCAAAAGAAATAGGCTGTAAAATTAAAAGTGCCATGTCATAATAATAAGATCAGTTCTTTCTTCTAGAATAAATGAAGAGACAGGCCTAGAAATACTATGTGAATGAGAAGCTAGAATACAAGTAATTAAGGAGCTCCATTAAAATTTCTATATGATGACTTATTTTCTTTCAAAGGCAGAACCATCAGTCACATTTTATAATTATCATTTTTGTCTGATTGTTTGATTATTGAGACTCATCTTTTAAATGAAATCATAAGCATGTTGGCCCATGAGGAAAAAAAATGAAAGTCCATGCAAACAAACATAACAGAATATGCAAGTATTTAAATACTGTAGAATTGCTCATTAGGCTAGAAATTATAAAAAGCAAAACAAAACAGGAATAAGAAGATGAAAAATAAGCTAAAGACACAAGGCTTACTGTCCAAATGAAGGCAGTGGACAGTATTTGTGGTATCAAATGATACTCAACCTTATAGAACAATGTAGATAATTGTTTTTCATCCTGTCCCTCAATTTTGTACAGAAAAAAAGACTTTGTCTCTTGTCTACCATCTGTCAATAGCAATGGATATAAATGTCTTAGCCTAGCAGAATGAAGAAATATAGTAAAACCATAATCTTTATAGTAATAAGACTAGAGGGGATTTTAGGTGATATACAACATATGAAATAAATTAAGCTAAACTAGGTAGTAAAACCTAGTAGGTGGAAGAAATGGGACTCTCAACATATAGTCTTCCTTTAGACTATACTAGACAATTCATGCCCCATTGAGTATCAAAGGCAGGAAATCAGGAGTAAAGACAATTCAGATAAATACAGGTTTAGATTGCATGCCAACACTCTCTACAAGAATCTGAAGTACTAACACAGAAAGCAAATTGATGGTAGATAAGAGTCAATAGAATTCAAGGTGGGCTGGACTTAGATTTCTTGTGAGCACAAAGGAACTTGAGATTGATGATATGCTTGACCCCTCCCTCGGACTCAGCCTACATCACTCACTCTTCACCATGTCCTTCCTCCTCTTTCCTGGGTTCTTCGATGCTGCTTTTGCACTCCTGCATCATTTCTTCAAAGTCCGAATTCTCATGGGAACTTGGCAAGGCAAAAGGGAAGCTGTGGCTGGCAAGCCAGGTGGTGGTTGCTGAAAACATTGTTAAAGGATCCCTCCCTTCCCCTGCCCAGAGTTGAAGACCAGAGATGAAAGGCCCATCATAAGTTATTTTCAGAATAACCCAAAATGTCATCTATCTAGAGCAGGGCTTTTCACTGGTGGTATGCGTACTTTGGCACTTGGCAGGTGGTACACAACCAACCTAGAAAGTATAATGGAGGAGGGGAATGAGCTAAAGCAGTGGCAGTGCCACACAAGCCTGAAGGAGAGACAGCTGGAGCTGCAGGGGTGTCAGGATTCGGCAGAAGCCCCAGAATTGGTGCCGGGCTCCAGATGATTGGCGCTTCCAGAAGCAGCGCATAGCTGGAAATACACCAAAGAGAATAGGAGGAGGGGGGAGAGGATATAAAGGGAAGAGGTTTTGGTGGGAGAGGGGAAAAAAGACAACAGGGGAAAGAGAGGGAACGGAAAGAGACAGAGAGGCATAGCCTTGAGGAAAGGAGTCAGCTGAAAGTGCACTGAAGAGAAAAAGAGGAGGGGGGAGAGGAGAGGATATAAAAGGAAGAGTTTTGGTGGGAGAGGGAAAAAAGATGACAGGGAAGAGAAGGGGATGGAGAAGAGGCAGTGGAAGGAGACCCCAGCAGGCAGTGAAGAAGAAGAGAGAGGGGAGAAGGGGGGGGAGAAGGGCTGACCAGCCAGCTGACCACCAAGGTCGTGGTGCATATTAATAAATATGAATAAATTTGTCATATGTTTGTCAATGCAAAGGGAAAGTGATTCACCAAAGGAACCACCAATGAAGAAATTAAAACCGGTACTTTTTCCCTTTCTTTTACAGTTTGTAACATTTTATTAGATTATAGAATAAAATACAAAAATACAAAAGCAAATAGTAGGACACAGTGGGGAGGAAAAGGGGGGGAAGTGAGGGAGACAAGGGAAAAAGAAAAGGCATTAGTTTCTGACTTTCTCTCTTGCAGTAGAATGAAGCATTAACAGTGAACCTCAACTTTTTACATTTTCATAATAGTATGTCCTAAAAGTGGTACAATCTATGAAAAAGTTGAAAAGCCCGGATCTAGAGAACTATAAATTTGTCAAATCACTGTAGCATCTCTATACTCTGTCATAAGGACATTGCAGCTGTCATAACTTTGAAACTGGTTTGTATATAGTTTTGGGATATCTGTTGTAATTTGAATGTTTGTTAAGTGACGTGTTGTATCTTGAGGACTATATGAATTTGCAAATTCACATAGTAATATGGCAGTTAGCCCTAGATATGCAGTCTTAAACCACTCATGCTTCACTATTTTGATGAGGTACCATTGATTAGCACTTTATGATTTTTGAGGGTTTTAGTTGTTCATGTTATTAGTTAGTTGTAATGTAATCTAACTAATATCAAACTAATCAGAATATCATGGGATACCTTACCAAGTGCTTACTTCATATGAGCTGCTATCTCAAGGACATCCTAAAATAAAATGATCATAAATAAAAGCAATTGTATTTATGAAGCCAACACAAATTTACATTCGTTCAACTAGAGAAGCATTTTTGTTTCTAGTGCATTATTTTAAGATACAAATGAATTGAATATCCATAAAAGTGTTTCATTGCATCACAAATACCAAGTGCAGACACAGATTTTTATTGTCTTACAATATAACAATAACAATTTTGCTGTTGTTTTCAGCTGGCAGCTCTTTCATCTGGCAATTTGACAAAAGAATAACCAGTCTTCAAAGTTGTCACTCCAGGAATAATAAAAAACATTTCCCAAGAGGTATTGTGTGACAGCCAGTTTGGAAGAGGAAGGCAATATATTTCATGTATTTTGGCACTGGTCTAGCTATATGTTCATCAAAGCACCTAATTTCGAATGTTTCCATATTTAAGCATGATATTTCCACGGGATTCTAAAATGTGACACATTTTTCTGTCAGCAAATGTTTTCATATTTAGACTCAGATTTCTTCAAGTGTTAAAGTTAGGAAACTGTACTATATAAATAATGTGTTAACACATCATGCTAATTCTTAGTGACCACATAGATAGATTTTCTCCAATATATTGTTCCTAACCAATTTTTCCAGAAATTCCAATAGTGCTGTAACTAAGACAATATATCTTCTTTTTCTCTTTCCTCAGCATTGCAAACCTCTTCATAAATCAAGGTTTGACATAATATGTTCAAATTTTCAGCTTGGTCATTTTTGCCTCAAATGAGAACTCAGACTGATTGATTTGATTATCTATGTGTTTATTTTCTTGGCTGTCCATTTTTTCTTCAGGAGTTTTTTGAAAAGCACCAATACTCTTTCTATCTTGCTTTTCTAGAGTCCAACTTTTGATTTTATATATTGTCATAGGAAAAACAGGGCCTAGATATTTGTAATCTATTTAAATATAGGCACATTGTGTCATCTGAATATCTTTTCCAAGGCCTTCATTGCTACTCTGTGTAGTCTATGGAATATTTCTTGACAGCTGATTCTTTTAGTAATAGTTGATCCTATCATTTCCAAAGCTGGCTGCTGTACCTATTGTCATTAGTTGGTCATCTTCATATTTAGTCTTAGGTCCATTATTTCACCATATTCTTTATCCCTTATTACTAGAGCTTTCACAAATCCATATCTATTTTACTTTATAAATAAAATATAAATAAATTCATCATACTCATATTTTTAAAATATGAATATAAAATTCATACTTTAAAAAAAACTGGAGCACCAGAGAACTACCAGAGGATTGGAAAAGAGCTGATGTGGTTCCCATCTTCAAAAAAGGGGGGTAAAAACAGACTCAGGAAACTACAGACCAATCAGCCTATCATCAATACCTGGGAAGATACTAGAAAAAATAATCAAAAAATTATTAGATGGATTTGTAACTGGCTGATAAACCATACTCAACAAATAGTCCTTAATGGTTCTACATCTACATGGAGAGAAGTAAGCAATGGAGCATCACAAAGTTCTGTCTTAGGCCCAGTATTCTTCAATATCTTCATAAATGACTTATATGAGGGAATAGAAGAGGAATAGAAGGGCAGATGACACTAAACTGGCAGAAATAGTCAACACCCCAGAAAATAAGCTCAAGATCCAGATAGATCTCAACAGACTTGAATACTGGGCCCTATCCAACAAAATGAGTTTTAACATGGAGAAAAGCAATGCTTTACATGTAGGCAGGAAAAACCAAAGGTACAAGTACAGATTATGTGAAACCTAGCTCAAAAACAGTAACTGTGATAGGGCCTTGGAGTCCTAGTGGACGATCATTTAAACATGAGCCAGCAGTGTGCAGAAGCAGCCAAAAAGGCTAATACAATCCTTGGTTGTATAAACAGAGGCATAGAATCGAAATCATGTGAAGTATTAGTACCGCTTTATAAAGCCTTAGTAAGACCACACCTAGAATACTGCATCCTATTTTGGTCACTACATTACAAAAAAGATGTTGAGACTTTAGAAAAAGTGCAAAGATGAGCAACTAAGATGATTAAGAGCCTGGAGACAAAACATATGAACAACAGTTGCAAGAATTGGATATGGCCACTTTAGGGAAAAGAAGGAATAGGGGTAACAGCCACCTATCCGAAATGGTATAGGGTCTCCTATTTGACCATGGAGGTGGACTAGAAGACCTCCAAGATCCATTCCAGTTCTATTCTAATTAAGATACAAATATATGTAACAATACTTAAACATTTATTTATGCTACTAGAACTGTTTCTATCTCCAATTCAAATCTGGCTTGTTGCAATATGCCTTATACTTTTTCACTGTTGTAACTCTAGCTCTTTTTACTACTTTTCATCGTGGAATAGTTGAGCTAATAGGAGGTACTAGTGATTGTACAAGAAATCAGCCACCCACATGAATCATGGCTTACTATGGTAAATATTCTTCCACCTCCAATATTTTGCCAGACCTAGAAAATTTAAAAGACCATAAAAGGATATGCAATATGTACATACAGAATTGACTGTCATAAATTACTGTTTATTTAAAGGTGAATTCATTCATTTGGCTAGAGCTATCTTTATCCTAGTCTTCTTGGCTGCAATATCTTCTGAATCAGATGGCAAAATTTAAATATTAGCTGCTAGAAAATTAGCCATATTTTTGTCCAATTCGTAAACTTCCTGGATCTGTCTATTGTTTATATCGGTTTCTGATAATATGAAATATTGGATTGATATAGCTGGGCTGCTAAAGTCATTCTAGTACAGATATAAGTACATTTCCAATGTCATTGCACTGTATAATATTAAATTGAATTTTAATAAATATAATAGGAACAAGATAAAATTCAGAAAACATTATAGGTAGTGGTAAGGCATTGGCTGTGATTTTTCAAGAGCAGGAATATAGCTGTTGTACCTTTGAAAATTAATGGAGAGTCTACAGGTTAAATATTAAAATGACTGGTAGAGTCTGGGAACCCCTGTATTTGCTTATCCCATAAGATCCAGCAGAGTGGGCGTGCTTTCATAATCTAATGTCACCAAACAAGATCTAGGAGGTGGCAACTGTTGCAACACCTGCCCCTGAAACAGGAATTGGATGGCACTGATCTTGTTGGTCTTTCGTGAGGCCTGAAAACCTGTTTTCCCACTAAGCAGTGGGCCATAACATTAGATGAATATGTCCTGAAATGACTTGGAATTGAAATATGTTGTGGTTTAGCCAAGGGGTTTTAGGGGATTTACTTGTTTTGCTATTAGTTTTTATGATTTAACCATTTATAAGCTGCTGAGAGCAGCTATTTATGGCTGCTATTTATGTAGCCTTATATAATATTTTAAAAAAAGACATATTAAAAAAAGACACATACTGGTGTGTGCTAATATATTGTCTATAATTTTACTATTCAAATCTTTGGATATATGATTCATGTTTATCCCTTATTTTCCAAAACACCGTGTACTTAGAAGACTGAATGAATTTGAATGTGATTTTGTTACAAACAAATCTGTAATTGTATTAATTATGTTGAGAGTAAACCAACAAGAAAGATTTCTTTGATGGAAAATCTTAAACCTGAACATTGTTAAGCATTAATTCAGGATGAATGACACTAGTCACCAATTTTCTTTTGCTTGACTAGATTTCTTGGCTTCTATTAAGTCCACTTTGTTAATGCTTGTTTCTCTATTTTTCATCAGAAGGTCACCTAGAGCTCCAGGGAAAATTATGAACACTCATTAACATAATTAAATCCAAAAAGAATTTCTCAGCTTGACTAGGGTCTATCATACAGCTTTTAGACAACAACTAAGTCACATAGTTGTACCATTTGAGAAGTAATTTTCTACCGCCTAAACTTCAAAGGAATTTCTAAAATTACCATGTAGCCTAGTGCTAACCCAGTGAAGTGTTGCTTAATGGTCCATTTAATTTTTGTCTTGATTGGTCTTTAATAAGCAGCTCAGCTTGAAGACTGCCTTCATATAAGCAGTACAATAGTTCAGAATTATTTTAGGCATCCTAATTTCCCATAATATTCCACTCTATCTTTCCCTCCTATAGAATGTGTCCTCTTCAGCTATTTCATGCTATTTCAGTGATGAACCAGTTTGCAGAGGGACTAAAATGTTAAAATACTTTTGAGAAGATCATCATTCTTGATACCTTGCAAAATCATACCACTTACCCCTTTTAAGTTATCCACCTTAAAAAAATAAATTCATTCTGACATGTAACATTGTCATATGAAGCTTACTAGCAGGCTTTTAGCCAGCTTGGCCATTTCATATTGCTGACTGAAGCAAAGTTGGAATGGAAAACTGAGACAAAAAAGATGTGCATAATTATAATTTTGCTTTATATCTTCTCTGGCAAAATCCACTATATTTAGATGACACATGGAAACTTTCACATATTTCACATAGAAGCTTTCACATATTTGTTCAAGACAAAGTCAGATTTATTTTAGGAAAAGGTTAATGTTGAGAAAAGTTAACATAAAGTTTAGCAAAGGGCTTGTGATTGCCCTAATTATGTTATGCTTCTTATGTTAGAAATTCCAGTGATAGTTTAAAAGCATTTCATCAGACAGTGGCCAGCAATCATGTCCTATATTTATTACTTTAATGTAAGAGGACTATTCATAGTCCTATAGTTAGACCTATAATTGCACAACTTTAATTTAAGGACACTGTGGCTGAGCTGTCTTCAATTAATAAGTATGCAAGCATATTGGTATGCATTGATTATAATTGGCTTTTCTACTAATTGTTGCTTAAGTAAAATGAGAACTAAACAAATATATTAAATAATTGACTTCAATAAAGGATGTTTATTCTTAAGCTATGAAACAGACAATAGCTAATGGAAAGTATCTATAGTCAACCTGGAACTAAGGAGAAACTTCTTAACAGTGAGAACAATTAACCAGTGGAACAGCTTGCCTTCAGAAGTTGTGGGTGTGTCATCACTGGAGGTTTTTAAGAAGAGGCTGGTCAGCCACTTGTCTGAAATAGTATACTGTAGGGTTTCCTACTTGAGCAGGGGGTTGAGCAAGGGACTTCTAGGGTCCCTTCCAGCTCTATTCCAACAACAACAACAAAAAGACTATCTGGAACAACATTGAATATTGCACTTAAAATAGCTAGCTTCACAGAATAACCAAAGCAAACCAGGACCATTCCACATCAGCTACGGATCAAGAAATGCTAGCTGTAAATCATCTTGGGTATTGGTATTTTCCACCCCCAATATTTTGGACTGCAGTACAACCTATCCATTGCCATGAGCCATCCTGGGTTGAGTTGATGGAATTTAATCAAAACATCTAAGACTGGACTTAGTGATTGTTCCTTCCTGTTGTGATTACTTGGGCTATCCTCCTTTCTTCTCAGTTGCTATCTTGTTTGCTAAACAAGTGTGAAATAAGTTGAATGCACCGTTTTGTACTAGAACAAAATGGGGAAAAAAGACCATGATGTAAAGTTTGAAATTCAAATTGATAATGATACCCTGGAAAAAGATACTTTGAAGAAAATATCAGGGAAGAGTTCCAAGTCAGTTAGAGTAACCTAAATACT
Source organism: Crotalus tigris (assembly GCF_016545835.1). Classification (NCBI taxonomy): domain Eukaryota; kingdom Metazoa; phylum Chordata; class Lepidosauria; order Squamata; family Viperidae; genus Crotalus; species Crotalus tigris. The sequence goes on along the minus strand of NW_024097551.1, from coordinate 521,071 downwards.
TCTTCCTAGAACTGCCTTTCGTCTTGTCTTCATTATTCCACCTATAGTCTCTTATGGATCATAGTAAACTGTTTTAAATATTCTAGACTGTTTATTTATTTATTTAGAAGATTTATATGGCCGTCCACTCACTCTTAGTGACTCTGGGAGGCTTACAAACAATAAAAACCCAATATAAAGGAATAAAAAACAATATTCCCCATTAGTTTCTGGAATCTAGTGGGAGTTTCTATCAATTACAAGGACAGCACATGCTTCGCATATGATTTGAAAGAAGTACATTGTATTAGTTCACCTGAATGCTACCCTCAGTTGAAGTCAACAGCATCAACATAGCAGTCACAACTGGGAAACATATATTAATATATATAATGCACGCTAAAAGAGTGTGGGGCTTAAAACACACCATTTGTTGATCCCAATAGAGGAGTCCTAATTTCACTGCTGTGAGCTCTTTAAAAGTTTTGACTGCATTAAGGTGTTGATTTAAGCATTAGAGGAAGCCTGGGGGAAAAAAACAGAATAGCAGAGAGGTACTGTGTTCATGTGAAATCTGAAGCACTTCTTTGCAAATAAATTTCACATTGTGCACAACTGTTCTGATTATCTCTCTCAGCTGATTTATGTAGCTTTTAAATCTCATTGGGAATAAGGTGGATTTTTATGAACTAGGAATGCTAAGAAGAAATCTCCAATATTGACTTTTTGGGAATAATTGGAGAGAAATAACTCAAAATACATATTAAAGTAAAACATCAAATCAAATTCTTACTACACTTCAGCAACCCAGACTACATAAGATTTACTAAACAAAGCCCATAGAACATAACCTACAAAATAAACTAAAGTACACAAGATGAAAAATGTACAATCATGCTTGCCCTCTTTTGTTGTCATAAAAGCTATGAAAAAAAAACTTTGCAGCACTGAGAGGTACATATCTGCCAGTAAAAATTAAACATAAAATTCCTCAGTCCATTCAAGAAATGAAGTTAGAAGAGGTGTTAATAGCTCTTCATGTATGTCTCAGTAGAAATTATATTATGAATTTGTGTTTTAATATGACCTGTACAAGGGCAGAGACTTCTGCATATGAAATTTTATAAAATGTTTCATCCAGTATTGCTGACAGTATAATATTCATCTATAATAATGTAAATACTTGCCAAAATTATTTTTTGTAAATTGATCTAAGAACTATACTGCTTTAAGTAAGTGTTGCTACAGTCCAATTGTATCCTAGACGAGAGTATATTGTGACTGTAATTCTATACAGGTAGTCCTTGACTTACAATAGTTCACTTATTGACCGTTAAAACAGCACTGAAAAAAAATGACTATGACCATTTTGTGCACTTATGACCATTGTAGCATCTCATGGTCACGTGATTTACATTCAGACGCTTGGCAACTGACTCATATTTGTGTCAATTATGACGGTTGCAGGGCCTTGGAGTCATGTGACACCTTTTGTGACCTAACAAGCAAAGTCAATGAGGAAGTCAGATTCACTTAACTGTTAACTGCAGTGATTAACTTAACAATTGTGACAAAAAAGGTTGTAAAATGGTGCAAAACTCAACAAATGTCTCACTTAGAAATTTTGGGCTAAATTGTGATCATAAATTGAGGACTATCTGACTGGATTCTCTACCATCCAGTCAGAACTGAAGAAGCTTCTTGAATAAGAAGCAAAACGTCTTTAGAGAAAAATAAGAAAGTCCAGTTGCCTCTTCAAAAAGCATCTTTGGGACAACCATGACCTAGATGACAGAGAATCTCCATAGATATTGTGCATTTGATGCTTCCCAGGATAAGCCAGTACAAAACCCAAATATCTAAATCTGGGAACCTACTATATTTTATTTCCGGTAAAAGATCCATTTAATTTTTCAAAATGCTTTGCAAAATCCATGATTATTTTTATAATTGATCTGTAATGAAAATTCTTTATAGAAATAGAGTAGCACTCCCATGGTCCTTCTAGGCCTGTTTGTGTTTATAATATTATATTAAGATTCATACAGGATTGCTTTCCAGTTTGGGAGAAAAATATATCTATAAGATCAATTAAAGGTTGCAAAGTAGTGTGCAGTATTTTTTTTAATTCTCATGTGTTATTAGGCATGAAAATAAAGACAGAAGGGAGGGAGAAAAGATGTTGATGTTTAATTCACAAATGTATTTTGCTGCCATCTTAGTATATTTATTTAATATTTTGCCTAGCGAAGACTTTTTTTAGAACTTGAAAGTTTGTGAATAATGTGATGATTTTCAATTGGCCTAACAAAATTATTGCTTTTATAATAGATTTTGTATTGTTCCTTGTGGTTCATCTATCTTTGTTTTTACAGTGAAATGTTACTTTAAATTCCCAGCCCCTCTCAATAACTAAAAAGGTTGATGAGTTTTAGCAGTGCAACAAAACCAAGAGGAATGCATTCCTTCTCCAAAGTGCAAGCCATCCATGAAACCAACCTAGCAGTGTCTGTCCCCAAGCCAAGCTAGAACTCAGTTGAAAAGAATCCAGCTCACTGGTTTAGTCCAGAAATCCGTGGATTTGCTGGGTAGCATCTGCTCCGGTTCATCTGCAAGAATAGAATATTAGCCTTCTGGAAGATGCTGAAAACATGTTCCTCATGTTTGAGGAACTAGATTGGTATGAAGCCTATGAAATAGTTATATTGTTTGTAAAATAGATGGTATTCTCCTGTAGGTTATATAGTTTTTGTTAAATAATTTTTTTAAAGCAAAAACCACAAGAGTAAATAAAAAGAATAAAGAAAAATAGTGAATAGTATAATAAGAAAATAGGTAAAGAAAAATAAAAAAGGAAAAGAAAGAAAAGAAAGCATAATCTTGCAGAATATATATAAAAATAATACCATGGCTATGTTTATTCTAGTTATAGATAGGGTAGTAAATAAGTTATTTCCTTAGCAATACCTATCAAAATAAACAATGCACATTTATACCACAAACAATTTGTGCAACTTTTAATAATAAAATGTTCAAGGCAATTTATTTAAATGTGGTAGCATGTAATCTTCAGTTCCATGCCTAAATCGCAAATAGCCCATAGACTATGTTTTTCTTCTAAGAAAACTTAGAAGAAGCCATAAAATTCTGTTGTCATAGTTCCAATTGACAGAGACAAATAAAGCAGAACTCCAAGGCTTGCAAATTCCTCAAAGAACATGTTTATTAATACAGAGTATCAGTACCTCAAAAATGAAACCAAGTCTGAAGAGATGCATAACAATTCCCCACTACAAAGTTAAGAAATCCCACCCCCCAAAACAATGCAAGCAACTACATTTCCCCACTCAGCTTGTTGGTGGGCTTTTCATGAAATGCCCAGCCTGCAGTCTTGGGAGCAGCCGATGACCTTGGTTCTAATGAGAGAAAGTCCGAGAGAGAAAGTCTGTTTTGTCTAGCGCAACACCTGGCAAACCCCCTCCCTCCGTGCTATGTGGCAACTAGGAATGAGAAGGAAAAAGATGGCTGCAACCATGCTCATTCTAAAGGTGACATCTGTTTTTGAGATGGTTAATAGTACTGCTAGAATTTAAAGTGTCTTATTATTTGATTTTCAAAAATATTTGTTCAAGGTAATATGTGTATTTATGAATGGATAAATGAGAAAAGGAAGCAAATAAGAATTTAAGCCAGCATACAGCATTGCGGACAAATTTATTTGAAATTAGATGGTTGCAATTGATTGCCAGAACCATATTATTTATTATCATAATAAATAATGTTTGAACTCACACACACATTATAATGCAAACTGAAACATCTTTTTTTAAGACTTTGATACTCAGCTACATTAATGAACATATCATACATGGAGAAATGATACATTATGGGAAGAGAAAGGCAAATAATTCATGTGACTATATTTAAAGTTGTTATTGAGACTGAACTAGTAACAAGTGCTTTCAGGAAAACACCATGTCAGTTCAAGACTCTTTAACAATTGATTAGTTGTCACAGTGTACTGTTTGTGCTAGAGCCAACTCTGCATTGTTCTATCAACAGTTTCCTTTTAACAATCCATAATTACATCTCCATAAACGCATGAGGAGTCAAGTTTAACTTGGAAAAGCAACCATTATCCACCATATTACTTAATATGCAATCATATTCAACAGTGGGGGAATTAATTAGGGATTCATTTGAATTGTTTTTTTAAAATTAGAAAATCGAAGTATTCCTGCTCAGGATAAGACTCCCTTTAATGATAAGGCTCCTATTTGACAGTGGCCTATTTGAGGCCTGATGGAAGGATTGACCTTTAAAGAGATAGAGGGATAAACTGTATTCTATGCATTTATAATAACTTTTGGAGGGTAGGGAAAATGGTCACTTCTTTTTAAAGATTATCAGCCACCTCAGTTTTACATCTTCAGTCCCTTTATTCTGCCTCTATTCTTTTAAAGCACTTGAATTGACAACAGGCTCAATAAATCCTATCACCATCACAGAACCAAATGGATGTGTGCAGAGAATTTAGTGTTCAAGGCTATTCAGTGGTATGATGTATTTCAGGCAGGTACAACTTTAGAAAAAGTGAAATGCAAAATGAAGTTCAGCACACAGTAATTGTGCTTCAAAGAGTAACAACCATTGCCTTGGAATCTATTTGCTATATTTTTATCCTTACATGATGTAGGGTTTTAAATAAAAGCCACAAGGAGTAAGGCTGACATACAAAGCAACTATGAAACCTTGTTTCTTATCTTATCTTGCTCAATAATTTGTTTCATTTCATATAAAGAATTGATAAAAAATCAATACTTTGACATACAATTGAAGCAATAATAATAATAATAATAAAAAAAAAAAGTTGGAAGGGACCTTGGAGGTCATCTAGTCCAACCCCCTGCTCAGGCAGGAACCCTACACCATTTCAGACAAATGGTTGTCCACTCTCTTCTTAAAAACTTCCAGTGTTGGAGCATTCACTGCTTCTGGAGATCGGGGTATCCCATCTTAGCAACTTTAAGACTTGTGGGCTTCAACTCCCACAATTTCCAGCCAACATGGATTAATATAATACATTAATATAGTGAACATGGGAATGGGGTTGCTCTGTAATGTTTTCTCTCTCAGGGTGATTCCTGGGAAAGGGATCTTGTCTTCCAAATAGGCTTTTTCTCATTTTTCAGCAACAATACAAACATTCATGTAGAACAGTCTTCTTTATTAAACCTAGAAATGTCTGTAGTTGGAAACTGATCAAAGAGACAAGCAACCAGGAATTAAGGAGAAACTTCCTGACAGTGAGGACAATCAACCAGTGGAACAGCTTGCCTCCAGAAATTGTGGGTGCTCCATAATTGGAGATTTTTAAGAAGAAACTAGACAATCACCTGTTTCAGATGGTATAGGTTCTGCTTGAGCAGGGGGGAGGGGGGCTGGATTAGAAAACCTCCAAAGTCCCTTCCAGCTCCTATTCTATTCTATTCTATTCTATTCTATTCTATTCTATTCTATTCTATTCTATTCTATTCTATTCTATTCTATTCTATTCTAGTAACCCAGTCCCATGCCATGTAGGGCTTTAAAGGTCAAAATCAGCACCTTGAATTGGACCTGGAAAAAGACTGGTAGCAATGCAGCTCATGGAGCAGAGGTCAAATATATATTCTACTAGAAATACACATAATTACACATGCTGCTGCATTTGAAGATACTCTTCAAAGGCCACCATGATTAATGGTATTGAAAGTCACCAATATGTCAAGTTTCACTCCAATTTTTGGAGAAACTATAGTATGTAGATTCAAGTTATGTACTGTTAAGATATATAATCATTTCTTATAATGCATGTTAAATATTATTTATTTACTCTATTGAAGAGTTGAGATATCCATTCTTATTTCTAAGTAGCTCGGCTAATCCTCTTAATGTATGAATTGAATACTATTGAGCCACTGAAATACTTTGCACTTCATTGATGGAATTAGAATCTTTCAAATTTCTAAAGCAATAAGTGTACTTATTGGCTACAAAGCATTATAGCTACATATTTATCTAAGTATTAAGATTAATCTCAAATTAAACTACTTAATATTAATTTTTCCACAAAAAATTCTGTATATTAAAATTACAGAGCATTCTTTTCAGATCTATCACAGATTTTAAACTCTGGCTTAATATTCTATGTGCTTCTACTCTACTTTACTGTAATACTTTAATTCAGACATAATGAATATACTAAAATATATTTCTGATATGCAGGGAATTATATTGTAATAATGATCTACAGAAAAAAATATATTTTGCAAACAAATTAAAATATGATTTGAAATCTCAATTTCTCAGAGAATACTAATAGTCAAATAGTAATAATACTGTAATGCACATTAAAATTTTACCATTTTGGGGAACAGAACTATGTTATTGATTTGAAAAAGTCTACACTGAATAGCTAAAAGGACTAAAAATGCAATTCTGGAAGATTATAACAGGAGTTATTTTCAGAAATGTTCTACTCTAAATAAAATAAATTAGAATATTTTCATCCTAAACAAGATTTTGTTTTGTTCTTACTGTAAACTTGTTTCTCCAAGAACATAAAATTTGCAAGTTCAGAACATTTACTTCAGTACATAAATCACTCTGAAAAAGAGGTTTTTATGCCTACATCACTTTAGGATAGATTATTTGGAATAAAGCCAATTGTAGCCTTAACAGCATTTTTAAAAAGGGACATTAAATTAGACTACTCATAAAATTAGAAATAACTGTTTGCATTGTAGTACTGCCTTTTTTCTTGTTCAGACTTGCTGTCTCTGATCATTTCTAACCCCTAAATTTAGAGGACAATGCAAAATAATATTGTGAAGAATAAAGTTGCCATCTTTTCCAGACTTCCTGATAATTTTCAATATTTGCAGGACAACAGAATAATAGAACAATAGAGTTGAAAGGGACCTTGGAGGTCTTCTAGTACAACCCCCTGCTCAACAGGAAAACCTATAACATTTCAGACAAGTGGTTGTTCAATTTCTTCTTAAAAACTTCTAGTGCTGGAGTACCCACAACTTCTAGAGGCAAGTCATTCCACAGTTACAGTAAATAATTCTTTTTTCGTATAGAGAAATGAAGTGCTGGAAGAATCTTGGGTTAAATCTTTCTCTGTCTATTATCCATTAAAAGAGGATATAAAATATATGGATTCTGACATCCCTTTTGTTCTCATGGACTCCTCCCAAACAAGTAAGAACTACAATTATGTCCTTTTTTTGTGGTTTGGGGTATTAAGAAAATTAACTGAAGCCTCCTGTTCTTGTTTGCCTTGTACCTGTATCACTACAATTCATTCTACTTAAGGATGTCCTTGAAGATCACACAGAAACTTGAACTGGCATACACTGCAGATGCCCACATTCTTAACTACTAGACCATTTTATTTTATTTATTTAAACAGGACCAGAGTGGAAGTCATGTGAATCTCAGAGGGAATGGTGTTCCAGAATGCAAATGCCTTTTTTTCCTGATTCTGACCAGATGACATCGTTTAATTGATGGGACTTGAATCACTGTCTAGGTGCTAAAACAACAATAGGGAAAGTAGAATTTATATAATCTCAATAACAACTGGAAGATATTATAAATCACAAAGGGGAATCCTGTCATAATTTTAGATAAAAAAATGGAGTGGTAGCAGAGCTATTTGGTAGTTTAGCATATAGTGCAAACACATTCACAGACTGGCCTTCGGAAGACAGTGCTAAACTGATAGTTCTTTTTAAAAAGGGATTGGACAACCATTTGTCTGAAATGGTATAGGGTTTCCTGCCTCAATAGGTGGTTGCACTAGAAAATCTCCAAGATGCCTTCCAACTCCATTATTCTATTATTCTGTTCTGTTATTCTTTTCTACATAGATTTCTATGAACAGTCCCCAAGACAACAGGAAGAGGTGGTAACCACTTTTGTATGTACACTTTATGAACTCAGAAAGAAAATATTAGTTCCATTTGTGATTAATCAAATTACTCGGCTTTCTCTATAACTAACAACATTAAGTATTAAAAAGACAGCATAGTGAAAATTATTTTTAAACCTTATTTTTGTAGCACTAAAGCAATTCAGAAGAAGATTGTTTTTCTTTCCAGCAGTACTGAATTGAGAAATATTTTTGAGCTCAGTTTTCAAAACAGAGGTTGAATACTGATAAATAGACGTTGCAATACCCGGAGACAGCAGAATAGAAAAGAAAGAACTGGAGAAAATCATAAAATATAAAGACCTGCAGATAGAAGTAGAACCACTGTGGCAAAAGAAAGCAAAGATAATACCAAGAATAACTGATGCCCTGGATGTAATTCCAAAACATCTGAAGCACTATTTTAACACCACCGACATTGACAAAATCACCATCAGTCAATTGTAAAAGGTAGCTTTCCTTGGAAAAGCTTACATCCTGAGATGATACCTTTAATATTATTAAACAACATTTGCCCATCTTAGATCTTTGGGAAGGACTTGATAGGTGGATATAAATACCAAACCCAGTCTGAACATTGGGTGTCTGTGCGATGAACCATAATAGTACAAGAATGGGATGACAGTAAGAAGAGATATAAATATATTGATCAGCAATTCCTAAAGGATATAAAACAGTGAGGGGGGCTTAACTGCTCAAGAAAAGATTATTGATTATTGATTACAATTGATTATTCTGATAATTCACAAACTTGCTAAAAGTTGATAGCAATATAATGCACATTTCAGAAAAGTAAACCTCCTAAGGGAAAAAACATAGATTACCAAAAGCATCATGAAATAATAGAGAGAAATCATGTCTTGTCAGTGTTCCACTGAGCAGACCATTGGATTCTCTTGTTTCTCACTATTTCTTATTTATATACTACTTTGAGTTCGTTGGACAATTTGAAATGAGAATAAACTATAAAAACAGATACAATTAAATAATAAAAGAAAATAAATTAGATCTGAGACAAGGTGATGCCGAGTTGACATCAAAACAAGTGCCAAATGGGCCTTTCTGGACTGAACATTCTTATAATTGACTGTATGCAGAAAATCTCCCTTTCTTTTCAGCCATAAACTGTATCTGGGTCTATGGGAATCAAAAGATCTGATAACTTAGAGAGAAGTTTATAGGACAGAATCCTTTGGAGGAGCTTAAAAGTTGGTCTGCAAATAGGCTACAACAGCCATCGTACAATTATGTAATTTGGCCTTTTCACAAACAATTTCAAATATAATATAGATAAATAAGTAGTAGAGAAAAAGTAAGGAAAAAGTGGATTTACAAGATAAATGAAGTGTACTAATCCCCTGTCACATGCCAAATTATTTTATAAATTATTGAAAAGCACCCAAAAGACTTCATTCATTCAAGGAAATGGATATGAGGATTATAGTAATTTACAAACTTGAAAATCATCCATAATAAAGTGAACAATAACGAAACTAATCACCTAAGAAGCCAGATATAAGTAATTAGAAAAAAATCAGCTCACAGTTTAGATGTTTTCTATTTCTCTGTGTTTTATTATACATGTTCAAAACTTAAATACTCTTTTTCTTTCATATTCTATATAGTGGTAGGCACTTGACAATGAACAAGTAATTGATCACTAAGGATCAAACTCTAAAGATACTATACTAAAATTCCACACACAAAATTTTTGAGGAGAGTACCTTCAAGTCAGTTTTTGACTCCTAACAACTACCTGGAGCAGTTCCTGCATTTTTCTTAGCAAAACTTTTCAGAAGTGGTTTGCCATTGCCTCTTGTCTAGGACTGAGAAAGAATGACTGGTTCGAAGTCACTCAGGTGGCTTTGTGTCTAAAACAGGACTAGAACTCACCATTCCCTGATTGATTGTTTGGAAAATTACATGGCAACCCACTTACTTTCAGTGACTCTAGAGGGCTTATAAAAAAAACAACATAAAAATAATAAATCCCCTAGCCCCCTGGTGACAGCAAGCAATCAAACAAGCCACCTGATGGGCTCTATCTCATTCTGGGTTTCCCAGGCCCATTGGTAAAACCAGGTCTTCAGGTCCTTGCAAAAGAGTATCAAAGTGGGGGCCAGTCTAATCTCCATGGTGATGATGTTTCTTCTTCTAGATCAGTGGTTCTCAACCTGTGGGTCGGGACCCCATTTGGAGTCGAATGACCATTTTACGGGGGTCGCCAAACAATGCAGTCCGCCATTTTTTCCCCTTTTCCCTAGCTGTCCTACTCCCTCTTATTGGTGGCCACACCCACTTGGGGGTCACCACAACATGGGGAACTGTATTATGGGGTCACGGCATTAGAAAGGTTGAGAATCACTGTTCTAGATCCTGCCAGATGTACTTCCTTAGGTACAGTTGGGTATAGTTTCAACCAGATGGGTACTACTATGTGTGTGTGTGTGTGTGTGTGTGTGTGTGTGTGTGTGTGTGTGTAGGTCTTTCGTTATTTGGGTTTTCTCCCGCGTAAAATTGAAAGTGTCTTGGCAACGTTTCGACAAAGTCCCGTTCGTCATCTTCAGGCTGGTGTTTTCAGCTTCGTGCTTCGAGTGCTTTGGGTTTGCTTTTTGCGTGGATATGTGGTGGTGACATACTGTGTGGTTTTAGTGAGTGTGGGTCTGGTGTCATTCTTTGTGTTAGGGAGTCATTTGTTGACAAGCAAAAAGCAAACCCAAAGCCACACCGATGATGAGGCACGACCACAAACCAGAAGCCAGACCACAGCTGCATCATTAGCCACTTTAAACCCCTCCAATCCATACATGAAGCAAACTGACACCACCATGAAGATGAGGCACGACCATGAACGCGAAGCCAAAAAATAGCAAGGCAGCCCACCATCTTAAATCCCCCTGCAACTCAGACTAACCTGAGCACAACAAAGCCACCACCCAAACAGAACACTCCCCCATCCAATCAAAGCACAGCCAACCCCCCATCCAATCAGAGCACAGCCAAACCCCTAACCAATCAGAACATACCTCCACCCAATCAGAACACAGCCAAGCTCCCACCCAATCAGTTCATACCCCCACTGGCAGTTAAAAGGAAGAAACAGTTAAGACCACACATTGCTCCTCGAAGCACGAAGCTGAAAACACCAGCCTGAAGATGACGAATGGGACTTCGTCGAAACGTTGCCAAGACACTTCCAATTTTACGTGGGAGAAAATCTGAATAACCAAAGACCTACATACAAACACCCGCGAAAACCTCAGAAAACATATATATATATATATATATATATATATATATATATATATATATATATATATATATATTTCTTTTTTAAGTCCCCAACGCTAACTTTTTTTCTTAAGTCTTACACCTACAAAGAGTGACATATACAGCTATCAAAAGAGTTTCATATTTTCTATAGGCTCTGTTTTTCACAAAGTAAATAACTGTCACAGGGAATATAGAAGAGGCAAACTGATAGCTGTAAAAAAAAGAAGAAGTAGAAATCAGTCCTGCTTCCTCTTGCCCTGCTCTCTAATACCTCAGCTATCCAAGACAAATTAATCCTGATGTATTAATCATAAGCTCAGCAAAAAGGCTGGGCTGGATTCCTGGTCACTGAAATTTGTCATTTTGTTATTTACTAATGACTGCAAGTAACTTCAAATAAAAATGGTAATTTACAACGATAACAATAGCAATTACCTATATCTAAATATATATTGCATTTCAGCAGTTTCTGCTTTTATACCAATAATAAATAACAGAACAATACTATTGTTTTATGGGATATAGCTTATAGGTATGGAATAAATTTCAGTTGCAGCAATTATCCAACATACTGTTAAAGGGTTGGATATTTTAAAATCACTTAGTACATATATTATATTTTTGAAGTCCAAATTAAGGAGCCAACTATCATTACAGTGCTGCTTTTCAACTGACTGAAAAGCCTCAGCATCTCAAAAAGCCTATATGTCTTAATGATTCACACCATAACTTTATTGAAATTGTGATCCTTAAGTGTCAATCACCATAAATTTGGTGTGAGATTCGTGGATGGAAATCCTTACTAATGATTGCAGCAACTAGGCATAGCATATGCCACCATAATGGTCACTGAATGGTTTGTATGGATGTAGCCAACTGCATACAAACAAAAGAACTGAGGAACATAGGAAATTATAAAATAGCACTTATAATATCTGGATTGAATTCAGATTGAGTTGTTCATAAATTGAATTGACCCATGTTTTTTCAAATAAGTTTAGTTTGCACAATATGTTAAACCATACAGTACGGTTTACAAAAATAGTAGCTAGTTTTCATAGATCATACAAACACTAAAAGCAAATAATTCAGCATTATGATTTACTGCATTATGTAGGAGCGCAGAGCAGATTATTGTTATCAGTGGGATTTAAATTAGTAATTACTCTTTTAGCTCCAACTTAATTCATTGGGCTTGCTCTGGATTTGACTAAAATTCAGTTCAACTCTATATTCAAATTAAACCTTTACAAAGCTAATTGATATAAATATACAGGCAAAACATCTAGTGAGGTACAGTAAAAAGAGATGAAGCGCGATATAGCTATGGCTTCAGTGGATAAAAACAATGAAGAGAAGAATTACACTGACTTAAGAAACAGTGAGGGGGAAATGAGAGATGGAAGAGCTGAAATGAATATTTTTTCCTGGTTGTCTGTTGAAATCTTCAAAATGCCTGGGATACAAAGAATGCTTGACAAAAATATGCTTGACAAATCTATTTGCCAAATCTGAATAGCAGTGTCTCTGCAAAATCCAAATGCTAAACTTCCCATTCAATCCTGACTGAAAGCTATAACATACTGGGCTTGCTGAGATGAAATAAAGGTCTTGCTTAGACTGTTCATTGAAAACTGAGTAATAACATCTTCTGACAATAACCTTGAAAATAAGCAAAGCTTTCATTTTCTAATTATTTAATAGGCTGCATCAATACACATTGATAATTTAACTAGCAAACTCCTCACTATGTTCCTGTGATAATCTGCATTAGAATAGGCTGGAAGAGATCTCAAGGACTGCACTCCACACTCTGTGTTTAAGAACTTGTTTGCTCCAAGATTTGAATGTTTCTTGCAGTGAAGGACATGTCCCAAAAGGCCATTTCCTGCCAGTTGACTATATTCTTGGTGATGATGCAATATCTCTATGGCAACCATAGTTTACTGAATCTTCTAGCTGCACAGAGATAAGAAGAAAGAAAATTTTACTTCTCAAGTCATTTGATAACGAACAAGGTTCAAGAAAAATCAGAGCTGGCTGGGCATATATATGCATTTTAATAAATCCATTAGCAAATGAAATATAAATTTACTCTACCCAAGCCAGTTAATTTTTGGAAGATAATTAGTTCAAATGGTAAAATAGTTCCTTAGAATCTACAAGGGATGAAATCATACATTCTCCAACAAAGTCAAATTTAGTAATATAACATTTGCTTGGCATGCAGAAGATGCTGGGTACAATTCTCAGTATAGAAAAAGAATTAATGAGAAAAAACAAGCTGTGGATATATGAATGATCTCTTTTTTATTTTCCTTTGGATGATGTTGTCATTGATGATGATGACAACAGAATAATAGAATTGGAAGAGACCTTGGAGATTCTGCTCAAGCAAGAGACCCTATACCAGTGATGGTGAACCTTTTAGAGACCGAGTGCCCAAACTGCAACCCAAAACCCATTTATGCATCATCAGGTGATGAGTGGGTGTGGCCCATTGGGTGGGTGTGGTCCATTGGGTGGGCATGACTGCAGTGGTAACGGCAGACTGGGTGGGACTAAAAAGTTCAATCAATCAATTCCAACTTTGCAAGATTTTTTTTTCCCGTGAGAAGTTGAAATTGACTGATTGATTGAACCTTTATTTTTTTTTGCACACAGCGGCAGAGGCCTAAAGCGAAAAAGTTTTATAAAACCCAGTTGAAGGCCTAGGACTGGGGCAACAGCGCGCATGCCCCCAGAGAGGGCTCTGAGTGCCACCTCTGGCACCCATGCCATAGGTTCGCCACCACTGCCCTATACCATTTCAGAAAAATAGTTGTCCAGTCTCTTCTTAAAAACCTCCAGTATTGGACCACCCACAACTGATATTGATGATGATGGATGATAATGATGATTTCATATTCAAATACTAATCTTCCCAATGCAGCTTTGATAATATCCAAGGGAATATGTAGCTAGTAAATGCTGTTAGATTAAGTGCAAATTAATCTGTTTCCACCTGTTAAGTGGAAACGTACTATTCTGCCTGTAGTTCACACAACATATTTTAATAGTTTAATATAAAAGGTTTATCACTGTGCTTAAAATATTTTTAAAATCACCAAATAACAGAAAATTGTTAAGAATTCCTCTTGGCATCAATTATTCTTGTACCATTTCTCATAAAATTACATGATGAAATTATTGTTGATGATTTTAATTTCACCCTAGAGGTTCATAAAGTAGCAGTAGGTGTGTTCAACTAGTTTGTTCTTTTGTAAAGTGTATAGAAAGAGATGGGCAAGTAAAGCAAATCTCCCCTGACAGATTTCACACTATGCTAGTGATACAGAAGATGAATTAGTTTAAAACATGCTGCCTGGGGAATGCTGAGAGTTGAGATTTACACATCTTAAATTGCCAAGTTTGAAAACATTGGTTTAGAATCAGAATGTAAAAGAGAATCTGTAGAACAGTTTGGCCCATGGGCTGCATACATAACACCTGTATTCCACTTGTAACACTGGATATTCCCCTTTGCCAGAGTTATAGTTGTGAGGAAAAAAAAGAAATTCACTTGTGCATTTATGGTGGCTAGGGAAGATTTTAAAGAGCTAAAAGGTGCAGTTATTTGAGGTACCATTTTGCCTTCCTCCCAAAATAGCTCCTTTCCCCATTTCTTTTGGGAGTGTGGTTTTTGACATGTCACATAATCTTAAGTCAAAGCAAACTTACTCCCCTGTCCCAGAGGAATAGGCTTGTATGCAATGGAGACAGAGAGAATCATTTCTTCTTTTAATTCATCCCTCCATTTCAGTAAGTCTGGTGGCCTAACTGCAGGTTATTTTTGTAAGCAATAGTGCAGCTCAGGCTGAACTCTGTAGCATCACTTTTCTCTTTTTATATTTAAAAATATTTTATAGTCAGGGCTTGACCTATTGACATATCACATGGTTACAATATTTATCTTTTTTTTCCTTTTTTAGAAAAATGAATGAGACAAAAGAAATTTTTCTACAATAAAATGGGGATTAGTCCCAAGTTATTGGAGTGTTTGCAGCTGAAGTAATATATTGATCTTTCTAAATGGGTTATGTATAAGATCAATTACCATGGAGTTTAAGGGCTTATCGTCTGCCAAACTGTCCCATTATCAGATTGCCAGCAACCATCTTGGAAGGGCAGGAACAGACAATACCACTCTCCATGCACCCATTGTGAACTCATTTTCTGGATATTTTTCCTGCTCCACTCTCAAAGCAGACTTTTATTTCTGTCTGTTCAAACATTGCAGATTTACCTGCTGTGCTTAATTTTCTTCTAAGCTAGCTCCCACATTTCACTTGGCTAGAAGTAAAATCACCTCCTCACTGCATTCAAAAGCTGCCAGATTTAATTAGTTGTTGTTGTTGTTGTTGTTGTTGTTATTATTATTATTATTATTATTATTATTATTATTATTATTATTATTATTATGGTTAGTTGCAAAGTCAGCCAGATGTTTAGGCTGGATTTGGCATTTTTATCCACCTATTGAGTTTTTCCCAAAGACTTAGGATATGCAAATGTTGTTTGATGATGTTAAATGTATTGTCGCATTATGTAAGCTATTCTGTTGTTTTGCAATTGACTGATGGTGATTTTGTCAATGTTGATAGTGTTCAAGTGGTGCTCCAAATGTTTTGAGATTGCAAAGGCAGCTATTACTATTAATACTGGTATCTTTGCTTTCTTTTTCCATAGTCTTTCTACTTCTATTTTAGGTTTTTGCATGTTGTGATTTTCTCCATTCTCTTCAATTTTGCTGACTTCAGGTACTGTTGTGTCCACTGTCCAAACTTGTTTGTGTTTCTTATTGACAATTGTTAAGTCTGGAGTGTTATGTGTGTCTGAATTCTGAAGTCCTACAGCAGTTTAGCTTTTTCATTTTGTATTATTTTGTACATTTTGTGGTCTACTAGATCTTGCTTGCAGACAAATGGTCTTTTTTGCAGATCTTCCAATGCAACTTTGTTGCTACTTTGTCATGCTGTTGTTTGTAGTCACTCTATGTGATCTTCTTGCAGAAGCTATCTAGGTGGTCCATTATTTCTTCAGCTTCTTTGATGAGGCAGGATTTACTGTCTGTTTCTGTCATCTCAATTCTGGCTCAATTCTTGGTCTCTTTCTTCAACTTTCTTGTTGTTAGCCATTGCCAGATCTTGTTTTGATCTGATTTGCCTGCTATTTTTTTTGTGTACTGGGCATGTAATATTTTGCCTTGCCATGTATCCTTTCTATTCTTCATTTAGCTTTTCTTGTAGGCCAGTTCGGTCTTTCCAATAAGTCTTCACAGTATACTAGCTTCAATATATTTTCTTTACTGTCCTTCAGATATTCTTCCATTGCCTTTTCTTCTTCAACCATTTGGTGAACTAGCAACATACTGCACCATATATTTTCTCTGGTAAGTGGAATCTGTCAATATTGCTGCATAGATGGAGGACATGATCATTGTCATTATTTTTCTCCTCTTCCTATCCATGGTTTTTAGTTCTGTTCAACTCCAGAAAACGTATCTCTGTCTGGAAAATCTGGAAAAACATTATCTGGTTTGTATAGAGATACTTGATTGGATAAAAATGTTCCCAATTACATGCAGAGTCTCCATGGGCTGATGAGATTCTTCATTATAGACTGCTTTCTTTAGGTAGAAATAATATGGTAGGGAAGTACAGAGAAATTACCCTTATTTCCTCTCATATACAACTTTTTTTTTTTTTTTAGTGCCTGGAGATAGGCAGCTCTTCAATTAAAGAATTCAGAGCCTGGGAATTTCTTATGTATGCCAAAACTGAACTGGTCCTTTCACATAAAAAAAAAAATCTGGTTCTTTGTTTTTGCTAATCTACTTCAGATTGCCTAAAAATCTAATAAACAATCTCTTCATCCCTTGCACTCTTTAATTTTCCATTTCAGCATCAGGAGCACTGTGACAAACATGTATTCATTCCTTGACAGAGAAATCAGTAGAACAGCTATTCTGGAGGTGGAATGTTTTATAAACACTGCCTTCAAGCGAATTTGTTTTGCTGCAACAAGCAACTCTTGAGTTCAGGCACTGGCTGCAGCTTTGAAAATATTTTCAAACATAATAACTCAGGGGGAAATTCTAATAAACGATGTAATAAAGAATGCTGCCATTTCAAAATGTGGAATGTTTTTAAACAAAAGAGTACAAAGTTGGACTTTAAAAATGCAAGACAGAAAATCAACTTGTTTTAGCTGTGGTGTTGGAGAAAGCTCCTGCATATTCCTTGGATAGCAAAATTGACTAACAAGCAAATAGTGGAGGGCATAACACCAGACATGACAAAATGAAAAAACTGTGTCTCACTTATTTTGGCCATATCAGACCATATTTGAAAGAATTAGTGGTAAAAGGAAATCAGGCCGCCAAAAAACACAGTGGCTGCACACCATCAAAGCTGATACCTGCCAGAGCATGGAAGAATTCAAAGAAGTAGTACAAGATCAGAAGATCTAAAAGAGACCTGGCCTATAGAATCACCAAGACACAACTGAATGGATAACATCATCATAATCCTATGTACAATTATTCAAATTAACAATTAATTACATATAAAACTCTTTCTCTTAATAAAATGGAATAGTTAATTGATGTTTTTTACTCCATTTGATATCTCATCTCCATTCCATGCCCTTGTCTTGGTTTGCTTTTCTTGCAAGGCTATCAATTTGTGGCAATAAAAAAAACTGATTGCCATATTAGAAACATACCTTTTCTTTATTCCTCTGATGCTATTCCTCTACCAATTGGAATTGTTCTTTTCAAAAGCTGAGCAATTATTAAAATTTGTACCACTTTGATACTAGCATAAATATAAACCAAATATATCTGATAATAATGGAGAGATAATGAATTACTGTGGAAACAACCAAAAGATAAAGAATATGGATTGGACTCCCTTTCTATCATATATAGTGAAAGATGGAATGGGGATTCTCTTTGAATCCAAACTTCATTTGTTCCAGAATGATCCATCTTATATTGTTCATCAACCTTTACAAGAAACTAAAGGATAACTTTGCAGGTCAACCCAAGTTTTGGAATAGGATGGTATTAATAATATCTACCTTTATTAATTCCTTACCTTCCCCTACCAGAGAAGAAATTGATAATGTTAACAGAATAACAGAATAACAGAGATGGAAGGAACTTTGGAGGTCTTCTAGTCCAACCCCCTGCTCAAGCAGGAAGCAAATGGTTGTCCAATCTCTTCCTAAAAACCTATACTGTTGGAGCACTTACAACTTCTGGAGGCAAGTCATTTCACTGATTAATTGTTCTAACTTTCAGGAAATTTCTCCTTAGTTCTATATTGGATCTCTCCTTGATTAGTTCCCATTCATTGTCCTGTCTTCAGGTGCTTTGAAGAACAGGTTGATACCCCTCTTCTTTGTGGCAGCCCCTTAGATATTGGAATACTGCTATCATGTCAGTCTTTCTCTTTGTTAGACTAGACATACCCAATTCCTACAATCATTTTTCATATGTTTTAGCCTCCAGTTCCCTAATCATCTTCTCTGCACTCTTTCTACAGTCTCAATATCTTTTCTGAATTGTGGTGTCCAAAACTGGACGCAATATTCCAAGTGTGGTCTTATCAGGGCTAAAAAGGCTTAGCAGGCTAAATGTTGCCAAACTCAATAGTGGGCTGGATGAAAAAAACAAGATGAAATTAATTTCAGAAAATATGGAGATACCATTAGTGTAGAAAATTGGGTTGAGGACTTCTTTCTGGATTAGACAAGGTTGCTCTGCCCCTGAAAAAGTACCTGAATCTGATACCCTGCTTTTACTGATATCTGCTTTTACTGATTAATTGGAAAATAGATCATTTGAAGATTATCAATATTTGTTTTACTGTTTCTTTAGGTGATATATTTTGTGGCTTTTGTGTTTTTTAGTTGAAGTTTTATTTTATAATGATAGTGTACATTATACCTACCTGGTTCTGTGAAGAGAAGACTGGATTCACCATTAAGGGATAATAAACAATTTTAATACTAAGTAAATTGTATAATCTGGTTTTGATATCTTTGGGATAATAATATGCTTATTACTACCAATTCAGCAGACTTACCTTTCCAGAATGTTCTGGAGTACATTTCTTATTAGTTCCAGACAGCATGGTCAATGGCCAGTGATATTAAGGATTGTAAGCTAACGTTACGGTGTTTTTTAAAACTTGTATCCCAACTTTAAAAAATAAATATTACAGGATATTCTGACTCTTTTCTTTGTGAAGAAGATGGGGCAAGGGATATTTCTGGTTTATGAACAAGGAACTCTCCAAAACATTACTGGATTGCAGAAGACACATCTGATGTGTGTGCACATGCATGAAATATTTCCAAGTTCCACTTATCCACATTATCCATAGTTATTATATCTATTTATCATCTGAAAAGTAACTTCTCGGTTAATATTCATTTTGTTTCATTGTCTTGGCTAGAACTCTAGTACTGAGCATGTGATATGATTTCTGGCTATAATTTATATCAGGCAGACCTTCATAGTACTATTGTGAAAAACAAAATTCTGTCTGAAATTACCCTGCAAATTGCAATGTAATAATATGTCAAATATTACTTGCATCTTTTTGTGATACCTGCAGTATAGCTTATATTTGACAATCAGTACGAATTTGAGGAATGAAAGGGACATTATGGAAATGGAACAGACTATTGGAGTTAGAGCTCTTGGGAAAAAGACCACATTTATCCCCCCCCCCAAAAAATCAGATGATTTGTCCCTAATCCCTCTGAATATGACAACGAAACCTGACAAGCCTGCTAAAGACATCTTAAATCCCATTAAAGATGTAAAACCTCTGACATGATTGAAATATTTAAAATGCAAAACCGCTTCAGGTAGATTCTGACAGGGAATAGGTCAACATTAGAGAAAGGCTGGCAAAGAGGATTTTAAGAAATAATTATCAGAAGCTGGAAAACATACCTATTTTTAGCATATTATCTATGCAAGAAAAACTTAGCAAGACCTGTGATTTTTAGTATTTTGGCATCCATTATTAATGGCAGGACCTTAGTTATCATACTTTAATATTGTCACCAAGCCTTTAAGATTGCAATCAGAGTTATCAGATATTAAAGTTATCATGCAAGGACTAATACTGTTGCGTCTTTGTTACTATTTTGAAGAGGAATATACCAGCTGTTGACTCTTTGTGCTAAAGTTCAGGATTTTATATGGAATAAAAGTTTACCAACATTTTTTTCACTACATAAAGAAAGTGTAGATTTACCTGTATACCTAAATCATAATGTATCTATTTGTTTTTGGCTTATGTTTGGCAGAGCTATCCAGCTGTGGTTCTTAAATCAAGTTCTCCCAAATTGGGGGAGCGGGGGGGAGGTGGACTATGTTAAATTTTAAGAACAAATTATAGATGTTCTAATGACACTGCGTTGGATGTAGATAACCACAAAATAAATGAGACAAACTGTTCAAATTATTCCCTACTACACTTTTAACTACCCAATTCTATCATCTGAGCTTAGCTCTGTTTTAAATTTTTTTCAACTCTTTTATTTTTTTTTTTATTTCCTGAGAAGGCCTCCAGAAATAATATAGGACTTATTGCAATGAAAAACTTTCTTTTTGAATCATACTTACTCCCTATTAAACTTTTTTTAAAAAAAATCTAAACTATATATGTATAAAATCTGATTGACAATAGAATCTAATGGACTCAGAGACATGCCCATGTGCAAGTTAGTATCTGCAAGGTGTCATAATAGGAGCCCAGGCAATAACTCTGGATAGACAAACTATGTGTTAGCAAAAGCATAAAATGAAATGTAAAGACCCTGCCTTCACTACACTATACCAGATAACCTGATCATGAACATTATCCCTCTGGATCATTATGTCAGCAAATTATTACTTATCTTAATTAATAACAAAAAATATTATTACAAGGTCTTTAACAAATCTTGAACTTACAGCTAGCCCAAAAGTGCTTTTTCACAAGGCAACTGGACTTTCTTGTTTTTCTTTGAAGACGTTTCGCTTCTCATCCAAGAAGCTTCTTCAGGTCGATAAAATAAATGCATTATGTGTTGTAGAGAGAAAAATGAAATGCATTGCATTGATATAGTGAAAGATTGTAATTTAATAGCAGGAAAAGATCTAAGTTACTACTACTGTACATAGAAATGTTAACATGTTGAAACATGAATTATGACATGAAATTGTTGAACAGCATATATTCACACTAGAGTTCAGAAAAGCTTTAAGAATTTAAAAAAAAGGGAAAATGCTTCTGTAAAGATGGCATACCATGGGCCATAAATATTCATAAGTTGGCAAGATAAGACATTCATGCATATTTAATCATTATGATCCTCTGAATACAGTGTGTGTCACGGCCCATGAAAAAACAGATTACTTCCTGAGTCGTTTCCACCTGTAATACTTAGTTATGTAACCCACCCACTTATACTTGTCTTGGTTAAGTTAAGGAACAATATCAGTCTTTCAGAGACGTAACAAAATATTTTGTAAAGAGCCAAAAAAATAATAATAATTCTTACAAAATATCCAAGGAGTGACACAAATGAAATGGGTATTTTATTGATGATAATAAAGAGGAGATAGAGCAAAAAAAGAGACAGAGAAAAGAAAAATGTAACATAGAATGGATACACTTTCATAGCATAGCTTCCATGCACTTTTTTAATCTCCAAGTTTTCAAAGCTTGAAACATCCATTAAGGTTGGTATGATCATGTAACATTGATAGTATGTCGCTTTGGTATCCAGTGATGGATGTCATATTTCCAGAGGGCTATAGATAATTAACAATAGGTTCAGAGCATAACAGCCCAAATGGTAATGTGTAAAGTTTCTCTCGGGCCAAGCTCAACTCCTGACTATTTTAGACATAGCAGGGAAGAGAACCTGCCTGCCTTTCTCAAAACAGCTAAGCAAGATTACTACTTAGATGGAATATAAGCAGGAAATCTTATAGGAAGCTAAAAAAAATTAACCCTGAAAGAAGGTAATAGCAAAATTCTGTTATTTACAAAACAAACCAATTGATGTATCATGCAGTCATTGGAAAAGTATTTTGACTTAAGGAAGATTTTAAAATAAGTTCCAAATACAATAAGTTCAAATATCATGTTTTTTTTTGCTGCTCCAGATAATTCTAAGTTTAAAAAGAAGTTACATTTTGCTTAGACACATAAAATGAATTGCATAGATGGGTAGGTGATCTGCCTTTTTGAAGATTTTCAAGCAGCGATTAGACAGCATCTGAAGCATCTCTGCTGAACGACTCATTCTGATATCCTAGAATTCCCACTTTCAATGATATGATTTTATTTACCAAAAGACTGTCCCACCTATAATAACTACCGCTCTTTTACACACCATGGCAATTTTCTTAACAAGAAACTGCAACAGAGAAAGTATATTATGCTTCTTTCTCAGCAACCTGGTATTTGGTAACCTTCTTCTCATTATGAAAAAGAAACTTGTTAGGAGGACTATGAAAACTATATAGCATAAGACATAAAGTATGAAAAGGCAGAATTGGTATTGAATTATAAAAAAACAAAACAAAATTTGAATAAGACTTCAAGTGAGAAGACTAAAACAATGCAGAGTTCAGTGTACAAATTCAAAAATGGATGAGATCATACCATCTTTTGTTAAAGACTTCATTTCTATTCATGTATTTACGGTTTTTTTCCCCTATGCAGTACTATACATTCTTTTTATCAGCAAAGCGCCAATAAATTAAACTTGAGCTAATTGCTTCTCTGGTCTTTGGCCACAACTTTTTTCTGTCATTAGAGCTTCTATGAGTATATAGGAGATAGAGTTTTGATCTGATACCCTACTGCATACAATTTTGCCTGAAGGGTATTATATACTAAAGTATCAAGGATTTAGAAATGACACTTCTTTGGCTATAACTTCCATTAGTATTTCAAGTCAAACTATCCCAATCACTTCATAAAAATTTCCCAATGAATTATGCTTACAAATCTATCCAGTCTCAAATTCCCAGATTTCCCTGCCAGCATGGCCAGTTAATTAAGAATGCAAAATACACGAGTGTCCTTTCTTTTGATAATCCTATCTAGCAGATTTGGTCTATAAAAAGCTGTTCATATGAATGTGTATGTCAGAGGGAAGATGCACTTTGACTCATTCAGTTTTTAGACTACAGTACAGGCTTTCTTTAAGCCAGGAACTTGTTGGCTTATTTCTAATGTCCTGAGACTGCATATGGTGAGTGTCCAAAAGACATGAGGATTTTATTTGTTCTTTCAGAAATCCTGAGGGCTTTGTTATTGCCTGTTAGAAGCAGATAAGATGGGAAGCAAATAATGACTAGGATTTTCAGTATTTTTTGTGCTGTATTTGGAGTTAGGATGTGTGTGGAATTTAAACAGAATCTTATAAATGCCCTTGGCATCAGGACTAAAGTCATAGGGAGCATCCAGCAATTTATCCTTTTATGATGACCCCCTCAATTACCATTTTTAGAAGGATATAGGAAAGCTACACTTTTGTTAAAATTGGCAGGGCAGATTTTCATATCCCACTACTTCTTCTAAAATCAAAGGAGAACCTGAGACCAGAATCATCAGATGCCTGCCCACTTGTCTACATTGTCTTTTAAGATACCGTATCCAGTTATGTTGAGACCCTCTAGTTCTGTTTTTGCTTCATTTATCCGTCAAGTTGTTTATTTTGATCACAGATATCTAGATCACAGATATGTTAGTCTTACTATAAGGTAACTAAAAGTCACAGAAATTATGTTCAAATTACCTTCTGATACTATTCAGATTCAATTTATTGAGAAATTAAAAGTTTCAAATCAACAGCAAATTTATAAAATATTCAAAACTGTTAAGAAAAGTCACTAACTTTTTCAAGCTTTAGAAATACTGTTTCCAATAAGCTGGTTTATTCCCAAACAGCAGATTTACTATATTCAATGAAGGTTTCTCCTGAATAAGGTATAGGATAGCCATCTAACAAGAATTCTCTGTAGACCAAAATTGTGGATTATGGCATTAATCTTGTTTCAGTGGAAGAAAGGTAGAGAAAATACAAATTACTGTTATGATAGGAAAAAGAAAAGCATGCTGATATTGTTTCTGTTGATTGCTAAGATTATTGTAGAACAACTTGTTTGATTTGTGCCTCCAGGTCAGTGTCAACTCTTAGTGACCACATAAATTTGAGCAACTTGTTTAAACAAATCCAAAAGATTTTCATTTTTTGGTTCAATTAATATTATTTGAATTCATCTGAAATGTCTAGGTGCAGTGAAATATCTAGGTGCAGTATAAGACCTATTATTCTTCTACAGAAATAAACATCACTATTACTTTCTTCAGTGTGATGTTTCTGAATGTTAAGGAATGAACAACATGGGAAGGAGAATAATATTCTTTTACATTATATGGGAAAAGCATTACTTTTTTCTGAGAGTACTTTTTGAGGAATATTTTAAATAAAGATTATATAGACAATAGTTACAAGTTGTAATTAATTGACTGTTACTTATTTAGGGCCCTTAAAGAATCACAATTGACTTGACCTACAATAAAACTACAATTTACTGTATGGCCCAAATATGGGAAGAAGAAATAGCATGTATCAACTACAGAATACTGGAGTGTGTTGCAAAGATGTTTGTCATTACAGTAGTATTTGAGCTGATATGGTGACTGCTGTCTATATAGATACCTATGAGTGGTATGATTTTTGAAACTATTGAACATCAAGAATCAGAGAATTAATTATAAGAATCTTGAAGCATAAATTTTGTCTTAAGGAATTTTTTACAATGTTGTCAAAAGTCTTCACAAATTTTGTTAGAAGCTTATCAAATGAGGCATATTTCAAGAATTAATCCACTAAAGTGTCATTCTGCAACTACTGCAAGAAAATTAAGAGAAGTGAAAGATAATTCTTTACTAATGATCCACAAATATAAAGAACCTGGAACAAATCTCTATAGTGGATTCTAGTCTATGAACTTATCTTTATCAAAAAATGATTGCTTTTCAGAAATAAAGGAAACTTATAAATTTAGGTAATACAGTAATAAAACATAATATTTAAATCTTTATGCTTCAAATATTTACTTATTTTCTGAGGTACTCTAAGTATCTACTGAATGTTCGAGAGCAATTCGGAAATAAACCTCAGTTTGGTTATCAATGACAGACACTCGCATATACAGAACTTTTATTATATACATTAGAAAACTACATTACATTACTTTTCGACATAATCGCTATTCAAATTGAGGCACTTGTCATAAAGTCTTACAAAGTTTGAAATTCCTTAGTTGTAGTCACTCAGTGACAAATCTGGGCTATTATGGGTGTGTGTGTGTATGTGTGTGTGATCAAAAATATCCCAATGGAACTGCTTCAAGTTATTGGGTACTTCTAGCAGTGTGCGGGTGAGCATTATAGTGAACCATCACCACACCGGAAGTCAGCATGCCCCAACACTTGTTATGGATGGCTCGTCTGAGTTATAGTAATGTTTCACAATAGACTTCTGAATTGATGGTTGAACCACGTTCCATGAACTTCACTAGCAGTACTCCTTTGGCATCTTCACATTTGGCGGGATTTTCTATGGCACCACTTCTGGTGTGGTGTTGATTCACGATAATGCTCACCCGCATACTGCTAGACACACCCACGAACTTTTGAAGCAGTTCTGTTGGGATGTTTTTAATCACTCCCCCATAGATCAGATCTGGCACTGAACGACTACTATTAAGGAATTTAAAACCTTGTAAGACGTTGTAACAAGTGCCTCAATTTGAATGGCGATTATGTCAAAAAGTAATGTAATGTTGTAGTTTTCTAATGTGCATAATAAAAATTCTGTATCTGTGTCTGTCATTGATAACCAAACCGATGTTTATTTCCGAATTGCCCTTATACTTCAACTATCTATATATACATGAAGTCCTTTTAGGCACTTTACTCACCTGAAGTTATAAGAAAAGAATCTTCAGCAATCTCTATTCAGAAAACATGGAAGGAAAGATTAACTATTGTATCTACTTTAGTCTTTCTTAAACTCAACTGTTTAAAAACTGTTTTTAAGAAAAGATTTGACAAAAATACAGAATTTTAAACAAAATAGTCATTTTTTTCTAAAAAAGAAGCTTTTTTAATTTTTTTCCCTTACTTTGTTTGGTGATCACCATAACCCTGGTGTGTAGGGGTGCACAAGTTGCCACCTGGTCAGGGAGAATGTATCAGAGTTTGGTATCAGTTGGGAAAAGTGCATAGGAATGTGCAAGAGGAGCAGCACGAATCAGCGTGTGTGGGGATGCTAAACAAATCAGGAAGGTGGAGGGGGTGCATAAGAGATGCTGGGTAGATGGGGAGGGCATATGAGGTTATGGCATGGGTTGGAAAGGATATGAAGAAGCCTTCTGGCTTCTTCACTTATTTATGGGAGGCTGCCAGGGAGCATTGGAAATGAGAATCGCATGACCATGGCTGAACACAGCAGCACTGAAATAACAGCACTGCAGTGGCACAGGAGTGGCCACAATTTTCCCCAAATTCCATTCCCACAGGAGTAATGGATCACAGCATTCTGTAATTTAGTCTCTTTGATGTACCTTGGTTCAGTAATTGTTGTTTTATGAGTAACTGTTTCATCCAACTGAAGATTCCAAACAGCAGGCCCAAGAGTTTTAGTACTATATACAGTAGATCAGAGAAATTGCTATAAATAAGCAGTATCTGTTGATCTGCATTTATATTTCAGAATAAAATATAACTTTTACAGATTAAAATGACTTGACAGTGCATCCCTAATGTCTTGAGATGTTTACTATAAGAACATGTTCAGTTTTCTCACTCTTATCGTGAAAGCGTAAAGGAAGTATGTATCTTTGTGACAGTTATTTTTACATCTGTTGGCAGACAGCCGGATCTACTCTAAATTTATTTATTTATTTATTTATGAGACTTATATACCGCTTTAAGTGCAAGCACTCTCTAAGCGGTGTACACCAGTAAGCAATGTATATATATATTTACATTGCCCCCAACAATCTGGGTCCTCATTTTACCTACCCCGGAAGGATGGAAGGCTGAGTCAACCTTGTATGGCCAGAATGCAGAGTCAAACTTGCCTTCAGTATAAACAAGGCAGATTCAAATCACACTGTTTCTGTATTTGATGCAATTTTACCACATGATACAACACTCACTTAATATTTCCCTAGGTGCTCATGACAATTTTAAATAATTTATTTCCTTTTTTCAAGCAGCTCTTAGAAAATGATTTTATTCCCAATTAAAATAAAAATCATAATGACTTCCTTGTTATACCTTTTTATATAAGGTGAAAAAAAAGAGAGAGACGGGACAAGTAAAGTTCAGGACACCTTTGAGAACAGAAAGACTTATATACTGGTTAATCTGGATAGGATTTTATTGCCATGTTTAACATAAAAAGAAATTAGACGTTTTCTAAATCTGTTTAATTTTCAATGGTAAAAAGGGCTCAAGGTTCAAAGCTGGTATTGGCAATTTTATTGTCATCCAAGATAAGAAAAATATTGGGTTATGAATTTCAAGAGTCAGTCAGTAGAACTGAAACAATTGTTTTGTTATTGCAGAGAAGATACCTCCTTTGGAATCAGTAAAACTACCTGCTCTTCCAGTTTTTGGTCCCAGAAAAGAATGTAAGTATTTGAGCTATTTTGACACACCCATTTACATATGCAAACAACAGTAATTGCACTCTCCTGTTATAACAAAGTTAATTTTTATTTGTGCAGGGATTTTTTTTATAATTTTGGAAAGACAAATGTTAAGTATGCAATGAAAGGATTTTTTAAAAAATCAAACACAAAATATATAAGGAAACTATTAAAAGCATTACCTAAGCAGACGTATTAAGCTAAAAAAAAAAGGTTGTTATTCTTTTTTATTTTTAAATGTGGAGAAAACCCAAATAGGTGAATGGCAGGATGGACTACATAGTTTAAAGCAATAGGCAGTATGCATATTTGTGTTGACATGTTCCAAGCTGAAATCTGAGTTAAAGGTCAAAAACAAAGTTCCCAGACCCCAGTTGAAGAATGCTACCTTCTTTCATGTACTTTCCAACTCACAAAATCAACAAAATTTGAAACATTATAAAGTTAAATTATTAGATAAAAACATTGAATTTCCCTAACATATAGACTTTTGCAGATAAAGCCTTTGATCTTATCAACTCATATAAGCCAATAACATTGATCAAAATACAAAACAGTAAAATAAGATAAAGCATATTAAGAAAAGGATGGCTAATATTCTTTCCAAATACATTTATGAAGCAGGATTTATTAAAGACAACTTGCATATTCAATATGGAAAAATCTCACTGTAATCTGGATAAAAATCAAGAAAAGCAATGATCAATACAGACAGTTCATGAATCACAAACAATTGCTTACCTACTGTTTGAAATTACAGTGGACCTACCCACATAACATTTATGGCCATTTCCAGCATCCTGTGGTCACATGAAAATAGGTACTAAACAAGGATGCCTATTCTCCCAATCATGATTTGATATAGTTATAAATTTAATAAAGGAAAAAAAGACAAAGTTTGGATAGAAACTTTGATGTATCATCAATGTTGCCTCTGAGTGATAGCTTTTCTCCAAGAAACCTACTTTTTGTCTTCCATAGTGTACCCATCTCTGCTATTATTGAATGCAGCTATTTTGTTGCTGGTCATCCTTTTTTTTCCTCTTTTTTTTCACCTTATAGAAGTCTATCAGGGATCCAATAATCTTTGATAGATATCAAGGTATCCAATAATGTATATTGTTTCTTACTCTTTTCTCAAGCCAGTTTGAACATTTGCCATCTGCCTTTTCATTTAGGGTTCTAATTTCTGATGGATGTTCTTAAGCATTATCTTGCTAGCATGCAAAATTAAAGATATGGTACAATAGCTTGCATGCTTTGTTTTGTTTCTTTTCTCTGGTATTAGAATATACATTGATCTATTTTAATTTGCTGCTCACTGTGTCATTCTACAAATCTGCTGGCATAGTATGGTTAGAACTTTTACAAATTCTTCTTCTGTTGCTTACCATAATCCTGTAGAAATTCTCATCAATTTCTGTAAGCTTCCAACTTGGTAATGATAGCAATACTGATATAACTTCACTCTTCTGGGTAGGGAATATGTTCTAAGGAATATGAACATCCAAGAATATGTATCTTGGATGTTCGTAACTCTATAATAAAGAATTTCAAAATTTATTGATTTTTCATTTCAATTTTTATAGCTACCTATTTCTAATACATGGTTCTGGGTGGCTTACAACAACAAATAATATGAAACAAAGTAATATAAAATCATATATGCAAAACTATATAAAACCATATAATACAGTATGCAGTCAACGTATAAAAAAATAAATATAACTACTGTCTACAACACACCCAGATCCCCAAACCTAGTGGCAAAACCACCTCTTTATATCTTTATGAAAAGTCAGTAGACATGGGGCCAATCTGATCCCTGATGGGAAAGGAATTGTTCCAAAAGGCTCTCTTCCTGGGCCCTATCAGATAGTGTTTCCTAACAGATAGGACCTGGAGCATGCCTCTTCTGCAGGATCTAATGGAGGATGGAAGTATCAAACTACAGTTTATAATGCCAAACACTGAAAGAGTGGCAATTTCACAAAACAAATATTGAAGCAGTGATTCTGCAGCACATTTAGACCAAACTCTCTACTTATACAATGATTAAAATTAATTTTTTTTAAAGAATCAGGAATATGGACATGTAATTTCACTAGTTAATGGATATAAAGTGGATTATAAATATGTACAAATTAATGGGCAGAAATATAAAGAAAAGGGAAGCTACAATTCATAGCACATTATAGACTAGAGTAAATAATAATAAGAAAAGCACATATCATAGTAGTTAGTATCTGCACTTCTTTTTAAAAAACAGATATAACTAATATTTAGGAACTATATAAGATCATTTTCTTGTTCTTAGCGGGAAAGATTTAATAAAGAATAATTGTGAGCATTTTTTCCTTAATGTCACTTCTATATATGCATACTTTGGATAAAATACATATTTTGATTTGTAACGTATATGAAGTGTTTTTCTCTTTGAATTGACTTATATTGCCTTTCTTTAGGATTCAAAGTGATATACATAGCAATTCCTCTTCCACTTTTCCCAGAAACTATCACCCTATGAGGCAAAGATATTATAAAGATTTGAACCTGGATCTCCTGAACCCTAGTTCAGCATTCTAATTCACACACATCAACGAGCAGATTCAATGAACCCTGAAATGCAGCTGTACATTTTCATAACTGCTTGAAAAGAGAGTGACAAAGATACCCAACCATAGAATGCTTTCTGTGGCTCCATTTGCTCTAGATTGATGGCTATACAATATATTGAGAATCAGACCTCAATGTACCTCTGAACACCAATTGGTATAATGGTGCTACTGGGGCACTGCTCTATAATAATAACAGAAATGTATTGAATTTATATTCTGTTACATTCCCAGTGACTCTGAGCACTTTCCTTTATGGAAAAATCAGCTACAAAAAAAGCAATGCGGAATGCAGGCACTAGCGTATTCTTTACATTCTTAACTAAATTCCAATATGTTTATAAGAATACAAGGAGATTAGGTTTTTTATTTTTACAAAGCAGCTCAAAGGATGGAAGTCGGCTGTCCTGCTGAGATTTCCGCCTTCAACTAGATACCTTTTACTACATATCCTAAACACCGGCCTGCTCCAGGGAATTCAGAGAGTTGTAGTCCAACACAAAAAGAGTACTAGTTGGAAAAGGTTGTGCTAGCGCAGCGGCTCTGAGCCAGCTATTGGCACTAAGCAGAACAGCGGCCCCCTCCTTCTTATCTCTTTCCTTGCCCGAAGGAGGGAAAAGAATGTAAAAGAATCAGCCGCTGCGGTCCGCTCGCCTGATGGAAATGGGGCTCAAACAACGGTCCAGAGAGAATGGACTGCCGAGGGGGAGGCTTGTTCTTCAGAAGAGCTTGCAGGCGAACTCGAATGATGAATAACCTCCATTTGCTCACCCGCTATCTCCGGGCACTGCAGAGGATGAGCTGCACGGCTTGGTGCCCGGCTTTGGGGCAGTAAAAGTGCACTCTCTCCTTCTCCCTGTATCTCCATTTTCTTTGTGGGTACAATCTTCGCTGGCCAGAGGGAGCGCGCGCGCGGACACGTGGTGTTAAAGGCAGCCACAAGGAACGACCGGTACCTCCCTGCGGCCCGCTCTCTCGCTCTCCGGGCGAAGGGGATTAAGCTTATGGCGCCCGGAAGGAGGCGGACAATGCAGCGTCAAGGGCATAAGGAGGACCTGGCAGGATGCATGTTGAATAAAACTGTGTTGGGTGGAGCACTTATTTCACTGTTTTGTGCCTCGCTTGGTTTGAAGTTCTACGCAAGTCTCGACCTAACAAAGTCCCCGTCCTGAAAGTTCCTTTTTTTTTTTGCACGTCACTCCATTTAGCCCCGCCCATGCTGCCGGGCGGGGCTTAAACACAACGCCAGGGGAAAAAGAGGTGTTGCCAATGAAGGCAAGGGGGCGTGTCCTTATCGCCGCGTTGAGGGCGCCAGTTGGGAGGCAGTCGCGGCCGGTGGTGGTAGAAGAAGGTGGGAGGGTGCACGCGCGGACGTCTGGTTGGCCGCTTGGCCAACCGTCCGTAAGGCGAGGTCGGCGGCGGTGGAACAGGGTGGCGCGCGCGCGGAGGGGCGCCCATGGTGTGGCCTCATGTCTAAGACGCTGCGGAGGAAGCGCCACTGGCTCAGCAAGGTGCAGGAGTGCTCCGTGTCCTGGGCGAGCGGCTCCGGCCCAGACCCCGACCTCCTGCGGGGCGGCGCCGAACGGGGAGAATTCCCTTACCTCGGGGGCCGCCTGCTGACAGTGGCCGACTCCGGTGGCGGAGCTGGTTCTGTTTTGCTTTCAGGGAAGCCCCCTGCCTCCGGGGATGTACTGCTGGAGGTAAACGGGACCCCGGTGAGCGGCCTCACTCACCGCGACACCTTAGCCGTCATCCGCCACTTCAGGGAGCCGGTGCGCCTCAAGACGGTGCGACCAGGTCAGTGCGTCCGAGCGAATGGTCGTCGGAAGGAGGGGATTCTTTTTCACCCCTTTTCCTTCTCGGCGAAAGGGGTGAGAGCCAGTCCCGAAGTCACCGCCCTCGGCTCCACCCAGCGCACCTGCTTCTCTTTTATCCCCCCCCCCCCATTGTGGGTCTTTCCCGGTCTCACTGTTCATGCTTTCCAGTCCTTCTCTCGTTCTTTTTCTTGTTCTTCTTGATCGCGACTACTTCTTTCTTCTCCGCCCAGAGCACTCCTCTTTTCCACCCTTAGCACCACCCAGAGTCCTCCCCCCCTTGCTATTTTCTAACAGGGTAACGTTTTCTCTTTATCATTTCTTCCCTTTCTACTGCTTCTCTTACCTCCTTACTGCAGGACGTAGCATTTGTAAATTCTGTATTTCTCTGAAGACTAAGCTATCCTATCTTTCTGCCGTTATCTTTTATCCTTTAGGGCACCTTTCTTCCTTACTTCCAGCAACACTCCTGCCCAATTTTTCTTGGTTGTCTGTCTCATTTATATTCCTTGTCCTTTTTACAGCTCTCTCCCACCTATTGTTTTCTATTAAGGTAAATCTGACCCAACCACTGTCACCCTTTCTGGTACATCTGCTAAATCCCTTCCCTGAACAGACCTGGCCCTTCCTGTTTACTCCAATATCTATCTTCCGCTCCAGTGCTGGTGTCATTATTGAAGTGTTTCCATTTACAAGACCTGTTTTAAACCTAGAGTGATTGTTAGGCTTTGTGGCAGCCAAGGATCTTAATAGCTTTTTATGTGGTTTGTTCCATTAATGTTTGGCTATGCAATGTTAGGTATGATTATCATCCTAGTGGCTTCTTTTTTCCTCCTTTAATGGTTTAATTATCCTGTGTAGAAAATTGGCTTTTGGCAGTATAGTTAATCAAAAATATTTGACCACGAAGGCTTTCTGCTGAAACAAATAGTTAATATTTGAAATGCTAATGCTGTCTTTTCTGATTAGTTGTAGTTAGATTTTTTTTATTCCTCCAGAGTTGATAAGAAAAAAACAATTACTTTTGCATGGTAATGTATCTTTTTTTTAAAGTTTCTTTTCCAGGTATTCTCAGTTCTAGGGAGAAAGGGGGAAGGGAATAGTTGTAACTCTACTTCATGCTTGAACAAACAGGTTTTTGCATGCTGCATCTGTGGTGTAGACCCTGCAGCCCTTTTCAGTAAAATAGATTAATATTACATGGTTCATAACCTCACTTCTGATTTCTTATATTGTTGAGCTGATTTTTTAAAAAATCTGTGAGGTAATCATTTGTGATTAACCTTCTGTTTTAACCTTCCCTGTTGTTTTCATAATCTAGTGAATTCTTAGCAAATGTAGTTGTTTGTGTAGGTTATGAAAATGAAGTTTCCAGAATACCAGGGTTTATTAAAACATAATATTAAAATATCCTTGGGGATAGTTAGTGATTGAACATTATTAATAACTGTCATTTAGGTTGCCTACTTGTTATTGGAATTCACTGTTTCTTTGAATAAAATTGCACATCTGCAGAACAGTAATACAAATACTAGAGAAAAACTCAAACAGTGATTCTTCATTTCATGGTAAATTGAAGAATAAATTATGGTTAATGGATGTATTTGTTTTAAATTTCAGACAAAATCAATCTTCTTAAGTTTTAGGTTAACTTTTATCATGGATGTGTTGCTAACTGTAATTTTGTTTTAACATTCCTTCTCGCTCTAGGAAACAGTATAAATCAAATTAAATTAAACAAACTGTTGTAATCTATATAAACATTTTTTTCAGAATAAAAATGACCTATTGACCTGAAACAAATACTAAACAGGAATTTGACTTAGCAGGTTTTATATGAACATTATTCTGTGTTATAAAATTATTTTGCATTATAAAATAATGTCTAATTTTTTGCCTTATATTTTTTACATTTTCTGTATAAGTTGCAAATCTTTTTATATTGATAAGGGGTAATTAACAAAAACTAAGAATATCTAAAATAAAAACCTATGTTTACATAAAGTATAGTTGATTGTGTCTATAGGGCAGCAAACTAAATTCTCTAATTTTAATGTTTTACACTGAGTGTAACTACTCAGCTTATGCTTCTATTCTGAGATGGAAACAAAAATTAGACTTTTACTTATATATTAATAGCTTGTAAAATTAAGCATTTTGCTTTTATTGTTTTTATAAGTCTTCAGATTGACATGTGATTATTATTTTGGGGATTACAATAGTGAATGCACAATTACAGTTACTTGTAATGAAATTGAGAGCATAGTTTAAATGCAGAACAATTTATGAAACTAATAATTTTCTTTTTCTTCTAACCAGTATGACATAGTTACACTGCAAAAAAAAAGACTATATGTTCAATGCATTTAATAGTATAGTGTTCTTATTTTTTAAAGTAGCATAGTACAGTCACCATGACCAGTAGCTTTTGATTGCATTGTCCTTGTTGATTCATTAAAATTGCAGTGTCACATTTGTGGAAATGAAATGCAGAATTTAATTATGTGTGGTGTGAATATATACTTTATTTATATAAAATATTTGACTGCTCAGCTTCAGTTGGCTACTACAATCAGTCTTTGGTTCTGCTATTCTTAGGAAGGGAGAAGATTTTCTCTGATCACTTTTTCCATATCTTATGTAACTATCTACACTTCCATAATGTTCCCATTTGTTTTTCCCTTTTTTCATAGAATAATTGGTTTGACTCCCTGATAGTTTCAGTTTTGTATATTTTCTATATCTATTTTTTTTAGAATTACAGTACCAATAACAAGTATTTATATGATGACATATGATACATTTGCATAATAACATTATATTGGCTATTTTATATTTAATCCAATTCCTAATGAGTTCTCTAGTATAAAAATGTTCCCCCCAGCTGTTATATTGTTTCTGTGACTTATTTACCTCAGTGCTAAAATGTCTTTCTAAGTCAGTTATTACTAGCTCTTTAAATGTCAGCTTTTTTTAAACCTAGTGTGTAGCATTTACAGTACCTTTGCATATTGAGAGTTGTCTAGTTATTTTAATATCCCTTCTCTGTGTGGAACTTTTGGCATTTTTTTTTTTTTTTGGCTTTACCACTATAAAGAAGAATGGATATTTGTGGATGGTGTAGGTCAGAGGTCTCCAACCTTTTGGGCACCAGGGACTGATGCTGTGGAGAAAAGTTTTAGAGGGGGTGTGGTTTTGCGTACTGCCTGCATCCTGTGGATGGGGCTTTACTTGTTTGTGCAGGCAGGTTGTAGACCGATGCTGGTCCACGACTGAGGGTTGGGGACCCCTGATGTAAGTATTTTGTTCTCTGTCAGCTCTTTGAGGTAGATCAAGTGAAGAAACAAATACTAGTTGGATTCCAGGAACACTTCTTTACAGTATTATTGTAGTGAATATTAACAGAATCTTAAAAGCTTCTCCAAACCATTAACTGTTTTCTTTTAAAGACAGTAAGGTCAAGACAAAGCTGTTCTGAATCCTTTTCTTATACTTTCTATTTTTCCAGGACTAAGCATCATTTCATTTCAAGGCCAGAACTAAATTCCTCTACTTAAGGGGTCAGCAACATACTTGCCTGCACCAAAAATCGTCCAGCCTAAGGTTTCAAAAAGGAATATATTCATTATCCCCATGAGAGACAGAAGAGAGGATTCATCACCTCTTTGGCTAGTTATTTTGACAATGGCTTTACCAGTCCCCCTCTGTCCTTGGTGATAGGGAAAGCAAGCTTTGAGGTGAACAAGGAGGGGCAAATGGTGGCAGCATGGCCTCTGGTCCCTATATTAAAGAAGGTTGCCAACCCCTACTCTATATGCTTTGAATGGGATTTTAATTTTATGTTGCTAGAGGTTTATTTTGTTGTGGGAACAGAGAAGCGTATATACTTCAGTTGTAGTTGCTTGCAGAGGATTAAAGTTGGAGAAGGCAAATATAAAGTATTTACATTAGCAGAGAATATATGTGGCTCAGAGTTGAAATATAAAGTTATTGAGTTGTAGTTCTATAATAAGTATGATTGCCTAAAATTATCACCATGGCATTACCGAATAATTGGGTATCAGATAACAAGGAGCAGTAGAATTAGGAGTTGAAAATGTACCAATGGAAACTGTAGGTAATATCCCATGATGAATTAATGTAGATACAGTATTAAATAGCATAGAGACATAATAAATTCCTAGAGTTGTAATAGATCAATGGCCAAGATCTTAAACACAATATGAGCCCACCATCATAAGAAAGATTAAAACTACTCCAAAGTCAGTTTTGCCAGTCATATCAGGTAATTGAGAGGAATACCATATTTGAAGGTACAATTCAGAGATTTTTGTTAATGAAGACTACAAACCACTAATAATTCACTGTAGCATTCCCTTGTTCACCACCAGTGAGATGGTTAGACTACAGGCCTGCTTCAGGCTCTTTTCTGCATTCACTGCCATTCAATTAATTTATGAAAATAGATTTTAATTGGATAGACTGTATTTTTTTAGAATTTCTTCATTGATACATGGTTTCAGAAAATTTGAAAAATGTTGGTATTTGGCCTTCATGAAATTGAAAAGATGTAGTAGTAGTATTCTCCCATTTTGTTTCTAGTATGGTCTTGATGATCAGATCCATCCCACTTCTGTATCCCAATCAAAATAAATAAGTATTTTCCATATGTATCTGAGATTGTGAGAACATAACTTTGTTTCCTAGATAGACATTATATATATTTAAAACTGCAATAGCTATCTATTTGTGATCAGATAAGAACTTTTAAGAATAGTCTTATAGTCTCCCTTAAGCTGGAGAGGCCATACTTATTCCTTAGAGAGACATTAATGTAGCTAGTCCTCTCTTGTCCAGTTTGGTGAGACAGGAAAGGTAAGGAGCTGTTTCGCTGTGTCTGGCATCCAAGTATAAGAGACACCATGCAATGTGGGGCAAAAAAAAAAAAAAAAAAATGAAGCCTATTCTAGGCTGCTGTGATATTCTCCATGGCTTTTACATACGTGAAATGGCAATTCATGGCCTTAGTCTAATATATCTCCCAATTTCTCCAATTTGTATTTAGGTCCTCAAATCTTTTCTGTTTCATCACTGTTAGTTTCCCATTAAACAATGCATATTGGGTTCTGCAAGAGAGAAGTCATTTTATTGTCTTAGATAAAGCTAGATTCTGAGATATATACTTGTTAGAACACCTGCAATTTCACATTTTAGTTTTTTAAGAACGTTTAGTGGATACTAACTAAACTGTTTATTTTTTTACTTTTTAATAAGGCCTAGATAGAACTCAATTTCTTGTCAAGACTAGTTCATTTAGATACACTGAAAATGTCAGTGTAAGCCTGGGGATCTTTTCTACATTTTCTGCAATGAAGACAAATGCAACTAAACTGATTCCAGTTCTTTATATTTTTTTTATTCTGTTTATAACCACTTAATCTTTTTCTTATCTAGGAGTCAATCCATTCTCAAGTTGCTTGTGTTGCATCCTTAAATAGTTGAATGTAAATTGAATATATTGCTAGTAACAATTTTGAATAATTTTTGTCTTCTTGCATTTCTTTTGTTTGTCAATAATACCCATTGTATACATGAAATAAAGGAAATATTAGTTAGGAAATAATATTTGTCTGGTTACAACCAGTACGTGTCTATTGTGATTCATAAAAGCATATTGAATTTATGTCAAATACCGTATTTTCCGGCATATAAGATGACTTTCTAAACCATGAAAATCTTCTCAAAAGTTGGGGGTCGTCTTATTGAATTGGCAGTTTATGTTAAGATTAATTGAGGATATGAACTTTGGAGAAAAAATTTTACAAGCTCTTGGTGCTATATATCAAAAACAAACGGCACAGCTTATAGTCAATGGGGGTTTGTCAGAGGTTTTCACAATAGAAAAAGGGACAAGACAGGGATGTCCATTGTCACCACTACTGTTTGTTTTAACTTTGGAAATTCTGCTGATTAAAATTCGAGAATCCCAGGAAATAAAAGGAATAGAAGTTAATAAAAAAGAATATAAACTAAGAGCTTTTGCAGATGACTTGGTGGTTATCTTGTCTCAACCTACCTATTCTGTAGTAGAGTTGTTACAATTGATTTACCAATATGGACGGGTTTCGGGTTTTAAAATTAATAATAATAAGACTAAAATATTACCCAAAAATATGACTAATTTGGATAAGCAGACTCTGGTTAACTTGACAGACTTTGAAGTTGTTGATAAGATAAAATATTTGGGGGTCACTTTATCTGTTTCTAATGTAAAATTGTATAAAAATAATTATGAAAGGTTGTGGGTCAGGGTACAAAGAGATTTGAAAAATTGAGAGAAGTTGCAATTATCCCTTATGGGAAGAATTGCGGTGATTAAAATGAATGTCCTGCCAAAGTTTCTTTTTTTATTTCAAATGATACCTATCTTGAAGAATGAGGTTAACTTAAATGAATGGCAGAAAGGTATCAATAAATTTATTTGGGCAGGGAAAAAACCAAGAGTAAAGCTTAAAATTATGCAAGATATTCGTGAGAGAGGTGGACTCAAGGTACCAAATTTGAAATTGTATTATGATGCTGTGGCTTTAACATTACTTAGTGACTGGGTTAATTTAACAAATGTAGAAATACTCCACTTGGAGGGTTGGGATTTACTTTTTGGATGGCATGCCTATTTAACTTTTAATAAAAAAGTTGATCGGGTTTTTAAATCTCATATTATAAGGATTTCTTTACTTCGGGTTTGGAGGAAATATTATAAAAGTGATTTTAAAATACCATTATGGGCTATACCTTGGCATGCGATAGAGGGGATAAGGAGAGGAGTTAAGATGGATAGTGTTTCTTATGCACAATTACTCAGATGGGATGGTAAAAATTGGCAGTTAAAATCTTTGGAAGATTTAGCACATGAAAATATTACATATTCATGGTTCCAGTATAGACAAATAGTGGATAGATGGAAGATAGATCGTAATATGGGTTTGCTTAGAGAAGATGAAAATCTTTTTAAACTAGTAAAAGACCAAAGGTGAACTCATATTAAGAGAATTTATGGGGTGCTAGTAGAACTGGATTCAGAACCAGAACTAATTAAAGAATGTATGATTAAATGGGCACAAAATTTTGGTGAACCAGTTCTACTAGATACCTGGGAAACCATCTGGGTGAGGAATGTTAAATTTACACAAGCCCAGAACTTAAGGGAGAATTTTTACAAAATGTTTTATAGATGGCACCTTGATCCACAAAAAATGTCTCGTATGTATCCTGACTTACAGCCTAAATGTTGGAGATGTGGTTGTTTGGATGCTACTTATTATCATATTTGGTGGTCGTGTAAAAATATAAAAGCTTTTTGGATTAAGATATGGTGGAATATTCAAAGAATTTTTAGAAGGAGGGTAAAATTTACCCCACAATTGTTTTTGTTGGGTATCGTTACTGATTGTGATGCTAAGGAGGTTATACTGATGTTAAATTTAATCACAGCCGCAAGGTTGTTAGTAGGGCAATACTGGAAGAAGGAATCTTTGCCTACCTTGCAAGAATGGTTTTTTAAAGTTTCTTATTTGGCGGAAATGGCAAAGATTTCGGCTTTTTTAAAGGATCAATCGCAAGAGAAGTTTTTTGCGGTATGGGAAAAATGGATAGATTTTATACAACATAAGTTGGATATAAAAATATTATTTGGTTTTTTAATAACGTATATATAAATCTTAATATTTTATAGATTGTATTTTTTTTCTTCTCTTTCTTTATATTTCTTATTTTTATTTTATCTTATTTTACTTTTATATATATATATATATACATCTTCTTTCTTTTCTTTTTTATTCTTTTTCTTTTTAAGCATTTTTCTTTTTTAATATTTATGCTTTTTTACATATATATATTATTGTTAATTATCTTATAAGTTTATGTAATGTATTTAGATATATTTATGGTTTATACTTTTTTAATCTTTTTTAAAGATTTTTAGAAATTTTAATTAAGCCTATATTCAGCTCTGGGAAGGTTGGGGGGATGGAGTGGGAGGGTTGGGGTGGTTGGGTAGGGTTGTTTTTTGTCTTTTCTTTTCCCTATTTGTAAAAATTTTAAAAATTTTCAATAAAAAAAAAAGTTGGGGGTCGTCTTATACGACCAGTCGTCTTATACACCGGAAAATACCCGCATGTGCATCGGAGGCCGGCCGGGCCGGGAGGGGGGAAGCAGCGCCTTCTGATCGGGAGCTAGCGCTCCAGCCGTGCCCCTCTTGTGTACGATGGGCTGCGCGGCATGGAAAGGGGCTCCCGCGACCGCACCGCTGCAATGTCGCTCAGGAGGCTGGAGGGCTGGGCAGGTCCTGAGGGGCGGCTGGGAGAGGGCAAGAGGTGCCGGGATGAGGATGGGGGGCTCCAGGTTGGTGGGTGTGAGAGTGCAGCCGGCGTCTCCGAGGTGTGCAGATCTTCCGTGCAGCTTCCAAGGCCCCGGATGTGCCGCGTTGGCTCTCCACCAGGCTCTCTGCCAAAGCCTCCCCTCCTCCCTGGGCAATTGTGCGGAGCTGCTTGTGCATCCTTGGTAGTGCCTCCCCCCTTCAATCTCTCTCTCCTTCCTTCCTTTCCCCTTCCTGCCTTCCTTTCCCCTCCAATCTCCTTCCTTTCCCCTTCAATCTTCCTTCCATCCATCTCCATCCCTTGGCGGGTGTGAGAGGGCGGTCGGCGGCTCCAAGGCATGTCCGAGACCCCGGATGTGTCACTGCTTGGCTCTCCAGGCTCTCCGCCAGAGCCTCCCCCCTCGCCGGGCAATTGTGCGGAGCTGTTTGTGCGTCCTTGGCAGTGCCTCTCCCCTTCAATCTCCTTCCTTCTCCATCTCCATTCCTTGGTGGGTATGAGAGGGCGGCTGGCGGTTCCGAGGCGCGCGGATCCTCCACGTAGCTTCCGAGGCCCCGGATGTGCCGCTGCTTGGCTCTCCACCAAGCTCTCGCCAGAGCCTCCCCCCTCTCCCTGGGCAATTTTACGAGCTGCTTGTGCGTCCTTGGCAGTGCCTCCCCCCTTCAATCTCTCCTTCCTTCCTTCCTTCCTTTCCCCTTCAATCTCCTTCCTTGTCCATCTCCTTCCTTTCCCCTTCACTCTCCTTCCTTTTCCCTTCAATCTTCCTTCCTTCCATCTCCATCCCTTCCCCTTCAATCTCTCTCTCTCTCCTTCCTTCCTTCCTTCCTTCCTTCCTTCCTTCCTTCCTTCCTTCCTTTCCCCTTCAATCTCCTTCCTTCCATTTCCTTCCTTTCCCCTTCAATCTTCCTTCCTTCCTTTCCCCTTCAATCTCCTTCCTTTCCCCTCCAATCTTCCTTCTTTCCTTCCTTCCTTCCATCTCCATCCCTTCCCCTTCAATCTCTCTCTCCTTCCTTCCTTCCTTCCTTCCTTCCTTCCTTCAATCTTCCTTCCTTCTGCATCCTTTCCCCTTCAATCTTCCTTCCTTCCATCTCCATCTCCATCCCTTCCCCTTCAATCTCTCTCTCCTTCCTTCCTTCCTTCCTTCCTTCCTTCCTTCCTTCCTTCCTTCCTTCCTTCCTTCAATCTTCCTTCCTTCTCCATCCTTTCCCCTTCAATCTTCCTTCCTTCCATCTCCTTCCTTTCCTTCATCTTCCTTCTTCCATCTCCATCCCTTCCCCTTCAATCTCTCTCTCCTTCCTTCCTTCCCCCTTCAATCTCCTTCCTTCTCCATCTCCTTCCTTTCCCCTTCATCTTCCTTCTGCCTGCCTGCTGCCTGCCCTTCCTGTCTTCCTGCCTTCCCCTTTCCCCTCCAATCTCCTTCCTTTCCCCTCCAATCTTCCTTTCCTTCCTTCCTTCTTCCTTCCTTCCTTCCTTCCTTCCTTCCTTCTTCCTTCCATCTCCATTCCTTCCCCTTCAATCTCTCTTCCTTCCTTCCTTCCTTCCTTCCTTCCTCCTTCCTTTCCCCTCCAATCTTCCTTCCTTCCTTCCATCTCCATTCCTTCCCCTTCAATCTCTCTCTCTCTCCTTCCTTCCTTCCTTCCTTCCTTCCTTCCTTCCTTCCTTCCTTCCTTCCTTCCTTCCTTTCCCCTCCAATCTCCTTCCTTTCCCCTCCAATCTTCCTTCCTTCCTTCCATCTCCGTTCCTTCCCCTTCAATCTCTCTCTCCTTCCTTCCTTCCTTCCTTCCTTCCTTCCTTCCTTCCTTCCTTCCTTCCTTCCTTCCTTCCTTCCTTCCTTCCTTCCTTCCTTCCTTCCTTTCCCCTTCAATCTCCTTCCTTCTCCATCTCTTTCCTTTCCCCTTCAATCTTCCTTCCTTCCTTCCCCTTCCCTCCCTCCCAACATTTTTGAGCAAGGAAGAGTAAGCTTCTCCAGCGAGCATTGCTACCGTATTTTCCGGCGCATAAGATGACTTTCTAAACCATGAAAATCTTCTCAAAAGTTGGGGGTCGTCTTATATGCCCAGTCGTCTTATACGCCGGAAAATACGGTATATATTTTTAATAAAAGATTCATCTTGCCTTAATGATGCGTATGTATGTATGTATGTATGTATGTATGTATGTGTGATATCAATTATTTGGCTTCCTCAAAAGTATATATTTCAAATGTCAAGTTATTGCTAAGCTGTGCTACTTGTAATCATACATGCTAATAATTTACAGTTATAAATTTGAAACTTATTATTGCTGCTTTAGAACGGGGCAATATGAATATTAATCAGAATTTTGATGAATTTAAATTATCACATGATATAACACAATTTTGAATAAAAAATCCTACCTGCTTTTAATTTATATCTGATCTGTTCAGATCTGTTTTTAATCCACTTGCTTTTGAAATAAGAGAAAGCTAGT
Source organism: Crotalus tigris (assembly GCF_016545835.1). Taxonomy (NCBI): domain Eukaryota; kingdom Metazoa; phylum Chordata; class Lepidosauria; order Squamata; family Viperidae; genus Crotalus; species Crotalus tigris. The sequence continues at coordinate 477,791 of NW_024097551.1, read as the reverse complement.
TGCAACCTTTTGCAACCTTATACTTTTTCACTACAAAGGTATCTTTCTTTTAGAACGCACAGATTTGATTGTTTTTGTATTAGAGATACATAGTTTCTTGCTTAAACTGCATGAGTGCATAGGAGAGTATTAAGCTTCAGATATTACTCTTAGCCAAAATATTTTTCTATTTTTTTTTATAGTTAACTGGCTGTCACTGTGGAGATTCTCAATCATCCAGGTCATGATTGTTCCAAAGGTGTTTTTTGAAAAGGCAGCTGGACTTTCTAGGGTTTTTTTTCTCTTGAAAATTGCTTCTCATTCAAGAAGTTTCTTCAGTTCTAAATTGAAGAAACATCTTGGATAAGAAGCAAAATGTTTTCAAGGGAAAAATGAATGTTCAGTTGTCTTTTGGAAAAGCAACTTTGGGGCTGTCACTGTTTATTTCTATCATATTAAAATGAAACAAAAACTGACTTGAACAAGCATAGAACTAGAAGACTTTTATTGTTTGACCTAAATTATGATATTCTACTTCTTGAATAATTTTCTGGCTGTATATATTATAGTAGTCCTTGGTTAATGACTGCTGTGTTTAGCAACCATTTGAACTTAAGATCATGCTGACAAAGTAGCTTTATGATTCATTGTTGAACTTACTACCACTGCAGCTTCTCCTTGATTATGTGATCATGATTATGACATTCCACAACCAGTGTGCATTTACAACAGTTGCAATGTCCCATAGTCACATGGTTACCATTTGTGAGCATTACACCTGGCTTCCAACAAGCAAAATCAATGGAACAGCTGGCAGTAAATCACAAGCTGCAGTCACATGATATCTTTAACTGTGGGTGATTCATTTAAAAACTGTTTGAAATAGTATAGGTCTCCTGCTTGAGCAGGGAGTTGGACTAGAAGACCTCCAAGGTCTCTTCCAGCTGTATTCTGATTGATTGAGAACTGCAATATAACTAACATCACAAGTCTGGCGCAGACACGGGATGTTTCACTTAATGACTGTGTTCCAATTGCAGTAATTAAATGAGGACTACCTATATTGTGGAAATAAAGTGATGCTTAAACAAACCTGTCACAATAGATGTTCTACTCTATGAATTTATCTGCATATAACTTAAAAGTAAATATACTGTATGTTGGCCTTGCAGGGCAAACTCAATAGGAAACACAACTAGGTGAGCTAATTCTAATTTATTGTAACACTACATTGAAAGAATCCTGCAGATCTGAAAGAACTTTTCTCCCTGTATCTCATTTAGAGTCCAAGAAAAGAAAGATTATTGTTGAGTTTCTTGCCCTGCCCACTGTTCAACTGTGGGTTATGCTGACTCTTACATGGCCATTCCCTTGACAGCATCTCTTTACCCAATCTCCTAAAATCATTTCCATATACTATTACACCATATATGTTGTTGGGTGGACCAGAGCCACTAGTGCAACAACTGTAATACCTACACATACCTGTCCAACATGTGTGAAAACGTTATATGATAAGTTATCTTCGGAGAGATCATATCTAGTTTTAATGTATTTAAAAAAACAAATATGTCAAGGTCTTCATCAATAATGGTAGACAGACACAACATATAATTGATTGCCTAGGTGCCTACAGGTACTCCTCAACCTACAACCACAATTGAGCCCAAAATTTCTGTTGCTAAGCAAGACAGTTTTGCCCCATTTTATGACCATTCTTGCCACAGTTATTAAGTGAATCACTGCAGTTTTTAAGTTAGTAACATGGTTGTTAAATGAATCTGGTTTCCCCATTGACTTCGCTTGTCAGAAGGTTGCAAAAGATGATCGCATGACCCTGGAATACTGCAACCATTATAAATACCTTCCCGTTGCTAGTTGTCTAAATTTTAATCATATGACCATGGGGATGCTGCAGTGGTCGTAAGTGTGAAAAATGGCCATAAATCACTTTTTTCAATGCTATTGTAACTTTGAACGGTCACTAAGCAAAAGTCAAGGATTACCTGTATTCTGTCAGTGTCGCATAACACAACAACATACATTTGTTAAATAGGTTACCGGATTGCTAATGTGAAGTGGTCATGAACTGGACCTTGAGCAGTCTTTTCCATCTAGTGCAGGGATAGGCAACCTTGCTTCTTTTAATGACTCGCATAGCTGGCTCAGGAATTCTGGGAGTTGAAGTCCACGAGTCATAAAAGAGCCAAGGTTGCCTACCCCTGTCCTAGTGCCTCTATGTATAATGTAACTACATTTTCCATAATTCTGAATCAGCAGCTTGTTAGAGGAATTTGGTCTAGAAATAAATTATGGTTGGGATTTTATCAGAGTCACCTAAGATAGCAGTAAAGGGAAATGTTTCATTAAATAATTCATTAAGTTATGACCATTCATGGCAACGCTGAACAAATAGCACTTACCTCCATCCTCAAAAGTTATGGCCATTGCAGTGCCCCCACGGTTACATAAATGAAATTTGGGTGCGTGGCAGCTTATTGTCAAGGCATTCCCCCATCTCTGCCTTATTGGTTCCTCGCACTCTGAGGCCCCTGCCACCTTGCACTCCACCATCCTACCTGACCTTCACCATTGTCTTGCTGCTGAGGCATGCCTGGCTTTCATGAAGCAGCTGCTGGTTGCATAAGAGCTGGGAAAGAAGGTCTTGTGCAGCCAGCAAAAAGTTGTAGTACTATGAAAACACTGGAAACTTTTGAGTTTCAGAATCATTTATCATATCAGATACCATAGCTTGGGGGGGGGGAGATGTTTGTGGTGGGTGGAAGAAAAGAGAAACGCTTCATTGCATTTACATTTCATCTTAAGGCTAACAAAAATTCTTTGGTTTCAAAACAGCCAAAGTTATCTCTTATCTTGTACAATGAAGAATTCTGAACTCAGAAGCTTGCATGCCATTTTGTGTCTTTTGAATCAGCAATAAAAAATTTGTCATTATTTTTGCTATGTGTAAAGTATGTTTTCTTACCTTTGCTTTTTTCTGACTTTTAAACAATAATTGCTCCAAAATTTGAATGCTATCATTTTGAGAAATGCATTGTTTTAAGTTATTCTTAAAAGAAAATAACTTTTTGCTTCTTTAAGTCATATTTTAATATAGTTTTTACCCATCGTAGCTTTTTCTGAATTTTTACTTAATTATTTTGCCTTCTAGTAACCTGCTTAACAGGTTTAGACTTTAACTTTAGTTAAGTTCAATCTATTTCTGTGGCATCCTGTATTCAATTTCACCCCAATATACTTTGTTTATTAAGAACATGTTTTAAAAACCCTTTGCTGGACTGCAGGCAGCCAGGGCAACTGGTCCTTTAGGCAATTCTGCTAGAATGGCTGCCTGCAGTGTTGGGCTTAAGGTGACATTTCTCAATGGGGCTAAAATAGAGACCTGGGGGCAGTGATAGCTGACTGAGACTGGTGAAAGCCCTGGACCTCTACTTCAGCCTCACTGTTGTCTCTGATAAATGCCACTGTGCAGAGTGACCAAAAGATAGTGGGAGTTGAAATGCCCCTGCAGTTATAAATGTGGGCCCCTGCAGTGTAAATGTGGGTGGGTCCAAGTTTTGATCAGGTGACATAACTTTGAGCATAAGTCATCAAACCATTCAGAACTATGGTAACTTCAAATAGTCACTGAACAAATGATCACAAGTCAAAGACTACTTGTACACTTGATTTGGATTTAGCTTTAAGTAGTTTAAAGACTGGTGTTATACAAGAATATGAATTTAAAAAGTTGGCAATTTGAGTATTTTGATACTACCAGAAATTTATGAGAAATAGTGTATTAATTGATATGCGTTCATTTATTCTTCAAATATGTATTCCTTCTTGCTATAAAACAATTGCAGACTGATTTATTAAAAATTAATGTACATATAAATTGCAAACTGATTTATTAAAATTAATGTGTATATGTGGGTATGTATAAAAGCCATACATGTTACTGAAATTGATTGCACACAGGAAAACCAAGTGCATATGAGCATGACACTCCTCTGCAGATATTTAAACTTAAGAGGATTGGGGGATATCATCACATATGCAGGTCCTATCACTAATGTCCTGGGGAACAGATATTTGTGTGTTAACCTACTAAAGTAGATGACTGTTCATAGTATGTTTATAGGATTTTTTTTATTCTCTGTGCTAAATGGGATGATGTAATATATAAAATGTAAACCTAGTTAACTGTACATCTATATGATATAAATGTAATTATATGTGGCTGTTTAAAAATACATTCAAAAGTTAGGCAGAGCTTGTATGTTCATCAATCTCTTAGTCCTGTGTACTTACAGGCAAACATTTGCATACGGCTCAATGACCTTGTTTTTGTTTAAAAATGTATACAATTTGCAAAACATCTTGTATGAACTGGAGGGTTTTTTACTGGAATACATCACAGAAACATAGTATATGTCCTCCTCCTTTCCGTCCCCCATGTAGAAATCATAATGTACTTAGGACAATCTTGTCTCTTGAGAAACCTATATGCGGGTCAAGAAGCAACAGTGAGAACTGGACACGGAACCACTGACTGGTTCAAAATTGGGAAAGGAGTCCGGCAAGGCTGTATAGTGTCGCCCTGCCTATTTAACTTATATGCAGAGGACATCATGAGAAAGGCAGGGCTAGATGAATCAAAAGTTGGAATTAAGATTGCCGGGAGAAATATCAACAACGTAAGATATGCAGATGATACCACTGTAATGGCAGAAAGTGAAGAGGAACTAAAGAGCCTCTTGATGCGGGTGAAGAAGGAGAGTGCAAAAGACGGCTTGAAACTCAACATTAAGAAAACCAAAATCATGGCATCCGGCCCTCTCAATTCCTGGCAAATAGATGGAGAAGAAATGGAGGTAGTGACAGATTTTATTTTCTTGGGCTCCAAGATCACTGCAGATGGGACTGCAGCCAAGAAATTAAAAGACGCTTGCTCCTGGGGAGGAAGGCTATGGCAAATCTAGACAGCATACCAAAAAGCAGAGACATCACCCTGACAACAAAAAGTGCGTATAGTCAAGGCTATGGTTTTCCCAGTTGCAATGTATGGATGTGAAAGTTGGACCATAAGAAAGGCTGAGCGACAAAGAATTGAGACCTTTGAACTATGGTGCTGGAGAAGACTCCTGCGAGTCCCTTGGACTGCAAGGCGTTCAAACTGGTCAGTCCTAGAAGCGATCAACCCTGACTGCTCTTTAGAAGGCCAGATCCTGAAGTTGAAACTCAAGTACTTTGGCCATCTAATGAGAAGAAAGGACTCACTGGAGAAGGGCCTAATGCTGGGAAAGATTGAGGGCAATAGAAAGAAGGGGACGACAGAGAATAAGGTGGCTGGATGGAGTCACTGAAGCAGTAGGTGTGAGCTTAAATAGATTCCAGAAGATGGTAGAGGACAGGAAGACCTGGAGGAACGTTGTCCATGGAGTCATGATGGGTCGGACACGACTTTGCAACTAACAACAGCAGCAGCAGCAGCATTTAATACTTATTTCCCTATTGTAAGCATTCTTATTTCTAAGCATCAGCTGATCTAGGAAGTTTGGTAAAGGGAGTATTGACTTGATCCTCTAGCCCAGGATCAAGTGAAGTCGGGATTATAAGCCAATTTAATACCAGTCTTTTGGGGTTTGTTGTTGTTTCCTTTGCTTTTGTATGGACTGGGGAAGGAGGATGACAGGATTTTATTGCCAGAAATTTATATGGAACCATGCTTTTATTTCTTGTTTTTCAATGACCCAGTAGAAGTAGAGCTGACTACATTAATTTTCATGCTGCTTTTAAATGATTGCTCCAGTGTAGAAATGAAATGTTATTAGAGTTTTTTATACTACAATATACTGTATAATAATAGATCATCTTTCGGTTTTGTAAATGTTTTGTTAGGATCTTCATACAGATGGAGGTATAATTTGCATCTTCTACCCTTTCTTATTTTCATCACGAATTTGCAGTTGTACAGAGACTACATGACTTTAAAATATAAATGGACAACTTTCTTCTGCAAAGGTTACTTCTTTATATAAATTGAATTGAAATATAAATACGTAAAGTAAAGCAACAAAGCTTGAAAGTAAAGGTTAAAATGAATATGGAGTTATAATTAAGATGACGCTAGCAACTAACGGTGCTAAATTTTTATTATCTGGATAATTTTAAGAAGAAATCATTTACTCTGTTATAAATGATTGGTCAAGTTTTTTAAAATACTTTTTTTAGGGATCTGTTATTAATATTTTTTCTGTTCTTTTAACAGAAGCAACGGGTTTTTTTCAGTTAACCTTGCCAAAGCTATCTTTTTTTACTTTCTTTTATACCTTTCTCTCAATTAGTCTTTTCACATTAGTCTTTTATACGCAAGTCCTGATTGACATTGCTTTCTTTTGCATAGCTATATGGTTAGTGAAAAACTAATTATATCTTTTGCATTTTCTGAATTTACATAAACTTTTGTCACTGAATGATATGAGATGTGGATCCTGCTCATGTGGGTCCTACTCATAATTTCTTTATTTTGATTTGTATGGCTACAGAAGCCTAAAAACATTAACAATACAATAGAAATCATATTTTCATGATTTCATCATTCCAGGGGCAACTCACATCTAAAGCATTCAAGACAAGGCCCAGTGTCTTTAGGAAAAACTGAATTTTCAAGGTCTTTCCAAAAGCTGGTAGGGTTGGGCCATTTGAATTGCCAGGGAATGTTATTCCGTAAGGCAGGCACAATGACAGAGAAGGCATGCCTCCTGGGTTTTATAAACCTACACTGCTTAATTGATAAGACCCAGAGCATGCCAATCCTGTCACATCTTGTCAGATGAGGAGAGATAATATAATGGAAGTCTGAGTGAACAAATAAGATTAAACATATATCCCCATACATCCAATATATTATATGGCAATAAGAAAAAGAAATATTTGCCTAGTAGATTCAGTAATTGGTTTTATCATTTTTAGTTGCAGTAATTGTAATCAAACATTTCTGGTGATTCAAAATAGGGCTCTGACATTATGTGCAGGAATTTTGGTCTGTTCTTCTGTTATCTAACTGCTTTAGCTCAGTAACATTTGATATTTGTGTTGTTGTTTTTGAACTGCACTAGAGGGCTTCTGTAGGATTTAGATACAGACATTCAAAAAGATTGCCTTTGTTCTTCTTCATTAGTTCTTTTATAGATTTGTTTGTATTTTGAGATAAATTTGCATATTTTTTTCACAGAATTTTCTGATTCAAAACAGAAATTGTGTTTTCTTGGTAATCCCAAATTAAGAAGCAGCAAACTACTTCATCTATGCTTGACAATTAATACAAGCATCTTATTGAGGAATGCACTGATTGATTTTCACCAGATATAACAAGTTCCAGATAATCTGAACATTTTCACTTTCTACTCCTTTGTCTATAAAACATTCCTTCAGATATTTGGAGAATACCTTTTTAAAAAAAATTGAGGTGCATATTGGTGTTCTTTTTAATGATCAATGATTTTTGCCTTGCTACTGTCTCATGATTTCTATTCTCATCCATTGCTTTTCTGGTTGTCATATCATCTACACACTACCTTGAACCAATGCAACAGAGACCTGCAAATGTCTGGACATTCTTCTTTCATTATGATTTCCTGGATGAATTTAGGCTGTCCTCTTGGAGTGATTTTGACAATATGGCCATTCTGGGAAAGATTCACTGTTGCTCCATATCCTTTCTTGTTTCAAAACTGTGTTTCTGAGTATGGGTTGATAGATGCCCAGAGCTTTATAAATATTTTTATAATCTTTTTCAGACTTACAGGTATCAGTGATTTATTTTTCTGCAAAAGCTTTCAGAAATTTATTTTCAGCCTAGCATGATTCGCCTCTGGAATCTGTGTGGGAGAATTATGCTGTGATAAGGGAATCAAAGTTTGTGAACTTTATATAAAGCAAGGTTGTTTAAATAAATAATTAAATGCTCCCACAACTGATCCTAGTTATCTCATTAATTAAATTGATTGAATTGGAGATGGGGAATTATTCTCTTACAGTGCATTGCATGATGTAAAGGGGTGTTGTCTTACCTGAATGCCTTTTCTCAGCATGTAGATGTAGCATCCACCGGTGGGTTATTTCAGCCTTCCTGCTCAAGAGACTAAGTTTGAAGTTCAGCCACGCCTCCTTGGGGCGGTCCTTCCTTCCCCCAGTTTTAACGAGGTGAAGCAAAAATGACAAAGTCTGACGCAACGGCTCCTCCTGTAATTACACCTGCCTAGACTGACTGTTAAGGGTGGATATGGGTGCTACATCTACACGCTGAGAAAAGGCATTCAGGTAAGACAACACCCCTTCTCCAGCATGATAGATGTAGCATCCACCGGTGGGACATACCAAAGCCACCCATGTCCCTGCTGGGAGGGACAATCTAGGCATATGTCCCCTCGGAGGAGACAACCTGCTGCAAGATCCTTCTACCAAATGAGGCCTCTGCAGCAGCGAACCTATCATGTTTGTAATGCCTTATAAATGAAGAGGGAGAAGACCAAGTTGCTGCACTACAAATCTCTTCAACTGAGGTCTGCGTAGCCCAGGCTGCTGATGTGGCCGCGCTACATGTTAAATGAGCTGTGATATATTTCAGTACAGAAAGGGATTGAGATCTGTACGCGTGAGAAATACATGCCCTAATCCATCTCCCTATGGTTGAAGATGAAACCTTCTTTCCCATGGAAGAGGATTGAAAAGACACAAACAGAGCCTCCGATTTGCGAAAAGCAGCAGACCGCTTGACGTAATGTCGCAAGGCCCTGCGCACATCTAATTTGTGCCACTGTTTCTCCAGACGATGAGTCGGGTTTGAGCAAAAGTTAGAAAGAACCAAATCCTGGGACCTATGGAACATGTATTGACTTTCGGGATGAAAGAAGGGTCCAATCTAAGGACCACTCTGTCATCCAGAAACATACACAGATCACTTCTGACCGAAAGGGCGGCCAGTTCTGAAATACGCCTTGCTGACGTGATGGCTACCAGAAAGGCAACCTTCAAAGAGAGGAAATAAAGTGGACAAGACCCCATGGGCTTGAACAGTGCCATCGAGAGGGCTCGCAACACTGTCGGTAAATCCCATGACGGGTATCGGTGTACTGTGGGTAGCCTTGTGTTAATTGCCCCTTTTAAGAAAGCAGCAACTGCCAGGTGTTGAGATAGTGAGGGAAATCTGTCACATGAGAGGACCATTGACAGGGCCTCAATCTGTCTGCGGATAGTACTATGTGAAAGACCCTTATTCAACCCCTCTAAAAGATAGTCTAAAATATGAGGAATAGTGACCTTTAAAGGTCTACGATCATGAGTGATACACCATTTACAGAAATTCCTCCACGTAGCATCATAAATTCTATTGGTGGAGGGTCTCCTTGAGGCCTGCATCATGGATATGACCTCGGACAAATAGGACTTTCTGACTAAACTCTCCCACTCAAGTGCCAAGCGGCTAGTTGAAGCCACTGGGGATCTGGGTGTTGGAGATTCCCTTGACTGAGCGATATGCGGCTCGGCGGAATCCTCCACTGTGGAGATAATGACAAGTCCACGAGGTCGGCAAACCACAGTCGTCTTGGCCAGTGTGGGACAACTAAGATATCTCCGCCTATTCCAGAAGGATCTTGCAAATGATAGCCTGAATGAGAGGCATTGGGGGAAAAGTGTAGAGCAGTCCCCTCGGCCACTTGCTGCGGAGGGCATCTGTTCCCTCCGCCCCCAGTGACCGGAACCTGGTGAAGTACCTGGGGAGGTGGGAATTTGTCGCCGAGGCAAACAAATCCACCTGCGGTTGTCCAAACCTCTCCAAAATTTCCTTGAACAGGGTTGGATCCAGCCTCCACTCTGAGTGGTCGACTGTCACCCTGCTCAGTGAATCGGCTTGACGATTTGCCTCCACTGATATATGTTCCGCGCTGATGGACTTCAGATTGGACTCTGCCCACAGCCCCAGATCCAGTGCTTCCTGCATGAGGGACCATGACCAGGTTCCTCCCTGCCTGTTGACATGTGCCTTGGTTGCTACGTTGTCCGTCATTATCAGAACATGGTTTCCCTTCACGATGTCGGGAAAGTGGCGGAGAGCTAGATGAATTGCTCTCAATTCTAGCCAATTTATATTGTGTGCAAGATCTGACTGTGACCATTGACCCTGTGCCATGTGAGCCTGTAGATGGGCCCCCCAGCCGAATAGGCTAGTGTCCGTGGTCAACTTGAGCCTGGGAGTTTCCTTGAATAGGGACCCCCTGTTCAATGCTGACGACAGGAGGGACGACAGAATGTGGTGTGGAACCCTCACCTTCCTTGTTGAGGCACTCACGTTCCGTCTCTGGAAGGGGAGGAGAAACCACTGTAGGGCTCTGGAAAGCAGTCTGGCCCATGGAACAATGCCCAGACAAGACACCATCTTGCCCAGCAGTTGAGACAGCTGTACTAGAGAGACTATCCTCTCCCTCCGGTCCCTTGGATGAGCGACCTGATGCTGTCCTTGTGTTCCTGGGAGAGAACACAGGATGGAATCTATTATAGTCCCTAGGTGGAGAATTCGAGTGGAAGGAACTGTGTGACTCTTTTTGAAGTTTATTGAGAAGCCGTGTTCCTGCAGTGTCTCTATCATGATCTGTAGGTCCGATTGGGCAGAATGGAACAAACTGGATTGGATGATTATATCATCCAGGTAACATTGTACGTGCACCGCCATCAATCTGAGGTGGGCTGCTAGCACTGCCAATATCTTTGTGAATACCCGAGGGACCGAAAGAGGCCGAAGGGTAGAGCTCTGTAATGGTAATGCCGATGCGAATAACAAAATTGGAGGAATTTGCGGTGTTGTGGGAGGATGGGAATGTAAAGGTACGCCTCGGTCAAGTCTGTGGAGAAGAGGAAATCCCCCTTTCTGATGCTGGCCAGAATTGACTTGAGAGACTGCATTTTGAATCTCCTGTAGGCTAGAAAGTAATTTAGCCCTTTTAGGATCAGAATCACCCTCCAACCTCCCGAGGCCTTGGGAACCACGAATAGGATGGAGTAGTACCCCTTTCCTATCTGATCCTGCAGAACCGGTTCTATGGCCTCTATTTCTAGCAGATGATATATGGCCTTGGAGATTAGCTCGGCCTTGTTTGTGTTTCTTGAGGTGGGACACTGAGTGAAATGGTCTGATGGAATGGAAAGGAACTCTTAAGGCGAGACCATATCTTATGGTCTCCCTTACCCAAGTGTCATTGGTGGTGCCCTCCCAAGTGTCGCTGAACAACGCTAAGCGACCTCCTATGGGGGGATCCGCCTTGGCGTCACCTGGATTTCCTGAAGGGACGACCTCCAGCCCCTCGAAAGGGCCGTTTGGACTGGAACTGACCCTTAGTTCCAGAACCTTGGCGGTCTTGTTGTCAATCCTGCCTGCGGGAGAAGGAGCGAGAACCTCTGGACCAATCCCAGGCTTGTCCAGTCCGAAAGGGCTGCCTCCCTTCCCAAGAGCCCCCGGCACGAAAGGTCTGCCTGCAAAAGTCCTGTTGAGGCCTTCTATCCACCTTCTTAGAGGGGTGTGCCAAAACCTTTCGCTTATCCTTCCTCTCTATCAGGAATGGTTCAAGAACTGGACCAAATAACTGCTTCCCACTATAAGTGTCCGCTGATAGGCGTCGCTTTGATTTCAAATCTGCCTTCCATTGTTTGAGCCACAGAAGTCTACGTCAAGATACTGTGGCTGCAATGGACCTAGCGGAAAACTTGACAGATTTTAGGGAAGAATCGGCCATGTATTCTGACGCAGCCACCAGTTTCCCTAATGTCTGGTGAGTACACACCTGTTCAGAGGGAATCAGAGCTTGTAACTCACGGAGCCACATAATGGATGTCCTTGCGAAAAAGGACGAGGACATTGCTGCCTTAATTGCCCATGCCGAGGCTTGATGAGCTCTGCGAAAGGAAAATTCAAACCTTTTGTCTTCCACCTTTAGGTTCTTTGCCATATCTCCTGGGATGGTGGTTGTGGAGAACAGAGAGGTGAGCGGAGTGTCCACCTTAGGCACCTCTAGGAGAGAGTCAAATGAGGAAGAGATGTTAAAGTGTTTCTTATCCGTGCTATTGGGAGAAGGCAAAGTGGCCAATGAAGTCCATTGTTTCTCCACGGTAGTGCGGAATATGGCAGGGCAAGGAATCTGTTTGTCCTCCACTACCTTTTCCGCAAACAAAGGATTAGATTCCTGTGTGGCAGAGGTAGATGGTTTGGGTTCCTGTTCCGGGCCAATTTGGCCGTGGTACAGGCCTTCCGGAGTAGAGATCTGAACAGGGATGGATCAAAGAGACACGTTGTTGGTCAGATCCGGAGCTGCCTCCTCATCCTCAGGCATGGGAATATCTACCGATTCCAGGTCCACCGAGTCACCTTCACCTAATTGAGAGGATGCTTCGGAGACACCTGAACCTGGTATCTGAACACGCCCCGCCTGTAAAGCAGGTATGGGCGGAGGCAGTGGTACCTGGGGAAACCCTTGACTCATTGAAGAAGCTATGAATTGGTTGAACGCCTGATGCATATAGCTTTGGAATTGTTCTGCCCACATGCCTTGGTCACTAGAACACTAGCCACTATGTGAGGTTGTGTGGCCACTGGAATCTGCTGTATGATGGAAGCGGAAGAAACAGAGGGAGGAGGAGGAGGAGGAGGAGGAAGATGAGAAGAAGGAGATGAAGAGGGACTAACCTGTTCAGTTTCCCCTTGAGGAGACCAAGCCCTGGGGGCATCATAAGAAGGTACATTTGGAGACTCAAATGGGGACCGGTCCAGAGAAACAGGGGGAACCATTTCAGCCTCACTGGACCTGAGCCTTTGAATTCTAGAAAATTCCTTTTCTCCAGCAGAATGGGTGTAGAATCCACTGATGGGTAATTTCAGCCTTCCTGCTCAGCAGACTAAGACAAAGCTGTAGCCACGCCTCCCTCTGGGTGTGCCTTCCCAGTTTTTGTTTTAGTCTCGAGCTCAGTGGACGCAGTTTTTGAAGGCTCCTTAGCTAGGCTAGATTTAAATTGGATTTAATTAGATTTATTTTGGATTCCCTCTCTAAATTTTCAAATTCCTTTAATTGATTGAATTTGAGACCATCTCAGGAGTTGTAATAAGGACTCTGTCCTTGCACCTGAGAAGCCCGTCTGGGCTCTGAGGTTGGAGGCTTCAGGCCTCGATCAGGTGGGGGCTCCCATCCCGACTAATTGAGATTCTTCGAGTTCCGAGGATCAGCTTGAATTGTATTGCAGACAGAACTGTCAAAGCAGGTGTATTGCATGTATATTACTTGCCACCTGCTAAAAACATTTAACTTACTCATCCCATGTTTCCCATTCTTAAAGATTTCGTGGTATAGGCATGATTTTCCTCTTCTTCTCATCTTAGCCTTGCTGATGAAAATTGAGCTGAGAGATGACCTAGCAAGTGTATTCAAATATATGCATTTGTATTCCAAGACAATTCACTTTACAGTCCTGGTATATTCTAATTGGCAGTAGTGGTTAACCAATCTTAAAACAAGCTAAGCTTGTCAGCCCTGATTAATACTTATATGGGAGCCTTCCACAAGATCCTAGGACAGAGGTCTTCAAACTTGGCCCTTTTATGACTTGTGGACTTTAACTCCCAGAATTCTTCAGCCAGGCATGCCCCAGGCATGCTTGGCTAAGGAATTCTGGAAGTTGAAGTCCACAAGTCATAAAAGGGCCAAGTTTGAAGATCCCTGTCCTAGAATATAGGCTAAAACTGGGAGATTGAAAAAAGCGCCATAAAGATGGTAGTTGCAAACTAATTACTATTGTCAAGAAATTACATAACAATGACCATGTAATCACCACTAGTTAATCTTGACTCAAGGGAGCCTTTTCTTTTACAGTAGGAATACACATAATGAAAGCTGAGTTTGTATTTAGACATTTTAGAATATGAGTGGAAAATATTTAAAGGGCTGAAACAAGGCTGAGAAAATCATAATGAGCACCCTGACACAAAAATTGTATAGAGCAAGACTGTAAGATAACTGGGTCAATGATGTCAACTTGAATAAAACAGAAATGTCATGAAGAATACTATCATGTGATGAGTGAGCAAGAACAAGAACTGTCAGAAAACTGTGATGAAACAATAAAAAAGACTTTGTTCTCACACCAAAAGACTAATTCCTCATGAGAAAAAACATAAAAAAGTTGCTCTCAGACTATAAGCTCATAAGAAAAAGTCCTTCCTAAGATTACAGAAAATTGGAAGGTATCTTTCCCATAAGAATGTGCACACATGGAAGTTTGCAGGAAGTACACTGGGAACAGAAATTCCAGGAAAAAAAAATACCAAGGCACAGTATCCATACTACCAAAGACTCTTATCTCTTCAGCAATGCTATAGTATAGTGGTACAATTTTGAAAGAAATTAAGGCTGCTTTAATGAGTTACTCACTGATTTAATGCGTTCCCACTACTGTTTACTTAGATCAGTGGTTCTCAACCTGTGGGTCGGGACCCCATTTGGGGTCGAATGACCATTTCACAGGGGTCGCCAAACAAGGCTGTCCGCCATTTTCCCCTCCTTTTCTTTGGCCACACCCCTGGCACCCGGTGATGTATAAGTGGTTGGGGGTCACCACAACATGGGGAACTGTATTATGGGGTCGCGGCATTAGAAAGGTTGAGAACCACTGACTTAGATGTATCTTTTGGTATCAAATCCAATGCATTCCCCAATACTATTATATACTACTATCCTGTTGAAAGACTTATATTTTTCTGTATATCTTAGTACTTCAGAGGCTGAATACTGGCACATTTTCTTGGAGGGCATTCCCCCATTTTTGGAATATTTTTACAATGTGGAATGCTTTGTTTGATAAAAATGGAATTTAGGATTAATTTTGTAGTTGAATAACTGAGCAAATTATTTTCCATTTATAAATTGTTCATTGAAGGACATACAGTGTATAAATATCCTATGTATATGCCACACACTCTGGAAACCATTTCTATTTTGGGTGATTTTATACATATAAGTTCAGTTATGTCTGCAAAATATAATGAAAGATAAATGCAAGATAAATTTGGAAATTAGCCAATTCCAGTTCCAACTCAGCCTTTTAATGATTAAGTGTGTGTGTGTGTGTGTGTGTGTGTGTGTGTGTGTGTGTGTGTGTATTTGGTATTGAACTTGGTAAATGTAATTGAAGAGCCATTCCATTTTACTTTATATTCTAATGAATATATTGCCTATCTGAACTATATATAGGTACCCCTTGAATTACAGTGGCATTGGGATTGGAATTTCCATTGCTAAGTAATGCAGTCATAAAATGCAACTGCATGGCTTGGTGATAGCAATATTGGCAGTCCTGGTTGCCATCATTAACAAAATCCCGTAGTCATTAGCGAGGCAGTTTTTTTGTCAGCTTTCCACAACTAAAGTTGCAAATCCCCGGATCAGCAGACAAGTAGGTGGCTGCTTCCAGGTAGAGACGGGAGTAAATGGGATACATAGGGTTCCCAGGGAGGGTCTGCAAGAATGCAAGGGAGGGTTGGGGAGAATACGTGAGATGCATGGCGTAGGTCAAGGAGAATGCACAAGGGTGCAAAGGGATGCGCAAGAGGCAGAGGGTGGGTCAGAAAGGATGCATGAGAGTGCGAAGGGATGCACAGAAGGCACTGTGTGGGCCAGAGATTGTGTGAGTGTAAGAGATGCATAAGAAGCACAGATTAGGAGGATGTAAAGTAACTTATGAGAGATGTGGCATAGGTTAGAGGTGGGTAAGAGGCATGGTGTAAGTTGAAGTCTAGTGCTCTTAGCATGCTTTGCTACCTGCATAGCAGAGGGGCATTGTTTTTGTCTCTAGTTCAAAGGAAGAAACCAGAAATTGACCCATTTGTCCTACAGACTCAAGAAAATGGAGATTTCCTCGATCAATTTAAGAATTGAGCAACAAAGGAACAGTAATTTCATTGAGTTTATAGCTGTAATGTAGCCAAATGTATGGATCCCAGAACTACTGATCTTCATTTCTAAATCATTTTTTGGATTTATTGATCCTTAACAGTTAAAAAGAAACTTTCTTTGGAATAGATGAGTACTTTGGTGCCTTTCTAGAACTACATTTAAATTGAAACGTTGGAAATTTATTCCGATACTTGCTTGGCTCGCAAAAAGTTGGAAATTAAAGAGGCTAAAAATATTCAGATAGAAAGAATTTTTATTTTTGAAAGAAAATTGAAATCTTATTATTTAATAAATCTGCATTGTGGAATTATAGCCTGAAGCTTGCTTTTTTAAAAAAATCTATCTTGCCACTAAATCTTTGGAGTTACAAACAAAGGATTTCCTTTTTGGAAACTTTCCTTTTTTGAAAGAGTGAACAGAAAGAACTGCTAGTGAGGGGAAGCTGTCTTGTTTACATATCAATTGTACAACAAAACCTTGTACCAGAGTACAAGATGGGTACTTAAAAAGAAATGTTTAATTTATGGGCCTGTGAATTGCTTAATTTTTTTAATTGTTTACTGGAACCAGACTTTATTAGTGATGACGAACAAATCTTTCTAGAGACAACTGAGATGGATGCACTGGATTTAGAAATGCATTGGATGATCATTCAAAAATGGAAAAAAAAGACATTTTGGATTACCCTTTCAAACTGAAACATAAGGCGTTTATTGGAGTTACTTCATGGAAACTATAAGTGGATAGATGATAAGAGGATAAGAATTTCTAGAGCAGAGGAAAAGATACTACAAGAAAACAGGAGTCACAATTTTATTTATGGGATTTAAGAATGGTTGGAGGGAAGAAAAAAGCATAAAATTGATCTATCTGATTTATGGTTAAATAATGAGTTCTTATTTCTGGTGATGTTGAATGGTTATCTGCATTGAATAGCATTACTTTTAGAAACGTTTAATGTAATGGATTAGTTTTTGATATTTAAGGGTTGATTATTTTTGGTGACATTTAATAGATTTTAATTTTTTTGTAACATTTAATTGTTAAGAGAAGGATGAGACAAAATGAAAAAGAGGGCTATGTTATTAGGAATTTTTGTTGATTTTTATTGGATCTCTGCTGATTAATAAATTAATAAATGGAGATTTAAAGATGTGTTTATAGAAAATGGGATAAGACATGGAAAGACGAGTATATTGTTGTGTTTTAAACAGCAGTGACATTTGTTAATAAAGCTACTTTTGGACTTTGTGACAATGAGTATGCTTTGAATGAAAAGATACAAGATTATTCAATTTCACATCTTCAATTTTTCTCAACCTTCTAACTATTCCACCTCCCTTTGGAATGCTTGAGTGCCTGCTTACTGTTTTATACATACCAAAAACAATGTGATAATACCACAACCTAGTGCTGGGAGCCATGGCTGTCCTCCACAAAGAGTTATTCTCTTGGAATCCTTTCTCTCCTGCAAAGTAGAGATTACCTAAGACTTCCTACAGAAATCACTTGTTTTTTTTCTCCCCAACACCTTTGTAGAGCAAGAGAGTAGAGAGAAAGAGATTTCAAGAGAATACTGTAAGCTGTTTGTGTAGCATGCCTATCGCTCCCAACCTTGGGCTGCCGGTGCAATCACATTGCTTTCAACATGTAAAAGAGCAAACAGCTTACTCCTTGAAATCCCTCTCCAGTCTCCCTGCTCTATGAATGGAGGGGGAAGAGTCATGCAAAGGAGAAATTACCTACAAAAATTGCTTACTTTTTTTTCTTCCCCTCTACCCTAGTGCAAAGATTAGTGAAAAAGAGTTTGCTCTTTTACACACTGAGAGCAATGTGATGCACAAGCAGCAAAGAAAGTCAGGCAAAGGAGAACACCTAGAAAAATCACTCCCTCCCCTACAGGTCAGAGAGATTTGAAAGAATACTGTAACCTGTTTGCCCTGGGCTGCCAGTGTGATCACATTACTTTTGATATATAAAAGAGCAAACAGTTTACTTTCTTGCAACCTCCTTTTCTCCAATCTCTGCTTTGTAAAAAAGGGAAAAAATGAAAAACTCCCAAGTCAGACATAAGGCAACTTATACTGACTTGAATAGCAATCATGTGACTGAAGGATGCTGTAAAGGTCATAAATGAGTTGTATAGTTATTTTTTCAGCAGTCTTAACTGTGAAAGCTGCTGATAGTGAGGACTTCCTCTAAATCCAATGGTTTATCTCCATTGTAGCAATCAGATACTATTTCATCATTCTCAGGTTTTCAAGATCTCAGATTCAAGATTACAGGAATACAGGCACCTCAAACAAAACAAAACAAAAATTTCAACCCTGCTCTAAAGGGTGCCAATAATGCAATGATATAACTAGAAGGTGAACTGAATTTTTACTTTTAGAGGATGGGAAGATAGCTGGAGAGTTTGTATGGGCATATTCCAGAGTCAAAAGGAAACCATTCACATTTCCTTCAGTTTGAAACATAAGCAGATTTCATTCTTCAATCAACTTTTCCTAGTCCTGAATGAAAATCAATCCAGACAAGTGTTTTGCTTATGTCTTATGTCAAATACAATTTGGAACAAGGCCCTAGTTTTGTAAGATGGAATGAAATAAGTAAAGTCAAGAAGATTTAGAAATCATAATTGCCATGCATCTCAGGAAGAAAGATTATGCTTAAATCATCAAAATTATTTCTGCTAGGTAATCTTGTTCTATTGGGGGTGAGGTGTCTTTGAATCAGTGTGACTCTGGTTATTGCCAGGACAGGTCCCTAAGTTTTCTTGGAATGATTTTGGATGTGGTTTGCTATTGCCTGCTTCCTAGGGCTGAGAGAAAATGACTGGCCCAAAGTCACCTAGATGGCTTTGTGCTTAGAACAAGATTAAAACTCAGTCTCCTAGTTTCTATCCTGGTGCCTTAATCAGTACAAGAACCTGGAACACAATCTGGATTAACAAACAGCATTGTTAATTTGTTATAGTATATTTCTGGACTGGTTTAGTAGAATTCATCTCATCATCTAAATTCTAAAGGATCCCTTTACTTGTAATTTTCCCTAGTAATAAGCGTTATCCCAGTTCCATTTTTATCTGTATATGATTTAACAACATTTACAACAAATTTTCATCCTTGGATCAAGAATGAATTAGTCTTTCATCTTGGCAAGCAAGAATGTTGCAAGACGGAGATTACACTATATTATATAAATTAGATTGTCAGAAAAATCTGAAATGGCAAAGAGCTTTCTTTTCACTTTCTAAGGTTATCGGAAATCTTATCCTTCTTAGGGAGGGAGGATATATTTTAAATTTCTCTAGTCTGCTTGTCTTTTTGAACTTATTTATTTATTCACAAAGGTTTTTATATCACTGCAATCATTGCATTTTAAGTGGTTTAGGAGTAATAAAATAAAAGTACAAAAATAAAATAACTATAAAAGAGCAACATAATAAGCAATGTTATAATCGTAATTACAGTGAGGGAAAAAAGTATTTGATCCCCTGCTGATTTTGTATGTTTGCCCACTGACAAAGAAATAATCAGTCTATAATTTTAATGGTAGGTTTATTTTAACAGTGAGAAACAGAATAACAACAAAAAAATCCAGAAAAATGCATTTCAAAAAAGTTACAAATTGATTTGCATTTTAATGAGTGAAATAAGTATTTCATCCCCTATCAATCAACAAGATTTCTGTCTCCCAGGTTTCTTTTATACAGGTAATAAGCTGGGATTAGGAGCACTCTCTTAAAGGGAGTGCTCCTTATCTCAGCTTGTTACCTGTATAAAAGACACCTGTCCACAGAAGCAATCAATCAGATCTAAACTCTCCACCATGGCCAAGACCAAAGAGCTGTCCATGATGATTGTAGACCTACACAAGGCTGGAATGGGCTACAAGGTTACTGCTAAGCAGCTTGGTGAGAAGCTGACAACAGTTGGTGTGATTATTCGCAAATGGAAGAAACACAAAATAACTGTCAATTTCCCTCAGTCTGGGGTTCCATGCAAGATCTCACCTCGTGGAGTTTCAATGATTGTGAGAAAGGTGAGGAATCAGTCCAGAACTACACGGGAGGATCTTGTCAATGATCTCAAGGCAGCTGGGACTATAGTCACCAAGAAAACAATTGGTAACACTACAATGTGAAGGGCTGAAATCCTGCAGCACCCACAAGGTCCCACTGCTCAAGAACACACATGTACAGGCCCATCTGAAGTTTGCCAGTAAACATCTGAATGATTCAGAGGAGAACTGGGTGAAGGTGTTGTGGTCAGATGAGACCAAAATCAAGCTCTGGCATCAATTCAACTCGTTGTGTTAGAAGGAGGAGGAATGCTGCCAATGACCCCAAGAGCACCATGCCCACCGTCAAACATGGAGATGGGAACATTATGCTTTGGGTGTGTTTTTCTGCTAAGGGGACAAGAGAACTTCACGGATTCAAAGAGACAATGGATGGCACCATGTACTGTCAAATCTTGGGTGAGAACCTCCGTCCCTCAGCCAGGGCATTGAAAATGGGTTGTGGATGGGTATTCCAGCATGGTAATGACCCAAAACACACGGCCAAGGAAACAAAAGAGTGGCTCAGGAAGAAGCACATTAAGGTCCTGGAGTGGCCTAGCCAGTCTCCAGATATTAATCCCATAGAAAATCTGTGGAGGGAGCTGAAGGTTTGAGCTACCAAACATCAGCCTTGAAATCTGCAAGAGGATCTGCAAACAGAAGTGGGACAAAATCCTTCCTGAGATGTGTGCAAACCTGGTGGCCAACTACAAGTAACGTCTAACCTCTGTGACTGCCAACAAGGGTTTTGCCATCAAGTACTAAGTCATGTTTTGCGAAGGAGTCAAATACTGTAGCATGATACTTATTACTAGAATTTTTATTCATCCCTGTTACAGTAAGAATTGTCCCTCTCTCAAAATGCTCTTAGGACTCTTAGAAATACCTATAGTTTTAAAAGCTTCTCAAATATTAACAATGAGGATGTTGATTTTATTTCTGATGAAAGGGAATTCCACAGGTAGGCACTCTTGTAGAAAATGCTGTCCTATGAATTTTCTCTTGCAGTGATTGGGTAAACATTTATTGTTTGTAGACATGTGTTGAGCAGGTAAATTCTATTTGTAGTAAGTGATCTCAAAGATCCCTACAGGCCCCAAGTTCTGTAGGATTTTAAAATAGTAATTCCCATTTTGAATTGTCCCTAGAGGCTGACTGGCAAGTAGTATAATTTCTGTGGTACTGGAGTTTATAGGAGAAACAAGTTGCACCTATTAATGCACAGAGTGCTACATTTTGCTCTAGTTGCAGCTTCAGTTACAAAGGCAGTCCCATTTAGACTGCATTGCAATAATCCATATGTGAGATTGCTACCAGTACCTTCTATTTCAGGATGAGGTGGAACTGGTGTACTAGCTGAAGATGGTGTAATGCTTTGAGTTTTATTTTAAAAAGGAACTTCAGAGTTCTCTAAGATGTTGGTGGAAGTCTTTTTTGGTTCTTTAAAGCATCTGTATCTTCCTAAGTTTATTTGACAACTGTAAAAACACAATCCTGTTAACTGTCAGGCTTCTATTAAAGACATTTCTTGTATCCAGGGCATTGTTTTCTCTCTCTTTTAGTTTGCTTTTAAAGTATTTTTGTGGTTGTTATATTGATGGCAAAATGATATTTTTATTGTACCCTTATAGTAAAAACAATTACTTAGAGAAGCTGTAACTGTCCCAGCCCAGCACATGGTGCAAAACCTCAGCCACCCCAGCACTGTGGCATCAAAGCCCAGCTGTAGCTACCTTGCCACCCTGAATTTTGTGACCTCTGCACCCCCAACTGACCTTTCCTGTCTTCTTGCTCTTGTTGCTGCTGAGGCGCATCAGGTCTGGCCCTTCACAAGGACTGCACATGACCTCAGGAAGAAAGCCTTGCACAATCAGCACTTATCTCATGAAGGGGGCCAAAAGGGCAGAGATGGGGAGATAGGAGAGTGGAAATTTTTGAGGCAAACATTAACACAGCAGGTGAGCTGTCAAGCAATTGAAATTTGCCACAGAGATGTTCCATCAGTTGTAAATTTGAGGACCAGACATAAATACTTCTGAAATTTTATTCAGAAATGTAAACAATCACAGGAAACATATTATTTGTAAATTCTGTACAGTTATGTTTCACAATTTCCTTTAAAATTGAACAGCAGAATGTGGATTCTGGTCTTCCCCGTTGGACAGTAAACCAAGCCCAATAAGATCATTATCTTCCCATACAGAGCATGATGGGAAGAAGGAGTCCAGCTTGGTTCCTTGCATTGGTCAGGGAAGGAGTGTTTGCTTAAAGCTTGCTTCACCTTTTTTTGTCTGATTAAAGACTTAGCTTCTGTTGGCAATTTCCCTGGATTCAGAAAGTTGGAAGATACCATATTCTAATTTCTTCCATTATCAGATAAAGAGGTGAACTATTAAGTGCTGTTTAAAGAAGCAAATTGGGAAGGAAAGATCATCCCATTTCTATTTTTTCAAATGCCAGTTTATGTTTCCTTGTCTTTTCTTCCACTCTTTATATGTATGTATGTATGTATGTATGTATGTATGTATGTATGTGGGCAGGTTTGTATGAGGGCAGGTTTTCTTTCTCTCTTTTTTTTAAAAGAGAGAGAGAAACAAGAATTAGCCAAAATGAGGATAAACTGTAATGAATAAGTGCTGCCAGAGCCATGCTTCAAGCTCTTCTCCCTACTGTCAAATTTCTTATTTCTCATAATATTGTTTTTGTAATGAATACATATTTATGTTATTATATTAAAATTTCTTAGTTGAAAAAGTTATATGAACTTACATTCCATTCTCAGCTATTTTCTACCTTGTTAAAATTTTGTTGTGATAATAAAATGTATTACCTAGGTTTCTAGTTTAAGAGTTTAGAATCTTTTTGACATTCCAAAGCTAACTCAATGGCAGATTAAGAGTCCACATAACCATCCTGGAGGGATGACCCAGATCAATACCTTGCTTTGTATCCTTCTGTCAAACTGATGAGAGAATACAATGTCTCTATTGTGTGTTTACTATGGAACAGCGAAGCAACAACTTTCACTTGATACGATATATTTGCTAATAATACATGATCAGACCAATATAATAAAATACTTGTGGGAAAAAAGTGATATTGCTTTTTAAAAAAATATAAACTTAGAACATGAGATACCCAATAATGATGATTTTAAATCTGAAAGCATACTATATATTCATTTTGAAACATATTAAAAAAACTTAGATCAATTACAGCTTGCAATACTGCTTGGTGTCATATGCATACCATATATATATCTACCCACAGTGTGACAGCAGCTTGCATACTTACAGTTTTATAGATAAAATCACAATTAAATCATGATTTAAACCATCCAGTGGGGAAAAAATCTTTTAAGATTAGGATTTTTATTACATTGCTTAATATCAGAATCACACCTTACAAACATTACCCTCCATGGGTTTTTTTTTTTAATTAAGCTGTGAAAGGTAGAACGTTGGATTTTGCAAAGTTTTTATACTTTGTTATAAAAGCAGTTCAGATTGGCTATTTGCTATGGGAATTTAAATAAAATTTTAAAACTGAGACTGATAAATGATATAAATATATTTCACCTAAATTATACTTAATGATCAGTACTGTTACAAGCTGTACAAATCAACCAGAAATATAGGATTAAAGTTTACGTAGTAAAATAATTTTAAGATTTTTATCTAAGCAAAGTTTTCATAGACTGACATTTATCAATAGATGAATATCATGGTTAGAATATAACCTATAATGAAAATGACACACAAATGTCTTTGTCACATTGAGATTTTGAAATTCTTACTCGCCATAGACTGTTGGAAGGTACCAGTGTGAAAATATCTAATAATGGATTTTTTTTCTTTTGAAACTTGGATAAAAGTTATTTAATATAGAGTATGCTTAGAGTACCTCAAATAGTGAACTCTCCTTCATTTTTAACAAACCTTTTATATTCTGATTTTATTCAGATTGCTACAGCTTCACTCACTATACTGAGTGTCAATTATTCTGTCATGAGAAATCTTATGACCTTCTAAGAGTTTCTAGTCAAGAGTAAACTGAAAGAATTTTGTTTTCACAAGATCAAATTACTGAGTTCAAAGTAGTATTTATACACTACATGGATGGTGTCTGCTCTTCAATGCTGTTTTATGAAACCCTAATTGTTCAGAATAAATTATATTAGAACTGATATTACCTTACATTTCTTATCCCTCCCTACCCACTGCATGAAGTGATGGTGGAATAATCATAAAAACATTGTTGGCATGGGACTACTCAAGGTCAAAGAGAAGTGAAACTTGCTAAACTAATTGGACAGATTATAAGATGCAAGTTTCAAGTACAAATTATTTATAAACCTCATCTATATATTTTTCTGTTCACTTTTATTTTGAACTTTAGATATCTCTACATGCTGCCGAATAAACATTTTGAAGATCTTGTGTGAATATCTTATCTATCATGTAGCAGATTATAGTATTTCATTTCATTTTTTTTATTACAGGCAAAGTCATCAACAAAGATTTACGTCACTACCTAAGCCTACAGTTTCAGAAAGGTTCAGTTGATCACAAACTGCAACAGGTTATCAGAGATAATCTTTACTTGAGAACTATTCCATGTAAGTAACATATTAACATATTCCTTTGGATTAAACATAAAATTTGAAAGGATATCTTAAGTAATTTTTACTTTAAATGTATGATATAGGCTAGAAAAACCTGAATTCTGGAGTTATAAATAATGACACTGGGAATTACATCTTTATTCCCATGTGTTTACTGGCAACTTAATATATTACAAATATGCATGTGTATACAAATTGGTGTGTAAAATTATGTGCCCTGGGCCAACAGCTCTTTAAGACAATAAGATTAGCTTTAATGGGTCCACAGCAACATCTACTACTAATTCAAAGAAGTTGCTTATCCACAACTGTGATTCTTTAAGTAGTAAAATTGGTTCTGTTCTGTATCAAATTCACACATTGTGTTGTCAAGCTTTTGAGTAAAAAATGCTATTGCTGCATATGCCAAAGGATATTTATTCCACATCCAGAGATAGAATAAAAGGAGAAAGATACCAGACTGCATGAGAATGAAGTGTTATGTGATGATCACTTGATTAACAAGTGAGCTGAGGAAAGAGATAAATGCATAGCAAAGAAAAACAATAAATTGAAGATTTATTTGTATTAGAAACAGGAAAAATCAACTTTAGTAAAACATTTTTTTTCCTGAAAGGAAAAAATGAGATTCCCGCCCCTTCCCCTGTTTTCTATCTTTTTTTAATGGAGGGAAATTTATTCTTTTCTATCTCTCCAATATTCTAAACCTTCAGTTATTTCAAATGCATACTTTCCAGGCAACACATTTGATGCTACACATATTCAAATCAAAAACCACACTGGAAACTAAAACTTTTTGTTGGATCTCTTATGTACATTTGTATTGTAATGGCCTTCTCTTAACTTGACATCAGCACTTTTACACTTCTCATAGTTTACATATAAGACACAACATAGACATATTAAACATCAGGGAAAGACACAGATGAAGCCTCCCCTCATCCCATTAAGGTACTAAATAATACCAAGGATCTGGCAGGATTCAGAAGAATCTATCTGTCACCCAAAGAAACAGATGTGAGATGATCGATATTGGACTACTTCCATTTCAAGAGTGGGAAATTAAAAACTTACCCCAAGGCGTCTTCTCCCCATCCATACTCATAGTCAGCATGGATTCCCAGAATGCTCCTTGCCAACTAAAAGGCAATAAGGTATGCTTCCGTTTTTCATAGGAGAAGAATATTCTGGGATGACCATTTGTCATTTTTTGCCACCACAGTCCTCTGAGGTAGAGAGGGAGATGATTTTAACAATTATGATTTTCATTATGAAGTACCTGGTGTTTGCCACAAAAGCCAAAGTCCAGCTTTTATGTTTCTGATCATCCCACTTCTAAAACCAATTCATAATGGAATATTTAGGGGTACATTTGAATTCAAGGCCAGTATGCATTACACGGAAGCTCAAATCGGTTTATTGCCAGTTCTGGAGGAAATTAATGACAGCAGGTATGGTAACCAAACTGACAATTAACAGAAGGTATTAAAGTGGTGAATAACTTCTGCCATTTAGAATCATCATTAAAGGAATCAGCAGTGAAGAAATATGCTGCAAACTGGCACTTTGAGGAGTAGCAATGAAGGCTTGAAAAATGTAATTCTGATATAATGTTTCTATATCTACAAAAATCAAAGATCAGAATTGTTCAGGCAGTTGTTTTTCCTATAGAAATGAAATTTAGAATTTGAAGAAGCAGATTAGAAAGAGCATAGAAGCTTTTGAAGTTTGGCATTGAAAATGTCTGAAGAGACAGAGAAACAGGAAACAGACAGGCAGACAGACAGGAAAATGAACAAATTATATAACGAAATAATCCAAAATTCTTACTCAGAACACAAATGACCAGATTGAGATTATCATATTATGTGAAGTTCTCGCTGTCTAGCAAAGCCTATGAGGATGTTGAGAAAGTTGGAAAGAAAGGAAAACATGATGACAAGCAGCAAGGTGGATGGACTACATTATAGTTGTGATGGGTCAAACCGGAAGACCTAAGGGGTTAGTTTGGAAACAAATAATTCTGGAGAAATTCTATCTATAAGGTCACTAAGAATTGATACCAACTTGATGGCATATAATTAGTCTAATCAAAGAGGTATAGGTAGTCCTAGAGCCATTTGTTTAACAACCATTCTAAATTACAACAGCATTGAAAAAAGTGAGTTCTAACCAATCCTCACAATTACAGACACTAAGCATCCGCTTGATCACATGATTAAAATTCATGGACTTGGCAACCAGCATTTATTCAAGATGGTTGCAGCATCTCAGGGTCACCTTCTCGGGGTTTCTGACAAGCAAAGGAAACACTTAATGACCATGTAATTTGCTTAACAACCATGGCAAAAATTGAGTGTGACTAATGACCACATTGCTTAGTAACCCCATTGCTTAGTGACAGAAGTTCAGGTCTCAAATGAGATTGTAAATTGAGGATCATCTGTAATTCTTATATTGCCTCTGCAATAAAAAAGGGCCTCTATTTTAACTGCAGTTTATTTTATAATATGGTATCCCTTTCTGGATAATAACAGATTTTGCTATTCAACGTGCAACTTGCAGAAAATGTTCCTTTGAGGACCAAAGGCTTTATATTTCACAATGAGAACTCCAAATGGACTCACAAAGCATATTGTAGTAATCCAATCTTGAAGTTAGCAGGACATATATCACTGAATCAGAACTCTCTCCCTCATGAAGAAGACAATTGATCTATCAGCTGAGGCTGATAAAAGACCCATTCACTATTGTTATGTACTTAACCAGTTTTATATCAAGAAGAATGCACCAAATTGCAAGCCTGTTCTTTAAGTGTTAATGCCGTCCCATTCAGAACTGGATCAATTGAGTCCAGGCTCAAAAATTCTGTTTTCGATAAATTTAGATTCAGCTTGTTTTCTTATATCCAATCTTCTAGCATTTGGAGGCACATGGAGGCTCTAGAACAGGGGTGTCAAACTTAATGACCATGGGCCGGTTGCGTCATCGGGAAACCATGCCCACCCCATTGCCGGCAATGGCGAAAAAGCTCCGATATGTTGCGCGACGTCACTGACGTCACGAGTTTGATGTGTCTGCTCTAGAGACATCCAACCCTGAGTTTGCAGGAAATATGCTATAATCATGACTGTCAAGGATTAATTATATTAATCCTTGTGAACCATCCAGAGTCTTTGACAAGTGGGTAGTTCTAGAATTTTAACAAATACATAAAATACATATTTGATTTTAATTTGGTTTAACATTGTTCCTGTTTCATATTTTTTGCTCTAGTTTCATATAATGAAGTACTTGTGGTTGAATCTGTTTTTATTATTACATAGTAGAGCGGCAGAATCTAGGTCACTTTTGGTAACAATTTGCAAACTGATACAGTTAGAAAATTTTACAAGAATTTATTCACATTCTGCCTTTTTATTACAGGCACCACAAGAGCTCCCAGAGATGGGGAAGTCCCTGGAGTGGATTATAATTTTATACCTGTTGATCAATTCAAGGCATTGGAAGAAAGTGGAGCTTTGCTAGAAAGTGGAACATATGATGGTACATATAAAACTTATCATTTGATCAGCTATTTCTAGATTACCATTTTTATGAGATATAATTACAGGTAGTTCTTCTGTTACCAATCATTTATTCAGCGGCTATTTGAAATTGCGACAGCATTGAACAAAAGTAATATATATTACCAGTTGTCACACCACCCCTGCAGTCACATGATTGTGATTCAGATGCATGGCCACCATCTCACATTTACCATGGTTGTGCCTCATGGTCATATGATTGCAGTTTCCAATGTTCCCTGCTGCTTTCCACAAGCAAAGTCAATAAGGAGCTGGCAGGACATTGGAAGTTATGGTCATGTGAGGTCCTTTCTTAATGACCTGCATGGTCCTCACTTGACTTCGGTAAGGATCATGGATAACTATTCATATATCAAAGCTGTTCAGAGAAATGGTTTACGATAAACCAGAATTTTAATCTATATTGCACTTGACTTAGTATTCTATCTGTTGTGTCTTATCATTATAGTGACCTACCAAACTATTAAGGATTAATTGAAAACACTCAAGAATAATTTTAGCACTCAAAAAAAAAGTGCTGCATCACTTGTTTATACCTAGGACAGTGTGGCGAACCTATGTCACGGGTGGCAGAGGCGGCACTCAGAGCCCTCTCTGGGGGCACGCGCACTATCACCCCAGTCCTAGGCCTTCAGCTGGGTTTTATAAACACTTTTTGCTTTAGGCCTCTGCCGCCATATGCAAAAAAAAAAGGTTCAATCAATCAGTCAATTTCAACTTCTCGCAGGGAAAAAAAAGATCTTGCAAAGTTGGAATTGATTGATTGAACTTTTTAGTCCCACCCAGTCTGCCATTACCACCGCAGCCATGCCCACCCAATGGACTACACCCACCCAATGGTCCACACCCACCCGGCATCCGACGATGCATAAGTGGATTTTGGGTTGCAGTTTGGGCACTTGGTCTCTAAAAGGTTTGCCATCACTGACCTAGGATGATTAAGAGATACGATATCAAATACCTGTGAGTGAATGTGTGTATGTCTGTGTGTGTCTGATGCATAGCTTTAAAGATGACCATTGTTATTGCACAGAAAGGTGTTCTTATGCAAGGGTGGTAACATTTTTTCAGGCAGAGACTGTATTTTAAATGTTTTGTTAGCAGTTGGTGGCAGCTGTTACAGATGCTGAGCTTGTCAGCTGGGGAGTTGACTTTTATTACTATATCTAGATACCATATTAACAGTTTATAAAGGTATTTGCTATGGAGTTATTTTACAAGGGCAAAATAGAGTTACAGTATCAAAATATTAAAATAGCTGGAGCCTTGGCAGTTTCTTTTATGCTATATAGAATTTCTTTATTAAGATTGCAGTGATTAATTTAAGGAGTAAAAAAGCCAATTGTTTAAATTTTCAAAGGTACTTATTTTATTAAAAATATCTGTCAAGTGCAGCAAGATATATTTTTAGCTTTCTGAGGTGCAATTCTGTATTGAACTGAACAAGCCTTCATACAAAGGAATAAAAATAATGCTCTAACCACACATTTTAATACTGCCTCAATGTGAATTGTTCGTGTTTCATTCATAAAAATGAGTTTGTTCTTGGCTGCAACTGCCAAAAAACCTACAGTTTCTTCTGATTAATTATGATATACTGTATAGATTGAAATAAAATTGGTTCTCTTTAGTTTTTGTAAGTTTCATTTGGAACTAGTGAATATAAAATAAAATATTTTCTTTTTTAAACAGAAGATTCAGGTAGGACAGCCATTTGGAGATATTCTTCAACAATATTAGAGATTTAGAGTTGAATTTGAAAATTACAGTATTTCAGTTTGTATGCTCTATTCCTGCAAAGGAGATAGATGAATTAATTGGATATGTTTTATAGAAAAATCTGTAGTGTTAGATAGCCAATATATAGAAATGGATGTTTATATTTTATTTGGTTCTTTGTATTTGAATTACACATGTGTCTAGGATGAGAAGCCAACATGGGTTTGTTAAAAACAGATCATGCCTAATAAACCTCAATTCATTATTTGACAAAATGACTAAATTGTGGACAAAGTATACTTTGATTTCAGTAAGGCATTTGACTACAGCGTACTTCTTGGTAAGCTAGAAAAATGTGGGATAGATAGCATCACCACCAGATAGATTTGTAACTAGCTGACAAACCACACTTAATGTGTAATCCTTAATGGAACTACATCTACATGGAGGGAAATAAGTAGTGGGGTACCTTAAGATTCTGTTTTAGGCCCAGTACTCTTCAGTATCTTCATAAATGATTTAGATAAGGGAATAGAAGGGAAATTCATCAGATTTGCAGACAACATCAAGCTGGCAGAAATAGCCAGAATCAACGAAGATAGGCTCAAGATCCAGATGGATCTCAACAGACTTGGACACTGGGGCCCATTTAACAAAATAAAATTCAATGTAGAGAAAAGTTAAGATTTTATGTAGGCAAGAAAAAGCAAATGTACAGGTACAGATGAAGTGAAACTTGTTCAATAGCAATAAGTGAGAAAGGGATCTTGAAGTCCTAGTAGACAATCACTTAAATATGAAAAGAAAGACAACAGGCAACATGATAGCAGTGTTCTAATATTTGAATACTACCACAAAGAAGAGGGAGTCAACTTATTTTCCGAAGTAACAGAAGGCAAGACAAGAAGCAATGGATGGAAACTAATTAAGAGGAGAAGCAACCTAGAAATAAGAATAAATTTCCTGACAGTGAGAACAATAAACCAGTGGAACAGAAGTTGTGGGTGCTTCATCATTGGAGGCTTTTAAAAATAAACTGGATAGCCATTTGTCTAAAATGGTATAGGGTCCTACTTGAGCAGGGGATTGGACTAGAAGACCTGCAAGGTTCCTTTCAACTCTTTCTGTTATTCTTAGTCCTATTAAAATTGAGTTGTGTTTGAGTGAGGGTAGAAGGTATTTTGAATGTTTGGCCTTTGAAGTATAACAACCTTGCTTATTTATAGGTAAATATTGCTGCAGTAAGCTATCAAAACTGAATATGTAACATATATCAGGGATCCCCAATCCCCGGACCGTGGACCAGTACCAAGCTGTGGCATGCCAGTAACCAGTCCATACAAACAAGCAAAGCCCCATCCGCGGGATGCAGGCAGCACACAAAACTATACACTCTCCGGTCTGCAGAAAAACCTCTCTCCAGAGAACTGATCCCTGGTGCCCAAAAGGTTGGGGACCTCTGACATATATAACTTGCATATAATTATTTCAGCTTCTGCAAGAACACATTAGGATATGCTAATGAAATAATTAATTCTATGCATAGGTAAGCAGATTTTTAAAATACTAGGCATAGTATACATAGTCAGAATTGTCATTATTTCTTACTGTTATTAATGAGCAGTTTGTTAGCATAAATATAACTGCTTGGAATCTTGCATTTGTTCTTGCCTTCTCTTGCCTTTTGTTTTTGCTTCAGATTAATGTAACAAAAGTAGATACTGAAAGTTAGATAAACCAAAAGTTTATCTAGCTATTCTCACTGTCAAGAAAAATCAAAAAGGCATGATCCAGGACTTTGTACTATGATGATTGTAAATAATAATCGAGAATGCTATCATCTAAATTGTGTCACTTTGTGTTTCCTGTAGGAGAAAAATAGTGTAGGAGTAGCTGTCATGCAAGGAAAGATTGAATAAGGGACTTTGAACAAACTATCAAAGATAACTCTTAAAATGATACCAGGATACTTGACATCCAGATAAAATAATTTAAAATCTGCTGACTGTTTTTCATTTTCAAATTACTGAATCTAATTAGGGATATCAATACTGTAGGTGTTGAGAATCAGGGAGGCAACATTAAAGCAAATATTCAGAAACTATTATGTAAGCAAAGAAGACAGAAATATGCCTTAAGCCTTGAGAAGAGAGATAGTACAAGTAGTCCTTGACTTATGACCATAATGGAGTCTGCCCATTACAGTAATAAGTTGTGATGGTTATTAAGCAGAGTACCCACATTAACACCCTGCTTAATGACCACAATCCCTGCTTTTCCTGTTGCAGTTGTTAAACATACCTCAGGGATAGGGGGAGGCCCTTGGAGACCTAGCTCAGGCCCAGCCTTCATTACAGCACCTCCCCAGCTCACCTATGGCCTGCCTCCCCTCCCCAAGGCAGCTTGCGTTGCACTTAATAACTCAAAGGAGATCTTGGATATCACCTTCGAGTAGGAGAAACTGCTGATCCACCCACTGGCTTCCTTGCTGTACAGAGACCATGTGCTGCCATTCCAGAAGCAGGCACCTATTTGGACTGGCTACAATTCTTTGCATCCACCCCCAAAATTGTGCCTCTTCTAGAACAACTCACAAGGCCCCTATGTAAGAAGATTGCACAGCAGATTGGCTGCTTTCCTGAAGGAAATCTATGGAAAAGATAAGTGAACTGAGCCATGAGTGGAAGTTGATGGGGAGAATGTGGGACCCAAGACATGCAGTGACCTAATGGGATGGGATGGGGGGAACATAAGTGGGGTGTCTTCCTGCAGAAGCCCTACAGTGATTTTGTTCATGTGACTGCACGGTGGTAAGTCCCTTCATTCAGTGCTGTTGTAATTTCAAACAATTGCTGAACAAATCATCATAAGTTGAGGACTACCTGTAAAGAAGAGACTCTTTTCTGACTCTCTGGAAAGTGGGAGGTGAGGAAAAGTTATCATCTGTTAATATCTGTTATTAAAGCGATGTCAATAAAATATAATTCTAGTCTTACTGTGGAATCTGTTTCTTGATCTAGTATACTTTGGACTGACAAAAAGAAACTGCAACAATGTCAAAGTAATGAGACTTGTATTACCTTGTTACTATTCATACTCCACAAATATGTATTTATGGCATATCTATCATTTGCCTTTTCTTGCCTTCATGCAGATGACCATGAACCTAAATTCTTCATTAGAAAGACTTATTTATTCACTTATTCTATTTTTGTTACATATGTGAGATGGGTGGCTATATAAATATGAGGAATAAAAAGCATTGTTTTACACATTTATATGGCTGCTTATCTTAAATGCATTACTTTGGAATGTTAATAATTAAAAACAAAACAATTTTGTTTTCAGACTATTAATATCTAAACATAATAACTTATGAAGCCCCAATTACATGCAGATAAATTACAATAGTAATATGTAAATCAGCTGATCCTTAGGATAATACATTCAGGGAAGTTAAGTAAAGTTAATGAGAATGGATTATTGCAAAAATCCTGACAACTATCCTCCCTCCCTCCCTCCCTCCCTCTCTCTCTTTCTCTTTCTCTTTCTCTCTCTCTCTCTCTCTCTCTCTTTTCTTTCTTTCTTTCTTTCTTTCTTTCTTTCTTTCTTTCTTTCTTTCTTTCTTTCTTTCTTTCTTTCTTTCTTTCTTTTACATGCATACATTTAAGGTAATTTCTATGGGACTCCTAAACCTCCAGCTGAGCCTAGTCCATTCCAACCTGATCCAGTGGACCAGGTGCTTTTTGATAACGATTTTGACCTGGAATCTCAAAGAAAAAGAACAACATCTGTCAGCAAAATGCAGAAAATGGACACTTCCCTTCCTGAAGAAGAAGAGGAAGAAGAAAAAATAGCAATTAATGGTAATGGAGGAACAGGTCAGTACACATATTTACTTATTTTATAAATAAATATTAAATTACAGCTTGTAAAAAATAGGTTATAAATGTTATAAGTAACTTATAAACACAATTCTTATTTTGTTCATAAGAGATTTTCCCTTCTAAATATGTTGAGACTTAATATATTGAGTTTATTAAATGTGAACAGGTGCAGATATACACACACAAATTCAGATATTTTAATAAATATTGTTTTCAGTTTCCTTAGATTAGTGTATTTCAAATTTGTCCAAGGATAGGAATCCTTTCAGGGCCAAAGACATACTTGGAATTTTGAAATGGCACTCCTATGAAATGCCTACTAAAGATAGTCCTCAGTTTATGACTTAGTCACTTAGCAACTGTTCATTGTTATGACAGACCTTCCCTACTTAAGATCCAATTTCAAAATTACAGTCACTGCAGTGCCCCCACAGTTATATGTTCTTACAACCGACCAGAGAGATATTGCAGCACCCACTCTCTATTTCCCCTGCCCTACCAGGTCCCTGCAGTGTTGGCTTGCTATCAACCCACCCACCCAGTCACCCAGGAGAGGCTAAAAACTCCAATTTTTGTGGAGTTTGTCGAGCCTTCTTAATCAACAGAACCCCCACAGGATTGCGATAATAGCACTTACTTGCCGTAAAGCATGCGAGCCTTACATCACATCAGCCCTCTCTGCAAAAAAACCTCCAAAAAGATAAGTTAGGTGCTGCTGGGCCCTGGAGCTAGCTGGGTAACTGAGGGTGGCTGAGTGACTGAGTGGGAAGCAGTCTGAGGCTTGTAAGCTGCAGCAGTTCTGCACTCATTGATAGCTTCTTTGACTGGCTTTCGGCTGTCCTGTTTGGCAGAGCTGGGGTCTACCGTACAAGTTGCAACAACCCTGAGCATACCAATAGCTTCTACAGCTAACTCTGGGCTCCCCTGGGTGGCCAAATGGCTGGATAGGAAGCAAACAAAGGCCTGTGGGGACCTAGTAGTGGGGGGGGGAGCAGGCCCAAGGTCTACAGAGACCCTGAGGGGCAAGAAGCAAAGCATCGGACACCTTGGGTCCAGGAGGCCAGGGCAGGTGAGCCTGGGTTTCCATTAGGCCTCCCAAGTCTCCCTACCCCATGGACCGCTTAACAACCTGGAAAGTCACCTATGTCCTTATCAGGAAGAGCAGAGATGGTAGTGGTCCTTAAACCAGGTGATCATGTATGCACCTCACTTAACAATTCTTGTGACTTGCAACTGTGATCGTCTGACTTCATTATGCTTGTGACCCAAGGACTACCCTGGATACAGTATTTGCTTATGGTTGCTATAGTGGGTATTTCTAATTAAAAAAAAGAAAACTTGTTCATTTCTCATATGATGACAACTGTTTTCAAAGTTCTCTCTAACATTTCAGTGGAATCTTTCTAGAAACCAAAGATATTTTTATAAATCAATTGGTTGCTAAAAACTGAAAAATTGCTTTGCAGAATGTCCTTCCTGGTTTGTTGTTTAATTAATAGAAAAGGTAGAACCAGGGGAGCTGGTTGGTACAAAAAAAATGTCTAGGTGCAAATTATGTTGCTTAACTCTGTTCTTAGGGAATTAGTGATATATTCAATTTAACTTTGTGTAAAGCAGAATAAAGCTAAAATAGATATTATATACATGTTTTTGTGTACTTTTATTCTTTTTTAAAATTGTAAGTCCCCTAGAGTCACCTCATTTTGAGATGGGTGGCAAACAAATTAAATAAATAAAACGAATTATTTTCTTTAAACAATTGCAGAAATCAAAGAGCGACATTTGGACTCTTCTGATTGGATGAAACCTGTTCCTAGTTACAGTCAGACAAATAGTTCTGTGGATTTCAAAAATTATTTATCGAGGGAAGAAAACTTAGAGCCTCTGCCCAAGAACTGGGAGATGGCCTACACAGATACTGGAATGATCTATTTCATTGAGTAAGTAGAAGCTAATATTATATGCATTTAGAATTATCAAATCAACATGATTGTTAGTACATTTAAAGATGTTTCAGCTTATTAATTTCTGCTAATATGTTAATAATATAATAAGTATCTATCCATATTCCATTGCAAAGATTTATTTGGGGAAAACATTTCTCTGTCAAGGAAAATATTTTCTCCCAAAGAGCTGCATTTCCCAAATTCAAAGATCTTTGTAGACTGCTCAGATCAATGCAATGCAATTGTATAGAATACAATTTTTTTTTGTAAAAGGCAAATCTGTAGAAGTCTCTGTATAAACATATTTCAAGTGAATCATTGTAAAATATTGTAAAAGCTTTCATATAATTGTTTATATTTCTAGATACATAGTTTTAATACAGGACTATTAATAATGTGACAGTTCTAAGAACTAAATGTCTTATTTAAATAATGAATCTACTATTTATTTTAGAATTATGCTATGAACTGGATAATCTAACACCCTAAAAACTATGAGATAATCTTTATCTTTATTTTGGATAATTTCTACTTTTATGTAGGTCCTTAAAAGCAAGCTGAATAGAACATGATTTTAGGCTTGTTATAAATAGTTAGAAGGGACATGTGTGTTTTCGTTTCATTACTCTGTTTCTTCTCTAGTAAAATACACATACACCTACACAAAACATGAATATATCATTCACTGAATGTTGAAGCATTAGTTATCAGTATTTTCTGACAACTTTAACCTAAGTTAACCCCATTCAAAACAAATCTGCTGTTTTGTAGAAAACTAAGTCAACTGTGACTATGAACACATTCCTCTAAAACAGATCTCTCTCTCTGTCTCTCTCTCTCTCTGTCTGTCTGTCTCTGTCTCTCTCTCTGTCTCTCTCAACACACACAGAGTGTCAGTGTCTGAACATGTTTCTGTAATGAAGGGAACTTTTTATTAGTATTTTCTAACTAATTTCTCTGTCTCCACAGCCACAATACAAAAACTACCACCTGGCTGGATC
The DNA here is from genome assembly GCF_016545835.1 of Crotalus tigris. Lineage (NCBI taxonomy): Eukaryota > Metazoa > Chordata > Lepidosauria > Squamata > Viperidae > Crotalus > Crotalus tigris. Next base: position 440,985 of record NW_024097551.1, on the reverse strand, counting down.
CTCGTCTGTGTAAAAAGGCCAAAGCCCCTGAAGACTGTGAAGATGGAGGTAAGAAGCTCGGGATCCAATTATCTAAACCTTGTTATATAGGGTTTTTAGTTCATGTTTATTGAATTGTTGCAAAAAAGCTTTCCTGGTATAATAAATTACTAACTGTATTAATAAATTGCATATTGCTTCTCCATTATAGTCTCTGATTCACATTTATCACATCCTTGTAACCTTGTTGTTGTTTCAAGTACCCTGATGAATTCTTTCCATAGCAAGGATCCTCATACCTCCTATATTTCAAGGTCAGCCTGCAGTTGGAGCACTTGGAGCACCTGCTCCAGAAATGGTGGTTCCCTATTATTCCAGTTTAAGTCCTTCCATCTGGGTAATCTGCAGTACATAACACTAAACATTTCAGCTTGTTTTTTTTTTTATCTCCATAGCATCAGTATTCACATTTGATCATTATTTTGTTTTATTGAATTCTTTTGTTCCTTAGAATAAGAATAACTTGCCCTCCCACTTCAGGCATCTGTCCATTCCAGAATGTAGGGACTGCAATTGAACATTGTAATACTGGGTAATGCTGTGAATTGTACTTGGATAATTACTGGCAATCAGTGAGATAACCCAAAAAGAAATGCTATGTGGTTGTGGCACAAAGAGTCATTAACCCGTGGGCTGCTGCATTTTGAACCAATAGCAATTTCCAGATTTGAAAGAGAACTGTAACTAGAGTGAACTGTAGTAACCCAGCTGGGTAGAAATAAGAGCATGCCAATCCTTGCTTCCCAGAACTGCAATTTCAGTCAGTCTCATTCTCTTTTATCTGCCCCGCCCCCCAAAAAAAGTTCAGGCTGGCAGTATACAACAGAGTAGCATTAGCAAATTTATGTTGTCTCACCTCAAACTGATGGATGAAATCACTCAACAGTGATTTCGTATAGATTTTTAAATAGCAAGGGAGAGAGTCTTAAGCCCTAAGAAACTCCACAACACAGTGCTCACATTTTTCCCACTGGCTTTTTATTGATTGATTATGGGCCATCAGGTTGGAGTTGATGTGGAGTCACCACAGATAGATTTTTTGTAGGTCCTTCTGATCTTCCAACAGTGCACATATCACTACTGCAGTTAAGCTCTTCCACCTTACTGCTGGTCATCCTCTTTCTTTCCATCTTTTCCAGCATCAGAGTCTTCTCCAGAGGCTTCACATACTGTATCCAAAGTAGAATAATTTGAGCCTGGTCATTTATACCTCAAGTGAAAACTCGATATGTGATATGTCTATATTTACGAAAATCAAAATCATGAAGATACCTCGCTATCGGGTATTTTCAAGAGTCTAATCCAACACCAACATTCAAAAATATTAATATTCTTTCTATACTACTATGCTTTCAGTGCTTCTTTGCTTTCTATGCTACTTTTTCAAAGTACAACATTGCATAGAACGACATAGGGAAACAATATCTTCATGATTTTGATTTTCGTAAATATAGACATATCACAGCATCTGAATATATTTTCCAGGAATTTAATGACATTACCAAATGCTTGTCTGTGGCCGATGTCTTAATTGCAGGTTCCTTTACTGTTGACTGTTAATCTTAAAATATAGGATATGGGAATCGTGCTGTAATTTTTTTTAGACATCTTAGAATCAAATTCTACAGCTTCAAAATAATAATATATTTTACCTAATGGGTAAAATAAAAATCCATTAAAAGCTGAGCCAAGCTTTTTTTCCTTTGTATGATTGTAAAGATACATGATCTATTTCGTCTAATGAGAAATACATACTTTTAAGTGAATGTTGTAAACATAAATCTTTTAAAAAAATTTAGAAAGATTTTTTTAAAAAATAACAGGCTATAACAGTTGAAACAAGACTCACACATTTCATTTGAAACTATTCAAGAAAAAGTATACATTTTAAAATATTTAAATAATACACACTAAAGAACCTTAAAGACTTTAAAATAATAACAAAAACTAAAAACTAAAAAATGCAGTAGTTCATTTAAATTTCTTATGTATTTGCTGCAGATTAAACTGTGATGATAAGTGTTTGGTTACGAGTTAGTACATGTGAACTTTTGTTTAATTATAATATGATATTTTTTAAAAAGTACTATTATGTAATTTTCTGAATCTGGAGTGATTCTTTTACTCATAGAAGTGTTCTATGCAGTGAACATTTGCTGTTATAAATGATTATGCAAAATGTATTATTTTTGGCTTTGAAAGATACACAAATAAATGAATTATGCAGTGCTTTTTTTTCAATATGTATTGAGGCAGATAACAAACAACTTAGATTCAAGATGAACTTTATTTCCATACCATTTTTAAACTTTATATCTGACTGCTTGAAATGCAGTTGGGTTTTGGATGTTGGGTTTGGATTGGTTTATTTGTTTTTTTAAAATAATGTCTAGTTGAATGAGGTGTAAATTAAGATCTTTATTTAAATGGATAAATGCATATTTTAATTGACAGTTCTTGTATGTGGTCTAATATAAGCATTCTTTGAAGCATAAATAACATTGAGTATGTCTACAGAATTTTCCTGCTTTCATCAAAATGACAAAAGCAGACTCCACCCTTTCTACATTTGCAGTCCTTACATCATGACAGTGCTGCTTTCGTCATCCTTGCTTCTTCTTTATGCTGCCAGACCAAAGTCAAGTCACTTAAATAAAATAACATCTAATTATTTTTATTTTTAATATGATTCTGAAGCTATAACTTTATGAAAGTATTATCATCTTTAATACTGGTTTGGGAAAACTCAACAAATCAGACTATAATTGTGTAAATGTATAATGGCATTATTTTTTCTAAGAATTTTTTATGGATGTATCCCAGGTTATTACCAGGAGTTAAGTTTGACTTGAGGAACTAATGAGATATAATAAACGTAAAATGTGTGAAATGTTTTCAATATGCTTGATTGATCCATGGAAGGAATTCTCTTGTGCAAATAAATGAACAGCCCTAACACCATAGATTTAGGCAGTATCAGTTTCACCATGTCATACAAATTCCACCTTAGGAGTGTCTATTCTGACATTCTTGATCAAGGTGAAATTCTAAAGTGGCCTGTGAAAATGGAGTTTCTTCAAGCACATGGTTCTATGTCTCTGCTGATTTTCCAACTGTGGCCATAGAAGAGAAAGATGACAAAGACACTGAAACAATATCTCAGGAGTTGCCGTGAAGAAGAGGGAGTCAAGCTATTCTGAAGGCAGGACAAGAAGCAATGGATGGAAATTAATCGAAGAGAGAAGCAACCTAGAACTAAGGAGAAATTTCCTGACAGTTAGAACAATTAATCAGTGGAACAATCTGCCTCCAGAAGTTGTGAATGCTCCAACACTGGAAGTTTTTAAGAAGAGATTGGACAGCCATTTGTCTGAAATGCTATAGGGTTTCCTGCCTGAGCAGGGGGTTGGACTAGAAGATCTCCAAGGTCCCTTCCAACTCGATGATGATGATGATGATGTTATGAGGGGGTTGAATTGTCCCTGAGACAGGCTGGATTGGCACCCACCATAATCACACCATTTAAAAAAAAAAACATTGTAGCAATGGGGAAAAGGTAGAAAGAGGAAGTGAAACATAAGTGATAAACTTTTAGTGTCCCTGGTGTTGATTGGTAAGACTATAATGGTCTGGCACAAGAAAAGGTCAGGGCATGAAGTCAAATGATGAAAAATGTTATAGCTAAATTGTTTTGTGTGAATAAAGCTATTGTGTGGCTAAGGGAAGGATAAAAGCAATGCAATATTATTGAGTAAAGGCCCAGTTTGAACTGTTTAAAACTGTTTTAATTTTGTGTCATTTCTGCTTAGAGAAGTGACTATACAAATTTTCTTGACTTACAATTGTAATGGATTCTGCCCATTACAATCTTAAATCGTGATAGTCATAAAGTGTATCACCGTGTGACTGGACCTTTTTTTAGTATCTTTTTGTGGCAATTAAATAAACATCATGGTCATAAAGCGAATGCTGTAGTCGTAAAGCGAATGCTGCAGTTGTTAAGTGAACCCATTGTTTGCTATTGGGTGTTTTTGCTAAAAAGTGGAAACAAACATTGTAAATTGCAGTCACATGATCACGGGCAACTACAAATGTGCCAGTTGCTGAATGCCTGAAATGCTATCACAAATACTGTCATATAACACTGGTTTGTGACAATAATAAAAGAATTGAAAAGCTTGAAAAGACACTGCCAAGTTGACCAAAGACAGCTAAATTGATATGTAAGCTGACTTGTTTCTGAACCAGGGTTTAATTCAGTGAACATTGTTTACTTAATTGGTTTCCATGTCACCCATATTGAATAATTTTTTGAAATTTTACAATATTTTTGTAAAAAAAATTCACAATATTTTTAAAATTTTTAAATACATTATCCTGCATCCTCATGATATAAGTGGGATAAAAAAAGAAAGAAAGAAGTTCATCAGTTTTTCTCTTCTAATTACAGAGCTTCCTTATGGCTGGGAGAAAATAGAAGATCCTCAGTATGGAACCTACTATGTTGAGTAAGTTTTTTTGCCTACTTGCTGAAAGTCCAGATTAATTGAATAACCAAAACCCATCCTTCATTCTTTCCTTCCTTCCTTCCTTCCTTCCTTCCTTCCTTCCTTCCACTTCTTAGCTGCTATCACCCATATATATATTTATTTATTTATTTAATTAATTAACTAGTTAATTAATATTTTCTTCCTTTTCTGGAAATTTAATGAGTAGATCTACGGTACTTATTCTTTAGGAGAATAAATAACAATTGATTAGCTATCTGCTCTCAATGGACTACATGAATTTTAAAACAGAAATAAAAAAAACCTTTTGAGTAACAGCATTTATTAACACTAGCTGTTAGTCATCCCAATTTATCCTAGTGCAAAGATTATACACAATAGTTTAAAAGAAAGCATAAGAAAACAAGGACTGATAGAACAAGGACTAATTTAACTTGTATACTGCCCATCTCACCAGAGGTGACTCTAGGCGGCTTACAGACATTCAATTAAAATGCTCTATAAAATGTTAATAAATAAGAATCATAGACATAAAATTCAATTAAAATAAAACTAACCAGGATGGAGAGGGAGGGAGCAAAGTGTGCACGGGAAAGAGGTGGGGTGTTATCTATTCCATTAGCCTCCTCAAAGTGTCACACACCAATTGGGGCCCCAGACTAATTGGCATAGCCATGTTTTCAAGGACTTTTGGAAGGTCAGACGGGTGGGTGCAGATCCCACTTTGGGGCAGGGGCATGATGTTCCAGAGGGCAGGAGGCACAGCAGAAAAGGCTCCTCTTCTAGACCACGCCAGCCAAAATGATCCAAAAGGATAAATTATCTGAGGATGAAATGCATAAATGAAGTAATTGGAATAAATAATGGTTATTCTATCTTGTGATCTCAAAAAAAAAATGTTTTCTATCACCAGGCTATTGTTTTATAAACCATTCAAAATTCCACCCATTTCACATTTTTTATGAAGCATTCTCTAAACTTGCCTATCATCTAATTCTGTCTTAGGGTAGGTATATTACTGAGGTATCTAAATATGAGCATTGCTTGAATTTGTAGAATGAATAAAGAATAAAGACAGATGGCGAGGTAGCCTAGTAGTGAAGCTGCTCGCCTCCCACTCAGAAGGCTAAGACTTCAGTCCTAGGTAGTGGCAGATGTTTCTCTCCTAGGGAACAAAGAAAAAAAGTATCTGCTGTGAACTCCATGTGGTACCAGGAATGGCACCCGGCCAGTAAACGCTGAGATCCATCTAGTCAACCCGATTTTACCCCAAATTAAGGAATTACAGAATCAGAAAAAGGGAGCGAAAGAATAAAGATATTATAAATTAATATGGGGGGAAAAGAGACAAATAAAGGTAGTTTTTTACTTACGACCATTTGTTTAACAACTGTTCAAAGTTAGTATCCTGTTGAAAAAAGTGACTTACAACCATTGCTCACACTTACGATCGTCACAGCATCCTCTGTCATGTTATGTCTCCCAGTCAATTTGGATGCTTGGCAACTGGCATCTATTTACAATGGTTGCAGCATCCTGGAGACATATGGTTGCCATTTGCAATTTTTCAGGAGCTTCTCACAAACAAAGTCAATGGACAAAGTTATATTCACTTAATGACAGTGTGATTCATTTAACAACCACTATGATTCCCTTTATGATCATGGGAAAACAGATTGTAAAATTAGGCATGACTCAGTTAATGACTGCATCTCTTAGTGATAGAAGTTCCAGTCCCAATTATGACTACCTATATGAGAACAATACTAGGAAACTAAATAGCATATAAATAAAATGATAAAGTATCCACTATTTTTAATGATACATTTTCTTTGCAATATAGGATCTCTACTATTATTAATAATTTTATTAGTAAGGGGATTTGGGAATATCTCATAAAATATATTTGAAATTTTTACAATTTTATCAAAGTTTTACATGCTTTTTTAATAAGATCTTGGGCTTGACAGTTTTTTATTCCTCTGAACATGTAGAAGGTTTCGATTTAGAGCACATTATTTTCTTAACCAAGTAAATATCTAGAGTATTGTTTTATTATTATTTTTTCTTTTTAAACATTGTGAATCAACAAGGTAGATACAACAAGATAACTACGTAATTTAGAAATAACAAAATTGATGACTGATAACAAAACTTTTTTTTCTTTTATTTGGCTTATCAATCTCTGCTCTTCATTATTATTTGTAGTTCCACCCAAATTTGTGATAGATTAAGAAATAAATATTGTCTTGCTTTAAATTAAACTTGATCCAAAAGTTTTCTTATCCCCATATAAGAAAATAATTATTTAAGACCCAATCTTTACAACTGATTATCAGATAATTATTCTTATGACCTTTTATTATCTAAATCAACATATTAAGAAATAGGTAGCACTTGTAATTTCTCGCTTTTCCTAAATTGAATTTAGATTTTGTCCTAAGTTTGGTCATTTGTTTGAATTCAAATCTCAATTAGTTGATCACTAGAAATTTGATTCTTTGTATTAATTTAATTCTTTGTATTCAAATGGAAGTATGCTACTAGCTTTTGGAAAACAGCCTGGGTTTTTCAGATTAATTATGCAAGTATTAAAGTGTTGAAGCTTAGCAATTACTGAAGTGAGGTTCAGCTGGATTTTTGGTAAGAACCTCTGCCTTTTGGAAAGTTTAAAGAATGGACAGCAGTATCCTATAATGCAGAAAGCAATGGATCTTTTTCCTGTAAATATTTTGTAATTCCATTTGCACTACCATTTTGTGTACTTTGCAGTCACATCAACCAGAAAACTCAATTTGAAAACCCAGTTTTGGAAGCAAAACGGAAAAAACAGCTAGGACAGACTGATGGAGGCTTGTCAAATCCAGGTGCAGTTTTCAGTGGCTACTGTTAAAATCTGATATGTACTTAAGAATATATACGTCATCATAATCACCATGTCTCTTTATGCTAGCTTTCTGGAAACAATTAGCTAATATTTGTACTGGTATAAATTTGAATTTAAAATAATTCCTGACATTTATATTTTTATGATTTTAACATATTGTTTTCTAATAATGTAAATAATTTTTCATCCAAGTACTAACACCAAAGATTTGCTGCTAACTGTAGGCTTTGTTACTCACTGAAAGCGTTTTAAAAATGGCAGATTATAAAAAAAGAAAAGAAACGTTCTTAGACATTTTTCATAGTTAATCAGATAAGCAAAACATCCCAGCTATGTATCTTTAAAGTTCTTTTATCTGTGAAAGAAGCAAGAACATAATACTTTTAATGATGAAAATGGATGGATGGAAGGAAGACTTTGATATGTCCCAGCATTAGGTGTTTTTATAGTTATTTAACAGAACAGAACAGAATAATATAAACCTATCCATATTTTTTAATGTTGATCTGTATCCAGAAAGTTTTTATCTGACATTTCTAAATAGTTTATCACTGCAATATTAATTGCCTTAATCTGTACTCCCAATTTTTGAATAGACAGGCCTAAAAGCATTTTCTTTGTGTGCAGAACAAGCAAAACCTTTCTTTACTCGAGATCCATCCCAGTTGATAGGGACACTAATACGAACATCACTGAAGAAAAGTACTATGGGATTTGGATTCACAATAATTGGTGGAGATAGACCAGATGAATTTCTACAGGTGAAGAATGTATTAAAGGACGGACCTGCTGCACATGATGGCAAAATTTCATCAGGTAAACTTGAGGTTTTACAATTTACACTGTAGTTGGACCACAAAGAGTTTGGTATTTTAGATATTCAGGAACAAATCCTTTTTTTCTTTCCCAATTAAAATTCATTTTTTATTACTAAAATTTCTATGGACGGCCCACCTTAAGCTCATAGTTCTTGGCAGCTAGCAATATAGAAATATAAAAATACAATGAAAAAACTATAATAAATACAAAATGCAAACGCTAAGTCTCCTCAAAGAGCATATTGATAATATCTCATCCATGCCGACCTTATCCAGTGGCCATATGTAGATGTTAAATAGGAGTGGAGAAAGCATTAAAGCCTGATGCATACCTTTAGTTAGGTGCATCATAAGGCAACAATTTTTCAATCAAAGTACCTCAAATGGGCTTACTTACAGAATACATCCAAAATCTGACAGCCATGACACATATGGAATTGAAATTTGACAAATTTTATAAAGCATTTTATGATATAAAAATGATCATAAGATATTTTATGAGATCATACGAAATGTGAGAAAACATTTCCTGTGGTCAACTCCTGATGTTTGACTGTGCTATACAGTTCAACATAAGCTACTTTTAAAGCAAATACATTTATGAATATCCCTGGTTTTTTAAGAACTTTACAAGTACATTAGAAGCTCTGCTGTTGTTGAATACAATGAGGAATCTGGTAAGGAAATATCTCTGAAACGATGACCCAGGGGTCATATGGTTGTATACTCTAGCAATATATTTGAATAAAAAAGTCATATATAATTTAGACTTCAATTCATTAGCATATGAGTCTTATCCTAACATTCTGTTTTTCACTTTTGAAGCACATAAACATTCCCCAAATCCAAAGAAAATGATGTCAAGTTTTAACAAATACAAATTAAGTTCAAAGCAAAAAAAAAATTGATTGGGAGCTGCCCAAAGATTTTTGTAAGATGGATGGCTATATAAAGATAGATAGATAGATAGATAGATAGATAGATAGATAGATAGATAGATAGATAGATAGATAGATAGATAGATAGATGTTAGCAATTCTCTACAATGAGGTTACTAAGATTATTTAATATGTGCAAATATATTTGTGTTAATACTTTATTCATTTTTAATAGGTGATGTCATTGTAGATATAAATGGTACATGTGTCCTTGGCCATACCCATGCTGATGTTGTCCAGATGTTTCAATTAGTTCCCATCAATCACTATGTGAATATGACGTTGTGTCGTGGATATCCTCTGCCTGATGAAAGTGAAGATCCTGTTGTAGATATTGTTACAGCCACTCCTGTCTTAAATGGCCAGCCAGTTACAAAAGGAGATACCTGTATACTCAGCCAGGATTTAATCCCAGGAACAGTGATTTTGGATCACAATAGTAAAACTGGACATATATTAGTCAATGGACGCCTGAATGGTCCTTCAGCAATAGACTTTGGAGAAGAAAGGGCTACAGGGTCTTCTTCAGGATGTTCTCAAACAGAAATGGTCACTATTCCTCTAATCAAGGGACCTAAAGGTTTTGGATTTGCAATAGCTGATAGCCCTGCAGGACAAAAGGTGAAGATGATTTTAGACAGCCAGTGGTGTCATGGACTTCAGAAAGGGGATGTAATTAAAGAGATTTATCATCAGAATGTACAGAATTTAACACACATCCAGGTAGTAGAAGTACTGAAGCAGTTCCCAGTTGGAGCAGAGGTGCCACTGCTTATCCTAAGAGGAGGTATGTAATAAATTTGCTATAACCTAAAATGCCTGTGTTGCATTCAAACACAATGTACTACTTAATACTATCTAGTGACATTGACAAAAAAATACAATGATGCCAAAATGATGGCATATGATATAATCTTGCACATTCTGTGATTACTTTTTTTGCATCAGGACATCTGATGTAAATACGCATTTTGGAATTTTGACAAAATGCACATATTATCTTACTGTGGTTGCCCATATTGCTACTCTTAAGTTTGTATTTGTATTTCTACATTCATGGTAAAAAATAATGTAAAAAGCATCTTCTCATCTCTTTTCTATGAGTCTTTCAGAAGATGCAGTGAGTTTTTCCATAGGTCAAGTATCTATACATTTCTCCAAAGGCAAAATTATTTTCCATTTATATCTGATTGGCAAGACTTTCATAGGAACATAAATATGTAAAAGTTGTATACTTAGTGCTGCCATGTAAAGACCTCACTTGTGGTTTGTTGATTGTTTCTTTGTTTGTCTTGGTCCACTGTCTTTTTATGTATATGGCTTTTTATTGTTATTTTGACTTCTTAATCTCATGTCAGTAAGGATCAGTTAACCATTGTAAAATATCATATAAGCTTATTTTCATTTATGGACTTGATATTAATATTGGCATTACTACATAGAGTTATATACAGTTATATTTGTGATAATTGTATTTTGAAATGGCAATAGATTCTGCTAGCAAAGTTTATTCAATACAAATTGATCGTTGCTGACATGACTAAATTGTACAAATCCACTGCCAAACATTGCTGGGTCTTTATGTTGTTGAGGATAATGTAGAAGTGTAATGGTAGAAAGTGTTTGTTTTTTATTCAGTAAGTCACATTCATGCATCTTTTAAAATACCATTTGGTTATTAGTTATCATTGAGCATTCTATTTGTACTAAAACTGTCAACTTCTCCTGTAATGTAGTACAGTAGCTGTTATACTCCCCATTTTTGATCTGTTGATCTAATTAAAATATAAAAATGAATTGGAAAATACCATGTTATTGATACGTTTATGTTGATCAACTGACTCTTCACATTGTCCTTGGGAAAATTTGGAAGTTTGCCATTAATTGCAAATACTCTCTTGATGCAGATAAATTCATCTTTAAATCTTTTGGGAATTGGTAGAATGGTAATGGACCAATACAAAATGGTGCCTATGACATCTTAAAATTAAAAGCAATCTCAAACATTGGAATTGGAGGGGGGCAGGCTTTGAGTTGGGTTTGATTTGATTTAGTTGGGGGGGTTTAATATATATTTTTTGAACGGAAATATATGTGAGTGTGTACATGTATGTAAAAATTGCTGTCCCTAACATTCAAGTGCCATTAAGACATGTTATCACAAATATATGAGGGAAATCTACATTGCCAGGTGAGTCCCCTTGCTTAGAATTTTAGCTTGGTACTGAGATGGGTGGACAATTTATAAATCCTTTTAACTTAGTCATGATGTTTTTTTCATAATAGAATGATTAGCCCAGATTTTTCTGTATATATATATATATATATATATATATATATATATATATATATATATATATATATATATATAGGTCTTTGGTTGTTCGGGTTTTCTCCCGCGTAAAATTGGAAGTGTCTTGGCAACGTTTCGACGAAGTCACATTCGTCATCTTCAGGCTGGTGTTTTTAGCTTCTTGCTTTGAGCAGCAATGTGTGGTTTTAGCTGTTTCTTCCTTTTAACTGCCAGTGAGGGTATGAACTGATTGGATGGGAGCTTGGCTGTGTTCTGATTGGGTGGAGGTGTGTTCTGAATGGTTAGGGGCTTGGCTGTGCTCTGATTGGCTGGGGGAGTGTTCTGTTTGGTTGTGCTCAGGTTAGTCTGAGTTGCAGAGGGGTTTAAGATTTTGGGGTTAGGGAGTCGTTTGTCAATAAGGGCAGGTTTCCAAATGGCTGGTAGGCGGGAGGTATCATCTCGCTTGTTCATGCTGTGTGGGCGTTTTTCTATCTCGATGGCTTCTCTGATTATTCTGTTATTAAAATGTTCACTTTTGGCAATGGTTCTGGTATTTTTAAAGTCAATTTCATGTCCTGTGGCTTTAAGGTGTTGGACCAGGGAAGATGTTGGTTCCTCTTTTTTGACTGAGTTCTTATGTTCTTCAATGCGTGCACTTATTCTTCTGTTGGTTTGTCCGATGTATGTGGTGGGACAAGTGGTGCATGGGATTTCGTATACTCCTTGATTTTCTAATTCAATTTTATCTTTGGGGTTTCTAAGGATGGTGGATATTTTTCTGAATAGAAACCCCAAAGATAAAATTGAATTAGAAAATCAAGGAGTATACGAAATCCCATGCACCACTTGTCCCACCACATACATCGGACAAACCAACAGAAGAATAAGTGCACGCATTGAAGAACATAAGAACTCAGTCAAAAAAGAGGAACCAACATCTTCCCTGGTCCAACACCTTAAAGCCACAGGACATGAAATTGACTTTAAAAATACCAGAACCATTGCCAAAAGTGAACATTTTAATAACAGAATAATCAGAGAAGCCATCGAGATAGAAAAACGCCCACACAGCATGAACAAGCGAGATGATACCTCCCGCCTACCAGCCATTTGGAAACCTGCCCTTATTGACAAACGACTCCCTAACCCCAAAATCTTAAACCCCTCTGCAACTCAGACTAACCTGAGCACAACCAAACAGAACACTCCCCCAGCCAATCAGAGCACAGCCAAGCCCCTAACCATTCAGAACACACCTCCACCCAATCAGAACACAGCCAAGCTCCCATCCAATCAGTTCATACCCTCACTGGCAGTTAAAAGGAAGAAACAGCTAAAACCACACATTGCTGCTCAAAGCAAGAAGCTAAAAACACCAGCCTGAAGATGACGAATGTGACTTCGTCGAAACGTTGCCAAGACACTTCCAATTTTACGCGGGAGAAAACCCGAACAACCAAAGACCTATATACAAATACCCGCGAAAACCTCAGAAAACATATATATATATATATATATATATATATTAAAAAAACAGCCTCAGAACATGTTATACAGTACATGAATGAGTGTACAAGAGCAGATAACATGGTAACTTATTTAATATTTATTACTAAAACCTTTTCAAGGCATACAATCTATCATTGAAATTCACTTTTCAGATTGGGGCATTGAAAATAAGAAGAGGAGAAGTTTTTAAATACTGGTTTGAGTTAGTCATTATGTTTACATTAATTCCCTCCCATTTATTGGGGTAGGCAAAGGGTATGTGAGAAAAGGGATTGTGCATTAGTAACGTTTAGTAAGAAACAGGTCCTTCTAATAGCTTGAAAGGACTATTATTGTTGCTTACCAGTTGAACATCTTTGGATGTAATATCTGCAGTAAAGATATTGTTGGTGCTTGTTTCCAAGAAGTCTTGATAAATTGCCAAATGAATATATTGATAGCTAGACAGACTGTCAGATTATAAAGGTCTAACTCTTTTGTTTTGATATTCAGGATAGCTTTGTTTAGTGCTATGAAAGAAAAAGGTCTTTCTGTGTATATGTGGGTGCAGATATAGCAAATGTTGGCATGATCCTGAAAAAAAGCCATTGTTTTAAAAATATAGTGACAGTGTTTTTGAAAGCACTCATGTTCTCCGAAGGTGCTCTATCCTTCTGAATGCAAAACACTGCATAGCTTTAAAACATAGAATAAGAATACTCTGATTGATTATATTAATGTTTATTTTCTGTTTTAGGACTTTCCTCACCTACAAAAACTCCCAGTATTGATAATGTGAGTATAAATAGAAGTTTTTGTAACATGTCTACCCCTACCTGTAAAAAATTTGTAGAAGGTCTTGTTGAATCATTTTATTAGGATTTCCTTGAGATTCTTTTTTAATATACATATATTTAATCTATACAACAGTTATGGGAGGAAAAACAATTCTGACTTCCACATTTCGTGGTGTAAAACTATTGTAAATATTCATTCAATAATTGCAAATTTCCTATTGGCTTTGCTCAATTTTAGATGAAGTAACATTTTCTACTTTTGAAGTAATCCCTTAATATTCAATCTTTTTAACTGGTTTGCAATAACTGTGTTCTTCATTTGTTCACCTTCTGAGGTCAAGGTTGTGAGCAGAAGTTTTATTTATTGACTGTACTAACAATAAACTATTGATATTAAAAAGTATCACATTAAAGGAAAATCTGAACTGATTAGTTATAATGGATGAAATGCTCTCCTACAAACTATATGAAAATAATGACTCTTTGTTCTCTTAATATGCTTTGGTGAGAGAAATGAAAAAAGTACAACACAAGAATGAACTAGAGGGTTCATGTCAGAAATCATGTTCCAAGAAAACTGTGTCATAAAGGAGCAAAGCTTGAGGTAGCTGAATTGTGGTCAAAACATTTGTTCTCAAGATTAGCTATCAGTCATGGGATTAAGGTGTGTGAGGGAGATAAACACAAAATACTGTTTCTCCTATTTTTTTCTGGATGCACTATTAAAATATGAATCTGCATTCTAAGATAGCTATACAATGGAAAACCCTGTCTATGCACTATTTTTCTAGCATGAGTTCTTTTATTTAAGTCTCAAATTGTTTGATGCTATATCCCCCTAAATGATAAATAAATTTGTTTGAAGCCAAATCCATCAATTAAACTAACAATTGTATTAAAGCTAAGACTGGGCAAGAAATAATTATTCTAATTACATTTAATAATTAAGGTTTAATTTATGTATGAAATAAAAGCACAAAACCTTATAATTTTAATGAAAGTATTTTATAAAGTTTTCTTTGTAAAGAAATCAAACTGAAAAGCACATTTTTAGATGAGAAAGATTGAGCTTGCTTGGTTTTATGTTATTCTTGAAATCTAGGTTTTCTATTTGAAACAGCTAGTCCCATTTCTCATCCCTTGTTTATTTTGGATCAGTGTTGTTCTTTATATAGCAGCAGTTACAGTTTGCTTTCAGGCTCTCCAAACATAGCAGGAAGAAATTTTGAAAGTGATTTGGGTTTGAGTGAACATGCCTTGAGGTTTGCACATGCAAACCTGGAGTCCAAATTCACTTGGACAAGCCAGCTGCTTGGTTTTCCAGATAGAGCAGAAGTGAGTACTTCCAGCAGTCAAGCAATCAAATCACATTTCTGGTTTGCTTGGGAATGTTCATTTAACCAGGCAGAGTGGGAATAAATTCTGATAGCAATCCAGCTATGTAGTTGCCACCCATTAATATTTCAAAGTTTCCTCTTTGCTGTGCTTCATCTATCAGCTTGTCCAGGAAGAGCAGGAGGGAATTCTGACACTGATAGTGCTTTAAAGCTTAATATTAAAAATATTAAATTATTAAATCAGTGATGACACGATGATCACTGCATTGCAGTGAATATCAGCCAAGTTGCTATACATTGTGCCAATTGTAAGTTCCAGCTTCAGGGATAGAGCTATGGTGGGTGTTTTGCAGTAGTCAAGACTATATGTAAATATTTAACCTATGCTTACATACTTGCTGCCAAATTTAACAAGCTTAAGAAGGGTTATTGACTATGCAAAAGCCTTTGATTGTGTGGATCACAACAAATTGTGGCAAGTTCTTAAAGAGATGGGAGTACCAGACCATCTCATTTGTCTCTTGAGAAACCTATATGCGGGTCAAGAAGCAACAGTGAGAACCGAACACGGAACCACTGATTGGTTCAAAATTGGAAAAGGAGTCCGGCAAGGCTGTATACTGTCGCCCTGCCTATTTAACTTATATGCAGAGCACATCATGAGAAAGGCAGGGCTAGATGAATCAAAAGTTGGAATTAAGATTGCCGGGAGAAATATCAACAACCTAAGATATGCAGATGATACCACTCTAATGGCAGAAAGTGAAGAGGAACTAAAGAGCCTCTTGATGCGGGTGAAGAAGGAGAGTGCAAAAGTTGGCTTGAAACTCAACATTAAGAAAACCAAAATCATGGCATCCGGCCCTCTCAATTCCTGGCAAATAGATGGGGAAGAAATGGAGGTAGTGACAGATTTTATTTTTCTGGGCTCCAAGATCACCTCAGATGGGGACTGCAGCCAAGAAATTAAAAGACGCTTGCTCCTGGGGAGGAAAGCTATGGCAAATCTAGACAGCATACTAAAAAGCAGAGACATCACCCTGCCAACAAAAGTGCGTATAGTCCAGGCCATGGTTTTCCCAGTTGCAATGTATGGCTGTGAAAGTTGGACCATAAGAAAGGCTGAGCGCAAAAGAATTGAGGCCTTTGAACTATGGTGCTGGAGAAGACTCCTGCGAGTCCCTTGGACTGCAAGGCGTTCAAACCGGTCAATCCTAGAAGAGATCAACCCCGACTGCTCTTTAGAAGGCCAGATCCTGAAGTTGAAACTCAAGTACTTTGGCCACCTAATGAGAAGGAAGGATTCACTGGAGAAGAGCCTAATGTTGGGAAAGATTGAGGGCAATAGAAGAAGGGGACGACAGAGAATGAGATGGCTGGATGGAGTCACTGAAGCAGTAGGTGTGAATTTAAATGGACTCCAGAAGATGGTAGAGGACAGGAAGACCTGGAGGAACATTGTCCATGGGGTTGCGATGGGTCGGACACGACTTCGCAATTAACAACAACAACAAGAAGAAGAAGAAGGGTTATAGTTGGCACTTTAGATATAGTGGTACAAAGGCACTTTTTATCATAGCTGTCACGTGCAAATCTCAGGGTTGCTGAAAATTAAGGAACATTCCCTGATAGCATACTTAATCTTTCAGAGGGAGTTCAGTCTGTCTAATGCAGGCTAAATCTCAGTTATCAGGTATAGATGTTATATAACATTTCTACCATGTTTCAATTTAATTTTAATTTGTTCTCCCTCATCCACCCTTTGTCAATTTCTGGTAACATTTATTGGTACAGGTTGCCTTCCTAGAGTTTAAAGTTTGAAGCTTGATTTAGCCACCCATGTATAGGGGTTACCGCATACCTATACTGCAAAGGGATTAATGGAAAAATATAGTATGCAGATGGCTGCAGATGGACCGATGTGCACATTTCCCAAATCCTATCTGCATGTTGGGTAGAAGTGCATGTTCTCCAGCATGTAGAGGAATGTAGACTCCACGCATGGGTTGATTTAGTCTTCTAGCCCAATCAGACCAAACAATCAAAGTTGCCACGCCTCTGCAGGGTCTGACCATGCCCCAGTTTTCGTTTGGTCTCAGCCCTGAAGACACATGAGAATTTGGCTCCTAATTTAGATTCAGAAAGGTAGTTATTGCCATTCGTGGTTTCTCTATCCTTTTTTTTCCTTCTGGGGGGGGGGAATTGGTTCAGCTCTGAGCTCAGTGCTGCACCATTTCTTCTCTCTTAATCAATTCCCTTCTCCGTGAGTTTTCAGAGGCAGACAGCTGATCGTAGATTGCTGCCTCCTCATTACAATCCACCTCCCCCACCCCCTCCCAAGATTTTCGCTGTGAATGCGAAGCTAAACTACTAATTTTCAACTGAAAACTGAAATCACCTTCTTAGGTTTGTTACCAATTCAAACAACCTGCGGGCGCCATTTTGAGCCTCTAGAAGGCTCGATCCTCACACTACTCAAGTACTTCCTTGTTACTGTTGATTGTCAGCTGTAAATTACCAAAAAAAAAAAAAAAAAACAGCAGGTGAACTGTTTGACTAAAAGAGCTGATTACCAGATTACTTGCAGGAGAGGATTTTTTCTCTCAGCTTGTTTCATCTCTCATCAGATTGTCCTGGCCGCCACTTTGGGCTCCGCCCGATCACACACATTAAATTGACTGCTTTGTCCTAATTACAGCCTTTTCAGTCACGAAGTAACTTACTTATTTGGTGATTCTCCCTAAGTGGGGGGGGGGAATAGGAGTTCTAATTACATTCCTTTAGATCTTCATTCAGCTGCTTAATAGGCACCATCTCAGGTTGCCTAGTGGACATAGGGAAAATACCTTGAGTCTCTCACTCCATTTTATCTGGTAATATTCCAGACTGTGACTTACCAGTACCTTTTAAATATCCAGTGCCAACAGATTGGATGGCTGCTTGCCTTGCCTGTTTTCCGCTGTCTGCATAGTGGTCGGCACTTACTGTCCTAGCCGTCACTAAGTGAGACACGAGGGTCAAAAAAATCAATTAAAATAAAACAGAATTAAATTAAACAAGATATATACCTATATTCATATATAGACTTATCTTTAATTGATACCTTTTTGGCCAAATTGTCACTATTACAGTGGGCCTGAAAAATTGAATGGGGAGGACAGCCCCTGAGCGTAGCGCGGCTTATATCGCGTAGTGACTCCGTGCTTAACGGTGGGCCGGACCTCACAGACCCTCGTGCAGGCCTGTACCACCCAGGTGGGCCGTGGCCTTCCTTTCTCCTGCAGACCAAGGGCCGATCCAGGGATCTCCTGGTGAAAACCTGCCCTTTCTTCTCCTGCAGAACAGGACTGATCCAGGGATCTCCTGGTGACAACCTGTCTTTTCTTCTACTGCAGTACAGGCCAGATCCAGGGATCTCCTGGTGAACACCTGTTGTTTATTTCCTATTGTTTATTTCAATATGGCGGATAACACCGTTTCACAGGCTTCCACCTCCAGTGGAAATATAAAACGCAAGCCATCCAGTCTGGATACACCTGCAAAAGCCAAGGCCAAGGTCAAACGGACCTCTAAGGCCGATGACAAGCAAGCAGATAGCAGACATGGGGTGCTGGAGCGACAATTCTCCAAAGCCCAGCGGCAGACAGGAGTGACGCAGCTTATCCCCTCACCTCCTTTTGCATCCACATCAGGGGAGCATCGACCTTCCCCTCTTACACAGGCTTGGTCTCCCTGGACCAGGGTTCCTTGCTGGGATATGAACGGGACCATCTGTCCCTCTTTGACCGAGAATTGAGATTACAGGTCCAAGATTCAATTCCAGCTGCTGAGCCAGGACCTTCCTCAGTGTCTTGTGGGTCTCGGGGAGGTTACTACAGTCGTCCCTCCCCCAATCCCTTCAGCATCTTTCAAGCCGATGGCAGCGGGTCTTCGGGGCCCCGAACATCCTTCATTTACTGTCCAGCTCCAAGCCATGATCTCACAGGCGGTGGTTCAGGCAATGGCGGCTTCAGGGAGGGCCATTCCGGTCCAAGGACCGTCAACCCCCCCTACGCCCATGGAAACTAGGCATCCCAGGGAGTATGTGATTTCAGATCACGGTTCTCCACCTCGATCTGAAGGGAGCGAGATATCAGATTTTTCTGCTCAGATTCCGGAAGAAGGCATGTGGTCAGACGGGGAAGACATTCAGGCGGAGGCCACTCCTATGGCAGGGGTGTTTAATCCAAATTCCTTCTATCCTCTTTTACAAAAGGCCTATGTCACCAGAAAAATTGAATCCGTGAAACCACAGACGACCGATCAGGACTGTGGACAGAATTCTGACCCACTGTTTCTGGAACCGGTCAAGAAGAACCTACAGATACATTGCCCTCCTATGTTTCTCAAATCCATTCAGGATCAGTGGGGATCTCCTGGAAGTTTCTCTGCTCTTGGGGGATTAGATCGTAAGCTCTTAGATATGGTCCCTTCCCTCAACGATGTCGAAGTTCCAAGTGTAGACGAGGCTCTCGCCCCCATACTGTCAGACACCAAAATCCCAGGAGATATGTCGGAGGCCTTTAAGGCTGAGGACAAGAAGTCTGAGATTTCCCTCAAAAGGACCCATCAGGCATCGGCTTGGGCTATAAGAACCTCAACATCTAACTCCTTTTTCGCTAGAATTGCATTAATCTGGCTCAGGGAATTACAGGCCAGATTATCCCCAGACGAGGTAAGGGTTCACCAGGATGTCACTAAACTAAGGGGCGCACTGGAATACATGGTGGATGTGTCTCTGCAGTCGGCCAAATATTCGGCTCGGGCCATAGCTTCCAACGTGGCCGCACGCCGGTTGTTCTGGCTAAAAAATTGGAAGGCCAATATCAGGCACAAATGGAGAGTAGCTGCGGCACCATATCATAAGGGTCGCCTTTTTGGAGAGGCTCTCACTCCTTACCTGACTGAAAACAAAGAAAAGTTGAAAGTACTAGCTCATGTTGTCAAAAAAACGGGCAGACGTTTTTCTCCATATAACTGGCGTCCGTCGTTCAAGTCTGGCTCAGACCGAACTACATGGAGCGGGTATCGGTCCTTTCAAGCAGGGCCGAACCGCTCATCGGACCGGTCCGGCTACAGAGACAAGCCAAAGCCACAATTCCAGGCTAAGAGGCCCCTTCCCGGCAGAGGAGCTCGTCCTTTCTGAAAGTCAAAGTGACTTGAGGCGGATTCCTCCCATTGGCGGAAGACTGGCACTATATTTCCACAAATGGGAAAGTACCACCACGGACAATTGGGTTCTAACCACTATCAGAGACGGACTGTCTCTGGAGTTCCTCACACTCCCACCTTGGCGCTTCATCTCCTGCCCCCTATCCAGAAATCCCGTGAAACAAGGTCTCATGGAGGAGGCCATTTGTCATCTGTTAAGCATAGAGGCAATAGAGCGGGTACCCCCAGATCAATGGGGACTGGGTTTCTACTCCATCCTGTTCGTGGTACCAAAACCCTCAGGAGGATGGAGGGCGATCCTAGACCTCAAGGCTCTAAATCGGTACCTAATTTACCAAAAATTCAAGATGCAAACTCTTCATTCTATTCTGGGCAGTATTTGGCCGGGGGATTTTCTTACACCCATAGATCTGACAGAAGCTTACCTGCACGTTCCCATACATCCAAATCACAGGCGTTTCCTCAGATTCAGGTATTGCAGCCATCATTATCAGTACAGGGCCCTGCCATTCGGCCTATCATCAGCTCCAAGGGTTTTCACCAAAATCCTGGCGGTTCTCGCCGCACAGCTCAGGTTAGTACCAGTCCGCGTTCAGTGCTATTTGGACGATATCCTAATCCAGTCGTCCTCGGCACTGAACGCCCGTTCAGACGTGGCACTGACGATCAAGACACTCCAGGATCATGGATTTATGATCAACTTCCCAAAGAGCCATCTGATCTCAACAAACCGTTTGTTCCACCTAGGCGCAATAATAGACATCAGCCAGTGCCGAGTTTTCCTGTCTCAGGAGCGTCAGCTCAGCATACGTACGATGGTCACCAGGGTGCGCAAGGAGAAACGTGTAATCCTGCTCCTGCTGTCACAGCTGTTAGGGAAACTGATCTCATGTATTGCCATAGTGCCTTGGGCCAGGCTTCATACGAGACAACTACAGTGGTTTCTACTCCCTTACCAGAAACGGGGTGTAGCAAGTTTTCCACAGAGGGTGCGAGTCCCACCACAGACACTCACGTCCCTCATCTGGTGGTTGTCCCCAGCACTGTCCAAAGGATCCCTGTTCAGAGAACCGACTCGGGTAACCTTGACCACAGACGCCAGTCTGTTTGGATGGGGGGCACATCTGCAATCTCAATTCGCCCAGGGACGGTGGTCTCAACGGGATCTCAAGAAAAATATCAATTGGTTAGAGCTCAGAGCCATACACCTAGCACTTCGCCATTTCCACAAGAAGTTGGCGGGCCGCCACGTGCTGGTTCTAACAGACAATGTGGCGGCAAAGGCCCATGTCAACAGGCAGGGCAGCACTCGATCACGGATTCTAATGTCCGAGTCCCAGTGTCTGGGGTCATGGGCGGAACAGAATCTGTTGTCCCTAAAGGCAGAACACATTTCAGGGGTGGAAAATGACCAGGCAGATTTTCTGAGTCGATCTACGATAGATCATTCAGAGTGGCGTCTACATCCCCATCTCTTTCGGGAGATAACTCATCGTTTCGGTCGGCCCAAAGTCGACCTGTTTGCATCCCCGAAGAACACCCAGCTTCTCTGGTTTCTATCTCGGTACCCATCCCAGGGTTCGGAAGGAGCAGATGCCCTCCGCAGCCCTTGGCCGGCGGGCCTTCTATATGCATTTCCACCCCTTCCCTTGATCCCGGCTGTCATCAGGAAGCTGTTACAGGAACAGGTGGAGCTAATCCTTGTGGCCCCGCATTGGCCGAGGCGTCCATGGTTCGCGGATCTCGTGAACCTCGCCGTAGCCCCCCCTTGGCAAATCCCTCCAGAGAGGATAATTCTAACACGGGGCCATATGCCATCCGAACCCACAGTGGCTACAACTAGCCGTCTGGCATCTGAGCGCCAGTTCCTGATGTGCGGATCTTACTCTTCAAGGGTGATAGCTATGATCCAAGCTTCCAGACGGCCGGCGATGAACCAAATCTATGATGCCACTTGGAAGAACTTCTGTGACTGGTGTACCTGTAAGGGTTTGTCTATCTCCTCTGTCACTATCCCAGTGATTCTTGAATACCTCATGGATGGAGTGGATAAAGGCTTAGCGCCCAACACCTTGCGTAGACAGGTGGCCGCTCTTTCCACGGTGTTCACCTGTGCCAACGCCACTCCATTGTCCCATCATCCCAGGGTCCGATCCTTTATGAAAGGAGTCTCCAACACCAGACCTCCGGTAGTACACAGGTATCCATCTTGGGAACTACCTCGTGTTCTGCAGGCACTCACTAGGTCTCCTTTGAACCTATAAGGTCTTGTCCTCTTCACATTTTGTCCCACAAGGTGGCTTTCCTAGTAGCCATCACGTCGGCGAGACGCGTGTCAGAGCTGGCTGCTCTTTCAGTTAGGGAAGACCTGTGTACCTTCTATCAGGACAGAGTGGTGCTGAGGTTAGATCCCTCATTCATTCCCAAGGTGAATACCCTGTTTCACCGGGCTCAGGACATTGTACTACCAAACTTTTGTCCCAATCCTTCTCACACACTAGAAAAGCAGTGGCATTACCTAGATGTACGTAGGGCATTACGTCATTACATTAAGAGGACAGCTTCCTTTCGCAAATCGGAGGCATTGTTTGTCTCTTTCCACTTAACTTCCAAGGGACAGAAGGTTTCCTCCTCTACTATAGCCAGGTGGATCAAGGCCTGTATCGCTCAATCTTACCAGGCTTCCTCTTTACCTGTCCCAAGCCGCCTGACAGCGCACTCTACTCGTAGCGCTTCCACATCGGCGACGTGGCAGACTCAGGCATCCATAGAGGACATCTGTAAGGCGGCTACGTGGTCGTCCCCTTCACCATTCATTCACCACTACAAACTCGACAAGTTTGGCCGTCAGGTTTTACAACAAGTGGTCCATTTCAGCACCGACACTTAACCAACCTGCTTTCCACCCGTGGGATCAAAGGGGCTTTGGTATGTCCCATGCGTGGAGTCTACATTCCTCTACATGCTGGAGAAGGGGCATTGTCTTACCTGAACGCCTTTTCTCAGCATGAGGAATGTAGACTCCACCCCCTCCCTGATTATTACTAGCAGCTAGGTTAGTGTCAGCAGTTCGGAACCATCTCGTCACACAATCATTCGCTTCGCCCTTTCGAAAACTGGGGCATGGTCAGACCCTGCAGAGGCGTGGCAACTTTGATTGTTTGGTCTGATTGGGCTAGAAGACTAAATCAACCCATGCGTGGAGTCTACATTCCTCATGCTGAGAAAAGGCGTTCAGGTAAGACAACGCCCCTTCTGCACGTTGATTGATTGATCCGATTTCCTGTTGGAAGGCGAGCTGTTTGAATGCATCATAGCTGGAACATTAACATATATATAAATGCAACACCTATACGACCACCTCTGAATGACAGACACATGTTCCCTGATGTGGAATAATAGAGAAGTCTAATCCAGGCTCAGTTGTAGGGAGCAATTAAGAGTGGGTATCATACTAATGAGACTCTAAATCATTAGCTAACTTTCATACACAGGCAGTGCTTTCATGCAGATTATGGAGGAAAAGATAGAAGCCTACAGGATATATTAGCTGATGAATTGAACAGTGAGCCGGAAGCCACTTTAGAACCATAATCCAATAAAAAACAGTAGAACTTAAAGTTGAGTCCTACCAGATGGTCTAAGAACTATTAGCAGAATTATACTTCCCCATCCAGTTTCCAGAGCAGACCACCCACCAAAGCAATCCAATTGTCTTTATATCATATTCTAGGTAAAAACCTAACTGTAACGAGTCCAAATTATTAGCTTCACCCAAATGTGTTTGGAGCTAAGAAATTCACGATCTTCTTGGCTACATTTCTCAGAAATTGAGTATTTGAAACTAACATGCACAGAACTTTTAGATGAAAAGCTACTTCGTTTAGGCAGGGTTGGAGCAAAGTACATCTCACTTGTAAAGAGGCACTGATTATCTTCCTTAGCCCCAGACAAGTATTATTAAGGCCACTTCAACAAGCCAAAAAGGGCAGTCTTGACTAACCTTGTCCACAGCTCTCAAGATGTATACATTAGAAATATCTAAGATAACAAGATAAATTATGGTCATTTCTGTATTTCATAGATCAACTAAAATTTCAATAGTATTTGCAACTTACGAGAAAGAAGACACACCAAATGATCCAGATCCATCCGTTTCCTGGATCTTACCATTTTAACTAGTCATCTGCCAGTATAGAGATTAGTGCTAGTCACCAAACTAAAACTCACCACCCACTGTTATTTATGTAGGATAGGCTTTCTCAACTGGATGTTTCGTAACCTAGGATTCTGCGAGAGGTCACTAGAGGCTCCCTGGGAGATCATGATTTATTTTTAAAAAGCAGAGATTGAACAAAACTCCAACCCCAAACCCTGGGTTGGCCCACTAGAGTGTGTGTTGACCTCGGGTAGAGGTAAGCATTGCACAAAGGGATGAAAGCGGAGAGGTATACAAAGCTGAAGCCGAGAAGTGAGCCAAGCCAAGCTGAGGAGGAGTAGCAGAGTGTGTGCACATGAGAGAGTGTGTGTGCTGGGGTTCTGCTTGCCAGCCTGTCATTCTGCAGGTTCAGTGGCCTGGGGTGGCGGATTTTCTATCTCAGGGCAGGCACAGGAGATCTTGGACCAAACATATATAGTCACCGATGGCAGCAGAATCTACCCAAAAGACAGGGGAAGAAGGTGGTGGAAAGGAAAAAAAATAATTTCTTTATTTTTAGTTTAAGAACATTGTTAATGCATATATGTGGGCCTGCCCATAAAATGAATATAATAATTTTGAACTTCTGGCCTATATTTGAGCCTGTATGTGCAGGGGTTATCCAAGGCTTGAAAAATATTTAAAGGTTCCTCCAGGCTCAAAAGGCTGTGAAAGACTCTAGGACATTAGAATTAGATAATGCTTTTTCACTTTCAGTTTATAGTTGCATCCAAAATGAATAGCAAACCCAGCATGGGCCTTTATGTACATAAAGTTAGGTGCTCACTGAGACAGTTCTGTGGTCTTTTGTGAAGACATGAAATCCTGAGGTTCTCCTAAGCCTCAGGACAAGAATTTTAGGGTAATTCAGTACAATGCTTGAAATAAAGTTAGCTTAGAAACAGAGAGACTTTAGATAGTGGAATGGAGAGTACACTACAGATATCCTTTTAGTATGAGGACTGTGCAGGTCTAGCTCTATATAGTCAAAGCTCACAAATTTTCAGCTGGATCCTTTCACCTCCTTACTCTCCAGTCACAGCCTGTTGCAGTCACCAGAGCTGGCCAACTTAGGGGCCAGAACATTGCCTACCTTACCCCATGCCCTTTCTTCCAGCTAGATCTTTAAAATGCACATTGAGTCAATACTTTCCCCTGTATTTAATTCTAGATTAAATGATTGGTTAGAATGCCACCTGATCCTGACAGATTGCAACCTCCCTTCATATACTTGCTTCCATACAATCTCCATTGCATTGCATATATGCCTCAAATAGAGGAAAGTTACATAAATAAGGGCATGGAAATATTTTGATAAGCTAACCTAAACCTAGTGTAGATTTCTCTCCTTGTCTTGTGCATAATTATGAATTGTATACATTGGTATATCCTATTATCTAATTATAGTAGATCTAAAGTACACTATATAGAAAGACTTCATCCATGTATAATTACATTTTTCGGAAACAAATCTGTTGGAAGTTTATGACATGTGAAATTGAGATATCTTCTCTGAAATATATTTTTATCATATTCTGCCACAATGTTGCTGTTGTTAGATTGGATGAGTTAATTATTCATACTTAAAATTTCAAAGAAGAATATAAGAAAGTGAAAGATGCAATACTAGAAAATTTCAGGAGAAATTCAGGAGATGTTTGAATCTCATTAAAAAAACCAAAAGTGTTTATTGAAGAATGTTTTGCTCATCTTTCTAGTTACTTGTTTAAGACAATATTCATTTTTGCAACCTATTTTATATGAATCTTATTTATTTCAGAAAATAAATAAAGAGGAAAATTCAGGAAGCTTAGAGGCCATTGGTGAGCCTGTTCCACATCCAATGCCTTTTCTACCTACTTCTGTGAAGTCATCTTCTCCAAAGCTTGACCCTTCCGAGGTTTATCTGAAATCTAAAATATTATTTGAAGATAAGCGTAAGTACATAGACTTGACTTACTTGCTGCTTCAGGGTGTTGTTTTATTTTTCTTTTTTTAATTCTGATTTCTGCATTGTCAATATCATCTCTAAAAGAGATGGATTTAATTTTACTAATCCACAGCATTCATATCTCCCAGCTGTAAACACTGCTTTAAGCTTCTGAAATCTATTGCGATGAAAGTGATTGCTTTGAAACCATCTTCAAAGTGTTGGACATCTTTAATGTATTGTCTATAAAGGCTCAATTTGTAGATGTATTCAGGGGATGAAATGATCTAGCTAACAATAAAACATTTCATGTTTATTCCTTCCCTACCCTGAAATCTTTTTTTCTTAGGATGTGACCCTAAGCAAATGAGACAGTTTGCTTTCTTTTGTTTTTTAAGTCCCCCTCCCCCAAGATTTCTCTTAGGTAGGGCAAAGTAATTACTATAAGTAGTCCTCGCTTATCAGCTGCCTCTTCCAGCAAACGTTTGACACTCCGATAGTCCTGAAAAAACCCTTAAAACTAATGCTGCATTTTCAATATTCGTATTATCCATCAGTCATGTGATTGCCATTACAATCAGTATATGTTGTCTGGTGCCTGACTTATTGTTCTCCTCCCAATTTCCCTATTGCGTGCTTGCTTACTTTTCTGTAATCCCCTTTTCCCAGTCTTTCTGCTCTATATTGGAGAGAAGACGGATCAGACCAAGGGGAGATTGCCTATAGAAATCACTTGATATTTTTCTCCCTCTCCCCGCAGCTGAGTAGAGAGATTTGAGAGGAAGAGAGTAAGCAAGGGAATATACCAAGCTATTTGTGTAGCACACTCATGGCTCCCAGCCCAAAGTAGGCTTTGAACTGCCAACATCATTGCATTGCTTTAAATCTGTGTCCCCCATTGTGTGTGTCTGCTTACTCTCTTGTAATCCCTTCATTTCCAGTGACTATAAATACAAACATTAATCCCCTTGCTTAATTATCCCAGTGTCAGATGAGCATTCCAAAGGCTGGGAGAGTGGTCACATGATTTAGCACTTAGTAATCACTGCTTAACGACAGAGCTGTAGGTCCCAATAGTGGATACTAAATGGGAACTACCTATACTGTGCTGCCTAGGAACCTAAAATAATAAATTCTGTTTTTAGGGTCCATGTAGTTTGCAAGACAGAATATGTCAGATTAATAAGTACCAACTGTTGTTTTTGAGAACACACTGTAATGGGAATCAATATATAGTGACCTTTCACTTTTTGTTCCCAGCATCTGAAGCAGAAGTACCTTTGCTATCTTCTTTTCATATATTTCCTGCCTGTGGTTCCCTGAGCCTTCCAGTGTTGCACTGTCTTTATAAAAGTATGTTGCCTTTGTAAAGCTGTTCTATCATTCTGAATATTTTTTTCATAAAGCTGCACTGTCTTCAGAAAGTTGTGTTGTCTTTGGAAAGCATTTTGAAGACAGTGTAGCTTTCCAAAGACAGGATTGTGTTACGAAGCAGTGTTTCAAAGGCTCAGAGAGTCACATGTAGAAAACATTTGGAAGAGAAGCTGGATCCAAAAAGGAGACAGCAAAGATAGCAAAGTTGCTTTTGCTTTACCTAAGGTAGTTGAGTCCAAAATATCAGTGTAATGAACTGGGAGAGAAAGCAGTTGGGGGATTGAATGCTTGCTGGGGGCTTCATGGGGGCTGCCGCTTGGCATCACATTGCTGCAGTGACTGAGGAGCAGGTAAAGCAACCTGGAGAAGTTGGAACACTGGAGTAGCCTGGCAGTCACAGATCCAAAAAGGAAGCAGCAAAGGCAGTGCGATGCTTCTGTTTCAGCTGCAGCAAGTAAGCACAAAAGGTGAAAGGTTGGTGTGGGAAACTGGGCAAAGAAGCAGCTGGGCAAATGAATGCTTGCTAACTTGCTGTGTGGGGTGGGAGAGCTAAGGCTTTCTGGGAAATGGCAAGCAACTGCAAAGCCATATGGGGCTGTTCTGGGGCTGTTTGTCTCCCTGCAAGGCAGAGTGCATGGTAGTCAAAGGGAAAGATGAGGGGGAGATAGGCGGGTGTGGGCACTTACCTTACTGAGGCTCAAGGCTGGGAGAGACCAAACCAGGAAGGACTTGGATTGGGATAGGTACTCATTTTTATTGATAGATTGATTTTTAATTAATAACAAAAAAGGAGCAAAACACAAAGATAATATTAATGAAGATACATACATTGCCAAGAGAATGAAGAAAAGAGCATGTTAAAAAACTTTTAACAAATAGTAAAAGAAATACAAGAAAGGAAAAATAATAATAATATGAATATTCGCTTAATGACCCACTATTCTTGATTAATGACCACAGTGGAAAGTTCTGAGATTGCTATCTAAATCAGTGTGGTCACAGGACATCTCATTTTATGACTGCATCAGCTTGTGACAGTCAGAATCCAATTGTGGTCGTAAGTCAAGGATCACCTGTACATATTAGATTTTGTTTGGTTTTTATATGGATCTAATAAAGTATGTGTTAGTAGTTTGAAACTTCTAGAACTGAATTACCATAAAGACTAAAAAAGATCTTGTTTATTTAAATAATCCCATGTGTTCAAACAGGCAGAATTTTGTCAAACATTTGTGCTTTGCAGATGAAGTGTTAATCATTCTAACTCATGATTTAATTTTGCAGGTGTGTTAACCATGTTATTTACAATATCTTTAGAAAGTAATTTGCTTCTAAGTGAATAACCTGATCTAGTTTTAAATTTTGTGTATACTGTTTTTAAATGGCCAAACATAGTTCTCCCTTGTTAACAAATATCTTTCCCGTCCATTTTTACTAGCTCCAAACACAAAAGATTTAGATGTTTTCCTTCGAAAGCAAGAATCTGGGTTTGGTTTCCGAGTTCTTGGAGGAGATGGTCCAGATCAGTCAGTAAGTCAAGTATTTATTACTTTATATTTGAATTGATCATTTATGGGCCATCAAGTCAGTGTCTATCTTAGAAAAATCCTAGATAGGTCTTCTCCAGAAAAGACTACTGTATCCACAACCTGACTTTACAGGTGACATTTCAGATAATGCTCCATGTTGCCATTATGATTTTGTCTTTGCAGGTTAAGAATTTTCTTTTTTTCTGCATGGGAATGTCAACAGCTAGATATTCTGAAGGCTTTAAACTAACTGCATCATAAACACTATTTATACTCCAAGAGATCCTCTCCTTTCTCAATAGCATCCAGTTTTCTGTGGCATTATATTGTCAGCCTCCTTAGCTTGTCTATCCATGTGATTTTCTTTATAAAATATAAGAATGCTTTAAGATTGCCTTCTCCCACACAGTATGTAATAATGACTGAGATTGTCAGTAAAGTGATAATGTGCCTCTAATATCTACCTATATTTCTGTTGCCCAATATATGCTTTAACTGGACAGCTGGGAGGTCCTTCTGGGGATGCTTACTCTTTGTGTACACACTCTTGTTATTAGTTCATTCTTTCTGGGAACACCTCCCACCATGGTGAGGTACTATAGCAGGATTTAAACTGCCAATCACCTAGTGATGGCAATCAAGGCAGCTCCATTTGCCATTATAACTCCAAGATATGTGGGTTGTTAAGCAGAAGGCAGTGGGAGTCCAGGGTAAGGATGCTTGGGTGCCACAGAGGAGTGGTGTGGTGCAGACCCTGGGGGAGAGGAATGCTGCAATGCAATGTTAGCACAGGAAGGCTTGAGGGAAGGATGGCACGGATCAGTGTGAGTACAGAGACACTGAGGAAAGGTAGCCATGGGTCTATCTATGCAAATGCAGGGAGGCCAAGGGAAAGGGGATGAGAGTTTGTGTAAGCAGAGGAAGATCAAGGAAAGGAAGGTGTGGGTCCATGGGGAGAGGCATATCTTTCTCTTTGAGGAAACCTTTGTATGGAATGAATGTAAGTGAAAATAAGAGCAGAAAAATGCTACAAATGTCATAATTCCGAAGACTGATTGGTTTTCTTTTTGTTTTTTTACTTGTTTTTTAGCATAGTCATAACTTTGAACAGTTACCAAATCAGGTAATCATTAAGTGAGGCCTATGTGTATTGCTGGCCTGTTTTCTAAATTAAAACCAGTATCCACAGAGCTTGATATATGAGCAAAACCATTTTTCAGTGTGCATGAATATGAGAGGAATTTAAATGATTATTCCCAAAACACGTAAGGTTGCATCATGTACAGCTCCAGAATGTTCCCCGACTTTCAAATAGTGCTTTGCAATGTGTGGTAAGATGCTAGAGTGGGAAAGATTGCTCTGAAAAGCCTAGGAGTATTCTCAGTTATTCTACATGACCATTCTTCAGTATAATATAAAACTTTGAAAATGCAAAATGAGTGGTTTGATTTAAATTTATCCACTATGTTTTCCAAGAGTTTTACATAATAATAATAGTGGGTTATGAGGGACATGCACAAAATTTCCTGCAAATCAAGGATGGCAAATACGTAGATTTGGAATATTGACCTACAACTCTTCCTTTTCCTATTAATTATTCACATTGGCTAGGATTGAGGAGACTCCTCGTGGATTATAGATTCCACACCCTTATTGTTTCTGAAGCAGAGGCACATTTGGGGTTTTAAGAACATCTGATGGGCACACTCACAAAATGTCTGCCATGGAAGATCAGTTTATTCCTAATATAATTGCCATAGTGAATATTTAGCAATCTCAAAATTCTTGTACATTGTAGCATACACTAGTGCATGTATTCATCTTATTGAGAACTTGTGAAACTCCAAGTATTCCTGCAAATAAATATATTAAAGGTTGGTATTTTGGATTGTAATATGCTCCCTTCAATTTTTTTAATGATAAAAATAAAAGATAAGGTGAGACAACTTTTTTCACAGATCATTATCTCATTTTAAATCCAACTTAAATGACAATCTATACAGTATATTGTAATTACTGATGTAACCTGCTTACAAACAAATCACAGTTATAAATAATTTACTGGATTTTGGTGCACAGGTTCTTGTAAAGTCTAAGACTTCAATCTATGAATTGCATATTTATTTATCTGAAATTTTATTTATCCATCTTCCGTTTAGACTCCCATTGATCACAAGCATATACATATACTTCATTTTTAAACATAATAATATGTGAGATTCTGGCCAACTCAGACCTAGGTCAGATCTGTTTTCCTTATTTTGTCTTAAAGTCTATAATTACCCCTTATTGCTTTAGATCTACATTGGCGCAATCATCCCACTGGGAGCAGCAGAGAAAGATGGTAGACTCCGTGCTGCTGATGAGCTTGTATGCATTGATGGAATCCCAGTGAAAGGGAAATCACATAAGCAAGTTCTGGATTTAATGACAAGTGCTGCACGAAATGGACAGGTGTTGCTGACCGTTCGCAGGAAAATCTACTTTGGTGGTATGTGCATGTCTTATTAATTAAGCCTATACTGTTGCACTTGGTACTACTTTGTATCATGGTAGGATTAACGCAAATGTGTAATTCCATATTTATTTCTATCTACCTACCTATCTACCTACCTACCTACCTACCTATCTATATATCCATCCATCCACTCATCAAATTTCTATGCTGACAATCTCTCCAACAAGATATCTCTGGAATTATAGAATCATTACATTTGTCTGTTCATGTTACCAACAATATTAAATGGGTTGAATGAAAACAAAAATGAGATGTGATTAAAAAATAGACAATACCACATGGTAGCACTATACAAGTTTCAAAAGAGATGTTTTGTGACACAGTGTCATAAAGCAGAGTTCCCCAACCTTTCGGGGTTGGTAGCCTGAAATGGGAGGGGAGAAAGAAGGGATGGTTTTGTCAGGGGGGGTTAATGCACGTACCCACGACGGGAGTACTTTTATGTGGGGCCACAAACACCTGTGACGCTTTTTTGAGGGGGCTGCAAACACCCACAACACTCGCATAAGTGCGGCTGTGCATACATGCACCAACCAGTCACTCAAGTGGCCACAGTCTGGTAGTGGGCATAGTATGTGCATTATCATTTATTCTCATTGTTGGTTTTTAGGATTGGGAACATAGACCTGTTCTGTATAGGATTGCAGTTCTCCTTAATGATCAAGTTTCCAATCTTGAGGTTATTATGGATCTAGCATTGATGTTAGATACACACACACACACACACACACACACACACACACAATCATTTTAAAACTATAAAACACTATAAAAAAACCTGTTGCCAATCCATGCTAATGTGCCATTATCACAGGATGCTACAATGTTGTAATTGCAAGCTGGTTGCTGAGCATCCAGATTGCAATCACATGATCATGGGGATGCTACAATGGCCAGAACTTTGGAGTGGTTGTAAATACTACCCTTTCAGTGCTGTCATACATTAAAATAATCACTGACAGAGTGGTTATTAAGCAGACCATCTGTAGCTTACAGTTTATTGTAGTTTAAAATGGTAGTTTAATTGCAAGGGGCTCATAGGACTATCACTGCCATAATATCTGTTACACATTTTTAATATGATGTCCTTTTATTAGAAGAGTGCCTGAAACAGAAAATTGTTTTAAACCTGAAACCAAGGCATTATATTATGGAGATCTTGCTGCACTAATTCAGTTTGTAATGGTTTGTAAGAAACAAAATCCAAAATTTTTAATTCCTAGTTTTGGCCAAAACAAAACCTGAAGAAATCCCTAAATGTCTATATGTGGCAAAGAATCACAATGCCATCCTGTTTTTTCCTCAGAGGCAATACGTCTTTCTTGCCCAATATTCCCATTGTCTTCATTTCTCTTCCTTCTTGCTATTCCTCAGATGTGCAAACTCAAGATGTCCCACCGGCTGGCCTGCCAACCTGTCCACTTAGTCTTAGTATCTTCTTTTCTCTCCCTCCTCAGGTCCTAAAACTATGGGTGTCCTTGACTTTTTCACATTCTTCCTCCTCCCACCAAAACACTTTTTGCCCAGAATACTTTTACATTTCAATGTCTATCCATAGCAAAATGGCATCATTTTGTTCTATAGCAGTCCAAATGTATATATTTCAGTTCAGACACAAACTACCCTAAAGCAGCTATTTTCTTCATGGGATAATTCATGCATGAACCATTTTGCACATTCGGATTTGATTTTAAATATAAATTCTGTTTTCTGTTTCTATTAATAGTCTTAATAGTATTTTTATAAGCTGCCTTTAACTTATAACAGAAGAGAAACATAAATTTGCCACAAAAAATAATCCATATATAAAATTGATCACATTGAATTAAATATGGATCACTAGCTCAAAAATTTCCATCAAAGCAAACATGCCCATGTTTAAATAGTTACTGCACATCACTTTCACTTGGTTCAGGATTGATATAACTGGTCCGTGGTTTACTGGGCTGGCTTGCTAGAGCCCAGTAAACCACAGCTTGTATTTTAAAAAAGGTTTCCATTATGGGATAAGTTCTTAAACACTGTGTAATCTGTAAGTTCTTAGACACTGTGTAATCTGTAAATATGAGTCATTTCTTTCTTTATTATTATCCAGTAATTGAGATATTAAAAGGATCTGTGTGGTCATTCCTTCTGTTGTAATTTTAAACAATCACTGAACAAGGGATCATTAACCAAGGCCTCTCTATAGTGGGATATTGGCATGGCTGACTGATTGTCATTATCCTCCAATTCCCTCTCTGTAAGGAGAATAATGTGGCCTCAGAGGAGCTGGGAAAATTGTCAAAAACACTGTAACATACATTCCAACCAGCCATGCAAAGGGAAAATAAAAACTTAATGCTCCAAGGGTTTAAGGGACAGGATGTTAAATTTGCTATATCCACCATTCAAATATTGGCAATCCTCTACTTATAACCACAATTGAGCCCAAAATGTCAGTTGCTAAGAAAGACAGTTATTAAGTGAGTTTTATCCTATTTTAAGACCTTTCTTGCCAGAGTTGTTAAGTGAATCATGCGGTAGTTAAGTTAGTAACATGGTTGTTAAGTGAATCTGGTTTCCCAATTGACTTGCTTATTAGAAGATCACAAAATATGAGCCCATGACCCTGGGACACTACAGCCATCATAAATACATGTCAGTTGCCAAGTATCTAAATTTGGTCAGTTTTTTCACTGCTCTTGTAACTTCAAACAGTCACTAAATAAATGGCTGTAAGTGGAGGACTACCTGTACCCAGATTTATGCAACAATATGAAAATTCCAGTGAAAGTATCTGAGGACAAATGAAAGACCTTTTTATTATAAGGAGATGTATTTGCAACAAAATTGTTTACCCACTTAGGGAGACAAATGATATATATTTTAAATAGGAATACTTTATGGATTTTTGTCTCTAAATGTTTAATGAGTGCTCAGATTAGTAACTAGTTTTCAAATTACTTGCTGGTAATTCTTCCATTGAAAATGGGTTAAAATGTATGCAGCAGTTTGGAAAAAAAGTTATTTCTGTTGCTAAACTTAACATAGCATATCTTTATTAATTCTTTTTGAATAAAATTGAATATATGTGTTTTGGGTTACATCTCTGAAATTAGTTCAAATTTTGAGTGCTCTGTACATCCAGATTATCAATAATATATGTTTGCTTAGATCAACATTTTTGCTTACTTGTTTCTGTTTATGGTGTTTCTAGCTGATAAACAACCAGAAGAAGAAATAACATCTGAAGTTCCTTTCATCTCCCAGAGTGGCTCTCCTAGACTTAACCGAGAAGAGATAATCAACAAACGGTTCCCAGAAGCTTATGATGTAGTACTGCAACGAAAGGAGAATGAAGGATTTGGTTTTGTGATCCTTACCTCAAAGAATAAACCACCACGTGGTGGTAAGTAGGATGAGGTGCCAGCATTGTTCATTATAGTACTTCAGTTAGAGTTGTTTGTTTTCACTGTACAAACCTTTGAACATATTTATTCAATTATTTTCCCAACATTTATATTTGCAAAGCTTTGGAGGTCCATAGTAGAGGAAGGCTTGATTCTGATGAATCCTTGCAGCTGCTTATCTCCCTTTATAACTGTGCATACAAGACAATGCAGTTGTAGATAGGTCCTACTTTGATTTCATTCCCAGGATACTAACTAATTAGTACTAACTAATTAGTACTAACTAATACTTGTGAAAGTGTTTTTACAAATTTTGGGCTTAACTGTGCTCAAAAGTCAAGGATTACCTGTACTTTCAACTGAGCTAGCCACATAATCATTCCTATTTCGAACAGCTTCCACTAACTTTCAGTGTATTTCCAAGATGATTTCAAGTGTTAATGTCTGTACTTAACACCATAATTATAATTAACAAAAATAACTTTGGCTGTAGACTTGTCAGACTTGAATAATGTTAGATGCTACTTGAAGAGTTGCTAAGTAGTCTAGTAGCACTTTTAAGTATCAACTTTTTCATTTTATTTCAATGTAATAACATCAAGCCTCTACACATCCTTGTTCATATAGAATTAACAGTTCTAAGACTGTGCATATCAACAATTG
This sequence comes from Crotalus tigris, assembly GCF_016545835.1. Classification (NCBI taxonomy): domain Eukaryota; kingdom Metazoa; phylum Chordata; class Lepidosauria; order Squamata; family Viperidae; genus Crotalus; species Crotalus tigris. Next base: position 405,065 of record NW_024097551.1, on the reverse strand, counting down.
GTTGCTTTTTGTTATGCATCTACCACCATTAATGACCTTCTTTAAAGACTAAAACTATAAAGTCTTAATACAAATTATATCTATATACTTAAAGATAAAGAATATGTTAGAGAAACATAGCTAGTTGTTCCCATATATTATTACAGTGTATGGCTACCACAAACAAATGTGACATAATTTAATTTTACAAATATTTACTGTTGAAGAAAAATGTTTAAATATTGGGTAAATAGTGTCGTAGTCTAGTTAAATAATGCCAGGCTGTCTGAAGAATATTTATCTGGATTTTTAAGAAGAACTAAATTGCGTTATTCTGTAGTCCATTGAGATGCCACAAAGATTGTAAATGTGAAAAATGGTCATAAATCATTTTTTCAGGGCGTTGTAACTTTGGTCACTAAAAGTTTTTTCATCATTTATCTTCATGAAGACATTAATCTTATAGGGCTGTGTTAGTATTCAGATGTTCTGATAATACTTTTTTCTTATTAGTCTTTTTATTTAAATATTCTTTTTATTTATTAAACTTGTATGCCGCCCATTTGGCAGAGATGACTCTATTATAAAAATATTCAAATATGTTGGAGCTTTTTCTATGGAGTAGATGTGTATTACAACATTCCCCTGGTTTTTTGTCAGAGTCTCTACATATCTGCAATACTGAACATAGAACATAAAATAATAGTGTTGGGAAGGGCCTTGGAGGTCTTCTAGTCCAATCCCCTGCTCAATCAGGAGACCCTATACCATTTCAGATAAATGATTGTCCAGTCTCTTTTTGAAAGCCTCCAGTGAGGCAACATCCACAACTTCTGAAGGCAAGTTGTTCCATTGGTTGACTGCTCTCACTATTAGGAAACATCTCCTTAGTTCTAGGTTTCTTCTCTTGGTTAGTTTCCATCCATTGTTTTTCATCTTGCCTTTTGGTGCTTTGGAAAATAGCTTGACCCTCCCTCATCTTTCTAGGAGCCCCCCAAATATTGGAACACTGCTACCATGTCTCCTCTAATCCTTCTTTTCATTAGGCTAGACATACCCAATTCCTGTAACCATTCTTCGTATGTTTTAACCACCAGCCCCCTAATCAAAATCCCTCTCACAATTACTGGCATTAAGCCATGTTTCACTTATCCTATACTTATACTGTTGGTTTTTCTTGCCTAAGTGTAAAACCTTACTTTTAAATATGTTGAATTTCATTTTGTTAGTTAGGGCCCAGTGTTCAAGTCTGTCAAGATCTTTTTGGATCTTGAGCTTGTCTTTTCCTGTGTTGGCTATTGTTGCCAGCTTAGTGTCATCTGCAAATTTGATGAGTTCCCCTTCTAGTTCCTCATCTAGATTGTTTATAAAGATATTGAAGAGTATTGGGCCCAGACAGAACCTTGGGGTACCCCACTGTTTACTTCCCTCCGTGTAGATGTAGTTCCATTGAGGACTACACATTGAGTATGATTTGTCAGCCAATTACAGATCCATCTGATGATGGTGCTACCTATCCTACATTTTTCTAGCTTGCCAAGAAGTAGGTTGTGGTCTACTTTATCAAATGCTTTACTGAAATCCAAGTATATTATGTCCACAACATTTCACTGATCCACTAATTTAGTCACTTTGTCAAAGAATGAAATAAGATTTGTTTGGACTTGATAGGTAGACAAAATGCCAAATCCAGTCTGAACATCTGGCTGACTGTGCGATGATCCATAATAATAATAATGTTGGAAGGGATCTTGGAGGTCATCAAGTCCAACCCTCTGCTCAGGCAGGAATCCTACACCGTTTCAGACAAATGGCTGTCCAGTCTCTTAAAAACTTCCAGTGTTGGAGCATTCACTGCTTCTGGAGGCAGATTGTTCCATTGGTTAATTGTTCTAACTGTCAGGAAGTTTCTCCTCAGTTCTAAGTTTCTTCTCTCCTTGATCAGTTTTGACAAACCCATTTTGGCTACTGGTTATAACTTTTTTGCTTATAGGTGTTCACAGATTTGTTGGTTGATTATCTTTTGCAAGATCTTCCTAGGTATTGATATCAGACTGATTAATCTGTAATTTCCTGGATCTGTTTCCCCCCCCCTTTTTTTTTTTTTTTTTTTGAAGATGAGAACTACATCAGCTCTTTTCCAGTCCTCAGGTAGTTCTCCGTTGCTCCAAGAACTTTGAAAGATATGTTTAAATGGTTCTGAAATCACGACTGCCAGTTTCTTCAGAACTCTGGGATGTAGTCCGTCAGGACCCAATAATTTGAATCCATCTAGAGCTGACAAGTGTTCTCTTATCTTATTTTTGCATGTTTTAATTTGCATTAATAGTCATTTATAGTTCTGTTTTTGGTAAGTTGAGTATTGTTTTGTTTCTACATGGAGACAGATGCAAAGTATGAATTAAACAGTTCTGCTTTCTCTCTATTATCTGTTACTTCTTTGCCATCTTCTCCCATTAATGGATCAGGTGTTTCTTTGACATTTTTCTTGTTTTTTATGTGTTAAAAGAAACTTTTTAAATTGTTTTTGACATTTATTCAGTCTATTTGTTTCTATTCTGCCTTAGTTATGTGTGCCTCTTTCCATTTTTTTGTACTTATCCCTTTTTTCTCAGTTGGTTTTCTTGTTTTTCTTTTTTACTGGTATTGAACTGGACTGGGCTTTTATAATTGTATTTTTCAGAGTTTCCCAAGCTTCTTGAGTTGATTTCCCTTTAAGATTTTCATCCATGGAAACCTTCCCAAGCTCTCTCTGTTAAAATTAGCTCTTTTAAGGTCTAAGACACTGGTTTGATTATGTTCTGTTGCTTATGTCTGTTTTATATTGAATTCTAATATATGGTCACTCTCCCCTAAAGTTCCTGCAACTTCAATTCCCTCTGTCACTTTTTTGCTTTTGGTAAGAATAAAGTCCCATATAGCTGCCCCTCTAGTTGCCTTCTCCACCTTTTGGGTGATGAGATTGTCAGCTAGGTGGGTCAGGAATCTGTTTGATCTCCCACATGTTACAGAGTTTCTGTCCCAGTTCATGTCAGGGTAAAAGTCCCCCATGAATATTGTAGTGTGTTTCCTACATACATTGGTTAACTGATTAACAAAAAGTTCATCTATTTCTTCTGCTTGGTTGGATGGCCTGCAGTATACACCTATGGCAATGCCATTCTTTTTTCTTTGTATGTTGACCAATATGCATTCTAGAAAGCTTTTATCCTTTCTTGTGTGCATCTCTGTAGAGAGGAAGTGATCTCTAATATATAATGCAACTTCACGTCCTCTTTTGTTAGATCAGTTTCTTTTGAATAGTTTGAATCTTTTTATCAGTACATTTCAGTCGTGAGTTTCATCCCACCAAGTTTCTGTAATGACAACTATAACATACTTGGCCTTATGTACTACTAGTATTTAAAGTTCATCCTGTTTGTTCCCTAAACTTTGAGCATTAGTGTATAGGCGTTTTAATTCTTTGTGCTGACTCTGAGTATGCTTCCTATCTCTTACTTTGCATCTGAGTTTTTCTTCTTTCTCTTTACTCCCTGCCTCCTTTTATGATTGATTATCTATTGATTTTTGCTTGGAATTAGGTTCTAAAGATTGTGAAGTTTGCCCCCTCCCTCCTCAATTGTAATTTAATTAATTTAAATTAAATCACTGTACAGATTTAATTTAAAATAATTCTCTTCTTTTTCCCAAGGAAATCCAGGTTTTTTATAATTGTAGGAAAGAGTTAAAAATCTGTTACAGTAGTTTTATCATCTTTACAAGACCATCATTCTAGAAGTAGTTGCGAAATAATTTAGCCAGTGTAAAACCAAAATAATTCTAAATACAGATAAATCAGACTATAAATATTAATATCAAGTTATGAATCTGGTGACATTCCTATGCAATTGTGCTGTGACTTGCATAAATGATAATAAAATAAAGCTTCTGGTAATGTGTGATACAGAATATTACTTTGTTCATTTCCTAGTGATTCCTCATAAGATTGGACGTGTTATTGATGGCAGTCCAGCTGATCATTGTGGAAGACTGAAAGTAGGAGACAGAATTTCTGCAGTGAATGGACAATCAATCATCGACTTGTCACATGAAAATATTGTGCAGCTGATCAAAGATGCAGGGAATACTGTCACACTCACTGTTATTGCTGAAGAAGGTAAGAATGGTCATTACTGTTACGTTGCTGCTCACTGAAGTTGCATGTCTTCCACATGGTGGCAATCTCAGTATTTTAATAACATTAGTTGTAAAAATATTTTTGCATATGTTAGCTAGGTTGAAGGTTGAGGGTACTCTAATGGCTCATTCTCAGCTAGGCAATCAGATAGATATTTAAGGATTTCTGCTTGGTCCTATTGTATTTTTGGAGACCTGCAAAATTCTGTATTATTCCCACATGATGTTGAAGTTGTGTAAGAAACGAGTGAAATTATTTGAAAAAAATTAGAAAGAAACAGTAACTGACAGTTGTCTTAGTTCATCAGGTACAATGTAGAGATGTTGAATAATAATCTGAAGCCACTAATAAACTACATGTACAGACTAGTAAACTATAATTCAGTACCATTTCTTAGTAAATTCATTTCAGCATTGATATGTTAATTAGCTTGCACTAATTATTCATCTTTAGGCATTTTATAGTGGCTGCTTCCAAAAAGGTCTTGGAAATGTCAATTTAGAAGTCTCTTAAATTATTTGACCAGGAAAACTACAAAGGCTATATTTCAATGGTTGATTCTGCTAATTAGTCCTTTTCAGGGACAGTTTGAGATAGTGGATGCTAACTTACAAAGTCTTCAAAGGATGGGGTCTGGCTATCAAAGTTGTTGCAATTTATCATATAAAATATTTTCATTGCAGATCCATTGCAGATCCTCTGTTAAGTTTTATCGTCATCATGTAATTAGAAGAGAGATAATTATAGGGAGCCTTTTGTTTTTATATTTGGAATGTAAATAATCTCTCATCAGAAATTCTTGTCTTCTATAAAGAGACAAGCATTAATGAGTGTGAAACTAAACAGTGACACTCTCTTTTCCTCAACTACATCTATCCCGAATAATTATCCAGTTTTCTCTTTTTAGTCAGAAAATACTGTTAGATATAAATAGTAGCTTCAAGGAGCATGTATGCTTTTCATTTCTCCCATCCTTCGGTTATCAGTATTTGGTAAGAGGGGATTTGCTACTGCCTTGATCTGTTTCTTTTAGCATTCTACACTGACAAGAATTGTTGCCTGAACACATAATCAGTATAAATATATAAAAACAGTTTATTTTCAAATTTAGTGTTTTCAAATTTAGTGTATTTTTTTTAAAGTGCTTTTCAAATTTAGTTTTCAAATTTAGGGGTTTGTTTTTTTTTAAAGAAAGACTGCTTTTCAACTGACTACTGTCAGTTGTATAATGAAGCTTGCTCTGACTATTTTGCCAGGAGGATGGTTTCTATCGTTCTGAATAATAATTATATCAAAAATTCATTTTCCAGTTTCATATTTAAAACATGCATTTTACGATGTTGCATTCTATAAAATAGAATATTAAATCATTTATTTGTTACTTGGTAAGCCTGGACATTTTTTATGCAAGTAATTTAAAGATTTTAACTTTATAATCTTTTTATTTTATTTTTTTAATTGAAAGTAATATCTAAAACTAAAAAAGATAAAATGTGAATATTCTGGTTTATTTGCCTCTGGGTTTGAAGTACTGCCACGTAATATTTCATTTCTTATTAGTACCAAGATGCAGAACCTTAGAAGTTTACCCAAATGTCTGTTTTCTGAAGTATCACTGTGAAAGGCAAAAGGCAGACAATATTGTGAAATAAAACTGATTACAAAATAGAATCTGATTCAATAGATATATTGTAATTCAGATAACGACTTTCTGTGAGTTGCCCTATTTATCAGATAGTTAAATAAGGATATTTTTAAATTGCTGGTGAATTGAGAAGTTTTTATTTACATTGGCTGATAAGGTAGTAGAAACTGTTTAAAGGAAGTGACCAGGTAAGAAATGATGACTGCAGAAAACTCTGCTGATGAATCTTCTTTTTCTTGTGCCATATCCGTTATCGGATGTTGGCGATTGTGTTGGCAATCCTGTTTTTATCAGCAGCCGCACGAAAAAGTGCTGCTGAGTTTTGTCCAAACCAATCCCTTAGATTTTGACGCCATGATCTTCTTCTACTGCCTGGACCTCGTTTGCCTTCAATCTTTCCTGGAGGATTAAATGGAGTATACCGTATTTTTCTGGGTGTCGCACCGCATGTCCGAAATATTCTAATTTTCATTTTTTAATTCTTTTGATGATTTCCCTTGGCTTTCCCAGGTGGCTTATCACCTCCTCATTACTGATCTTGTGAATCCAGCTTATACGTAACAGCCGCCTGTAAATCCACATTTCAAATGCTTCTAGTCTTTTCAGGTAGCCTTCTGTCAGAGACCAACTCTCTACTCCATAGAGCAGGATAGATGAATGCCTTTAAATATTAATTTTATAGTTAGCCATTGCTTGGAAAATGTTATTTGCCAAATAAATGTAATATTTTTGTAATACATGTCTATTTTGTCTATCTATCATACTGTGCTCTGGCTGCTCTGCTTTGCTCTGCTGTGAAGTCAGTCTTCATTCCTGTTGACTACCTGGACTAGTCCCTGCAGTTTTCTTGGCAGGATTTTCAAAAGTGATTTGCTGTTGCCTTCTTCCTAGGGCTGAAAGAGAGTGACTGGCCCAAACTTTCCTACTGGCTTTATGCCTAAAGCAGGATTAGAATTTCCAGCCTCTTGTTTCTAGCCCAATGGTTCTCAACCTGTGGGTCAAGACCCCATTTGGGGTCGAACAACCACTTCACGGGGGTCACCAAACAACACAGTCCACCATTTTTTTCCCCTTTTCCTTAGCTGTGCTATTCCCTTTTATTCTATTGGCTTTTGAAAGCCAATAGAATAGACTGTCTTGAATAGAGTCTAATTCTATTGGCTTTCAAAAGCCAATAGGAATTGTCCAGGCTGTCTCTGCCCTGCCGAGCCCGCCAAAAGTCCCATTCTGCAAACGGTGCTGCACCAGTTGAGTAGTCCTCGACTTACGACCGGTTGAGTAGTCCTCGACTTATGACCGGTTGGGAGTCGCGGCATTAAAAAGGTTGAGAACCACTGTTCTAGCCTGTTGCCTTAACTGCCACACAAATTAGCTCTCATTGCCATCCAATTTTGTTCTCTCGTTTTTTTTTTTTTTCCACTTTCCAATGCAGCAATATATTTCAAAAATATACATCTCCTTCTTGTTTGTGTGCTTTTTTGCTGCTATTTCTGGAAGGAAATAGGAGAATACATGTGTGTACATGTAAGAGTGAATAGTTTGTGCCCGGAGCTTGATAGGCATGGAGGTTCGGGGGAATTGAATATATGTCTGTTAAAGTGGAGCATATGACCATGGTAAAGACTAAGGAAGCAGTGAGTAGACCAGTTTCTTGAACCTCTCCAGTTAAGAAGATGGGAGATTGTCCACATGTGCTGTTCCTCATGAGGAGACCTCAGGATAGCAGTTTTCCATGTTATGCTGGCAGTTGGCAAGATTAGAGTGAAATGTTTATAATAAGATTTTGGAAGTAATTATCAAGAACAAACAGATTATTGTGGAAAATAGAGTCTGTTTTGGTAAGCAATTTCATTATTTCAAAAACTGGACACTAGAAGGAACTAAAGTATTCAAGCGGAAGAAAGTCTATAAAATGTTGCAAAACATTATAACATGGCTCACAAGGTTAGGATGCTGGGCTGATGATTGGCAGGCTCGCATTTGAGATTCAATTGCTGCCATAGGAGTATGCCTATCATACTCCTGCTCAGGTCAACCCAGCTGCTCAAAATCAGGTGACCATAAATAGGTAAATGGATACCTTTTCGGTGGGCAACTTAATGGGGACATGAAAGGAACCCACAACTGGGCGTCCCTTGGGCAACAGTAATGTCACCGGCTGATCCATTAACCACAAAAGTGCTCTGGGGCTTTCAACATGAAAGTAAACAATGAAAATACTGAAGAGGATTTTTGAAGAATGGAATCAGAAATCAGTAGCCATAATATTGGCAATGTCAGTAATATTTTCTGCTTCTGTCAAAAAGTTGTTATTGAAGAAATGTCAAATGTAGAACAAATTTTATCTAACAAGATAGAAATAGTATCAAAAGTGGACTTACAACTGATGAGCCAGGAGAATGATTTAGAAAATTATTTTCATTGGAACCACCAAAAAAAAAAAAAAAAACTGGCTGAGGTTTTAAAATTTAAAAGGGAAATACAATGATAAACCCAAGAGAGGATATATTTTTCCTATTGGGTTCATAAAAGAAGCTTGTTAAAACCTTGAAGAACTCTGTACAATGGGATAAAGAATAAATTAAGAAAAATAAAATCCTATGACAATTTTTAATGAACTAAAGATTAAGATTTTTTGAAGTAAAAGGAAGGAATGTAAAATTAGTTTACTTGATCACTTTTTATTATTATATATATTCTTATCTTTCTTCCCTTTTTTCTTGCACTTTTTATTCCATTCTGTTCCCATCCCATCCCTTTCTTTAAGTTTAGTTTGTATGATGTTATTATTATAATCAAAAATTTACACACATAGCTTAATAAATCAGTTTCTTAATATGCATTTCAATATTGGTAAATGGCCTTTTCAAGGACTGGCAACATTATTTGATAACACATAAAACAATGAAAGTCAATAATGTCCTTGGCAATATTTTAGTACTGCTAATATATCCTGGTGTATCTAATCAGCTACTTGTGTCTTCATTAGAGCATCGTGGTCCCCCATCAGGAGCAAACTCCGCCAGACAAAGTCCAATTGTACAGCATCGAGTTCTTGGACCAGTTCCAGCTTCTTCTGTGTCTACTGACAGGTACAAACTTCATTTTTAGACCACAAATAAACATGGAAATGAAACTATATACCTAACTTCTTTTTTGCAAAGACAGCAGGGGAACAGAACTTTTCAGTTCTTCGGATTTTCTAATTTTCTAGTTCATATTGCGAAGAAAAATATTTCTATGATGTTTTTCTTACCTGATGTGTATGTATATATATTTTTTAAACAATAGTCTGCATTTATCCTCTTTTGGCATTTCTCTATTAATTTCCTTGTCATGATGTATCTGATGACGCAAACTACAAAAGCTTTTGCAGTAATAAATTTATCATTAATATACCACAAGATTGTTTTTATTTCAAGCCAGTAATAATAAGTAATGGATCAGAGACTTCAAACTGCAGATTATTTAAATGAATGCCAAAGAGAAAAAAATCCTCTGGAAGAGGAAAATGAACAAAATAAAACTGATAAAAGATTAAAGAGCTTCTGTGAGAAGTTATAATTATTCATGGTATAAAACTGGATGTTATAAATGAATATCTTCCTTCTGATATGTAGCTCTAATAATCTCAGAAAAAATTACTTGACTAGATACTTCATTCAATCTTAATATGGCCCAGATTAGTGATAGTTATTGATATAATATTCAGTTTTATCAAAAAATTTCTGCAATTTTTTAAAGTTGGAAATAATGCATCTATTGTGTACAATTTTCCTTAAATTTATTCTTTTTTGTATTGAAATATTTATAAAATGCAGGTGTTTTAATATGTCCATTAAAAATAATGGAAATTTATCATAGTTTTGTGCAACTTTCACAAACGGACATTCATTTTTGAGAGAAAATGATAAACATTGACAGAATTCATACATTACAAATACATAAAAATTACTTCAGGGCATTGCAGATTGTTTTAGTAAACTATGGCATTTTAAACTGAAAGATAATTGGTGGCACATTGTTTTAAAATCCTAGTATTAATAGTTTCATTCAAAATATAGTTTGTATTCTGATAGGAAATGGACTAATGGGAAATCAGTATTTCCTCTTAAGAAATTGTGGTGCATTCTGGCCAGTCCTTTCAATTTCAAAATTTATTCTTTAGTGTTATGAATTAGAGTTCAAAGTTAATTCAAAGTATTTGAATAGGAAATACAAGAAATGAAATCCGCACAAGAATATCTACGGCCCATTTAATTTTGTATATGGAGAATATGTTTTTATGGCTGAACTTTGGAACCTGGCTTATATTTGGTAAATTCCTTTAGGAATTCATTCTAATCTTCCTTTAGGGAGAACTCAACAGAGGCCCTTATAATGATCCATATGCTTCCTTATACTTCAGGGGTGCTACAGAAGCTGATAGCGGAAAAGAACAATGCAACAATTACAAGCACTTCTCATTAACTGAAGTTGTTGCATCTCTTGGAGGGAGCACACATTCTCAGGTATGTAAATATAGCTATTAAACTTTTTGTGTTATATGGGAACTGAACTCTTCTGCTAATAATAGATAGGAAGGACGTTATGTTAATCACTTGCACATTGGATAGTCAATGGAATATTCCCGATATTGTAGGAAGGTTCATTAAATATCTTTGCGCATCTAGCATGAAAGACTGATTTTAGGACATTATTATTTAGTCATTCAGTTGCTTTTGACTTTTTCAGTTCTGGTAAATATGATTTTGCCAGAATTGAGAGATCAGCCGTGTGTGTATGTGTAAGTGTGTGTATTGACTCCTTTTGTTAATCATAATGTCTACTCTATTTCTTCTATGATTTTCTTGTCCACAATAGAAGATCTGATGCTCTTCTGATACGAAGTCACTCATTCCATTTCAGTTCATTGATTCTCAGAATGTCAATATTTAATCTTGGCATTTCCATGTTTGAAACTAAAGATTGCTTTAGTTAAATTATTTTGAAGCATCACACTTTTTGCTCCTGATCAGAACAGCATCTGATATGCTTTTTAGTTTACTAGATACCTTCCAAGGGGGTTATCTTCCAACATTGTCCTGCTTATGAATATCTGTTTTTCTTGGCAGAATATTTGAGTAGTTTACCATTTCCTTCTTCAATTAATCATATTTAGCTTACCCCTAATCTGTGACCTGCCTATGATGGGTGATTTTTCTGGGAGAATACACTTTCAGCACTATAAGTTATAGTGTCCGTGGGATGCAAAAGCCTTCACCCTTATGATGAATTAGTTTTTGAAGATGGGATTCTATCTATTTTGTTAGTATTTCTAATAAGGTATATATTGGAAATTTGACAGGATATCAGCAAAATATATAGAGAACATGCCTTAAGATAATCCTGAAATTCTGTTAATGATTTTAATGAGAAAAATTGATACCTTGGTAGATGGGTCCCATGGAATTTGATCACTACAAATCAGTCTAGATGCTTGCGTCACTTTATTTTATACCTAACATTATGTCCCCATTTTCATTTTGTTATGTATTGAAATTTTAATGTGGAAAAAATGAGTGCCATTATCTCCCACTAATTTTCAGTATTCTAAATGTCCGTGTGTAACAAAGAAAAAAAAAGGAATAAGATGTTATCAAAGACATTAGCCAGGATTTTTGAACTGAATTTTTGGCTCATGCTTCAGTTATGGAAAAGCATAAAAGTCTAGGTTTATAACCTTTTGGAACAGCAAGTGATAGCTTTCTAAAATTTACAGAGTCATGCTGGTGCAGTAGTTAGAATGCAGTTTTGCAGGCTAACTATGTTCTCTGCCATGAGTTCGATCCTGACCAAGATTGACTCAGCTTTCCATTTTTCTGAGGTTGGTAAAATAAGGACCCAGATTGTTGGGAGCAATAGGCTAACTCTTGTAAACTGCTTAGAGAGGGCTGTAAAGCACTGTGAAGCCGGTATATAAGTCTTAAGTGCTATTGCTATTGCTACAGGGAAAGTAGAATTTACATGTGGAATTAGTACAGGTATTACTAAAATGTCAAACATAGCAAATATCATTACATTAATAATTGAATAAAATTTCTTTGAATTTCAGAAATCAATTTTTTTCTAAAAAATAATTGAAAATCTTTTCCAATATAATTTTAAATTGCATAATCTTTTATTTGCACAGAATCCTGGATGTTATCCAGTAGAACTGGAGAGAGGTCCTCGAGGCTTTGGATTTAGCCTTCGTGGAGGAAAAGAATATAATATGGGGCTATTTATTCTTCGACTTGCTGAGGAAGGATCTGCCATTAAAGATGGGAGAATTCATGTAAGTATGTATTAGCCCTAGTTGGATAGGTCGCCTATTGTTTTTAAAACTAATTTAATATTAATTTGATATTTTAAAATATATTTCCATATATAAGCATTGATACTATTCTCTGCCATTATCATTAAATGTGAATTTATAGTTATTTTCACACAAAATTTTGTACGTATACTCATGTTTACTGTAACCCAGCTTTGGCAATAGGAGGAGGAAATTCTTGAGATAGAAATATTTAAATGAACTAACTCTGCTCATGAAAATTCAGTTATATTTTTTGTGAAAAGATACTATCTAACAAAATGTAATTATGCAAATTCACTGGAACATAGTCACCATTTTAAAACATCTGCTCTAATATGGAAGGAAAAGTGAGGCAGTAACCAAATTCAAGGATTACATTGGAGTTTTGTCCAGATCTCTTTATGTTCAGTCCATATAATAAGAGTATTTAAGAGTGTACATGCTTATCGAGGGTACCCCCACATTGGAACAAAAGTAGTACATTAAGCAGATAATAAAATGTGCTTTTTTTCTTATAACATCTTAATAAACTTCAGCGAAAATCCTGTTTCTGGAAACTCTTTTCTTTCTCGTAGAATTCATTGCACTAGCTAAACTAGATGCTCCTGTGTACAGATCTTAGATCTGCTAATGCCATTGCAAATAATTAGTTAGTCATCTTTCTTAGGAATCTGGTTCGCATTTTCTTGGCCCATGTGGTATTCACATTTTTGGGGGTTCATATAATGATCAGACATACTGCAGTGGTACCTCAGTATTCATTGTTAATTAGTTCCAAGAGGTATGATGAGTACCAAAAGCCATGAGTATCAACAGGTTTTTCCCATAAGGAATAATGTAGTGAGTCATAAGGCAGTTGACAGTGACAAATTCTAGTTTGATACAAATTTTTTGTTATCAAAATGAGCTGAGTATCAAATTTGATGAGTTTTAAAGCAGTTGAAACCACTATATAGACAAGAACCATAATACATCAAACATGAGTGCTATCATGTTCTTTTTCTTGCTTTGTAAGACTTGCATATCAGCATCAGAACCTTCATGTTAAGTTTGCAATCACTTAAGCATCCTTAACTAAAGAAATAGAAATTACTGATAGGAAAATAAATAGTATTTAATATGATAGTTCCCAGACTGAGGATTACTTTTCAAGTTTGTAAACTCAATAGTTAGAAGTACTGCAAGTCTGATTTTTCACTTTTTCTTCGCTGAGCTGTAGAGCTGAGCAGTAGAAGCTTAGTTTCACATTTTAACATTTAATTCTTGTTTCACACATAGTGGACAATGTTTTACAGAGAGAAAATAGAGCCTGAAAATAAGCATCAGGAGTGAAATTTAACTAGCCTTTTAGACCCCACTAATTCATATTTCAGTTGGATACAATCATCTCCCCACAGCTTCTTTCCAAAGTTTTTTTTCTCTTTCTAGAATCCCATCTTTTCCGAATACTTCCCAAATTCTCCGATTGCCATAATAAATGGGAAAAAGTGTGCATATTTCCTTCTATTATGTATTTATTCTAGCCATCTGGAATGTTATCCAGGCTTTCACATTAGTTTTTTGTAAGTATATAGATTGCCATTTATACAATCTCTAAGTAATCTCCAACCTCATAAACGAGATCATAGCTAGCCTATATAGCCTACATCCACACAGAGAGAAGTAACCACAGGGTTCCGTCTTAGGTCCAACACTCTTCAATATCTTCATAAATGACTTAGATGAGGGAATTGAAGGGGAACTCATCAAATTTGCAGATGACACTAAACTGGCAGGAGTAACCAACACCCCAGAAGACAAACTCAGGATCCAAAAAGATCTTGACAAACTTGAACAATGGGCCCTATCCAACAAAATGAGTTTCAGTGTGGAGAAAAACAAAGTTTTACATTTAGGCAGGAAAAACCAAAGGTACAAGTACAGATTAGATGAGACCTGGCTTAAAAACATTAACTTGAGTGGGACCTTGGAGTCTTAGTGGACAATCACTTGACTGTGAGCCAGCAGGGTGCAGCAGCAACCAAAAAAGCTAATATAGTCCTGGGTTGTATAAACAAAGGCATAGAATCAAAATCATGCAAAGTATTAGTACTGCTTTATAAAACCCTAGTAAGATCACACCTGGGATACTGCAGCCAATTTTGGTCACCATATCACAAAAAAGATGTTAAGAGTTCGGAAAAAATTCAGAGAAGAGCAGCTAAGATGATCAAAGGCCTGGAGACTAAAACATATGAAAAATGGCTGCAGGACTTGGGTTTGGCTAGTCTAAAGAAAAGAAGAAATAGGGGAAACATGATAGCAGTATTCCAGTATTTGAGGGGCTGCCACAAAGAAGAGGGGGTCATGTTATTCACCAAAGCACCAGAGGGTAGGACAAGAAACAATGGTTGGAAGCTAATCAAAGAGAAAAGCAACCTGGAATTAAGGAGAAACTTCCTGACAGTGAGGACAATTAATCAGTGGAACAGCGTGCCTTCAGAAATCATGGGCGCTCCATCACTGGAGATTTTAAGAAGATGCTAGACAGTCATTTGTCTGAGGTGGTATAGGTTCTCCTGATTGAGCAGAGGGCTGGACTAGAATACCTCCAAGGTCCCTTCCAGCTCTATTCTATTCTATTCTATTCTATTCTATTCTATTCTATTCTATTCTATTCTATTCTATTCTATTCTATTCTATTCTATTCTATTCTCGCCTTTCAGTAGCCTTATGACAATTCATAAAGCTTGAATCTTTTTGAATTAACTGGAGAGTAACTGAGTGGTCCCTGCTGGGGATCAAGGTTTTATTAAAAATAAGTATTGTTATGGATTATTCTAAATTTGTGATAATGTCAATATTATTAATGGGTTTCAATTAAATATAACATAATGTAAAATTTTTAAGTATAAACAAATGCTAACAAGGAAAATATGTTTTACAACTTAATGAAGGTGCTTTTCTCCTCAGGTTGGTGACCAGATTGTTGAAATCAATGGTGAACCAACACAAGGAATTACCCATACTCGAGCCATTGAATTGATTCAGTCTGGAGGAAATAAAGTTCTTCTCCTTTTGCGACCAGGGACTGGATTAATACCAGACCATGGTACGGTGGGAACCCACTATTGAGTATATGAGCTACAGCTGATATATTCAGCACAGTACAGATGTATTTATTGATAATTTTGAATAACTAGATGTTCAAACTCTAGAAAATTATAAATGTCCCATTTAAATATTTACTTACAAGTTCGAATTCACCCTGTAGCTACTGTTTTCCAGAGAGCTTACACTGACAGCTAAAATAATTCAACAATAATAAAAATTAAAATTGTGCAGAGTAACTTTATTGCAGCACCCAGCTTGATGAATATTTCAGAAATATCTTGAATGACTACAGATCACAATAAAAATGTAAGAGCACAGGAAAGTAAGGGTGCTTACAAGACCATAGTACAGGGATAAAGATGCTACTTGAGGAAAGGATGCAATAATTGGAATACTGCCACTGAAGATGCCCTCCTGTCAGAAGCCATCTATCCCACTTCATTTAGCAAGGGGCAATGGGCTTAAAAGTTTATCTCAATTCCAGGAGTATATGTAGGAGGTGAACTTTGATTTTAAATCTTCATTTAAAATTTATTTATTTATTTATTGAATTTATTTGCTACCCATCTTATATCAAAATGACTCTGAGTGGCTTACATCTTTTCACTTTAAAAGCACTCAAAGCTGTGTTAGATACCTGGTATTTTAAGGAAACGGATAGTATGAGCTTCTCAACATACAGGTTATGTGTCAGATAGCTTCCCCACTGCTGATGCAGGAAAGCATATACATATAGCTAGAAAACACATTCTATTGTGTCTTCTCTCTGCTTATTACACCAGATAAAAAGCTAACGGACTGTATCTTCTCTCTTTTCCCTGCTTTGTATGCTTTATTTGACCAATTAGACTTTTTAAATGAATATATTAAAAAGAGCAAAACCACCCTATACCAATCTTTAAGATTTCTCCGGATCAGATTTTTGTTAACCTGGTGTCTTCCAGGTGCATTGGAGATAGAGACACCATCTCTAGTGAAAATTCTTAATCAATATACTGATACTGGTAGGGAATTCAAGGACTTATAGTGTCCAATGGATGTAGAAAGCCTAAATTGTGGTGGCTATCCTAAAATCTTTTGATGGGATGCTGAATTTGGAAATATCCAAATCAGCTGAGATAGTCTCTTTCATATTCTTACACTCTGCTTGTAAATTATATATTTCTTTTACTCTTTGCTGTAATTTTTGGTATATAGTCCTGGGCTTTTTCTCTTCCTCCCTCAGGTTTGGCTCCTTCCAGCTTGTGTTCCTACGTGAAAACTGAGCAGCATTAAAGCTTTCAGGGCTTTCTTTGGTCTTTCCTTAAACTTGGTAAATCGGCATGTATTGTGATTAGCCACTTTTTATTTGTTTTGAATAATAGTTTTTCACTCAGCTAGTTTACATTTGACATGAGTTGTGATAAGTGTAGGCCACAAGTTATAGAGGAATCAATTTTAGAAATCCTCAATTCCACATATTAGTACATTATCCAAGGACTAGAAATGACAGAGGCCACTTGCTATAACAGTCACTTTTTCCATCCTAGAACACACGTATTGTTGATGTATCTTTAATTAAAGTTCCTACATACTTCGGCATCATTGTTATATTTTGTCTCCTTTTTGACAGTCCTATTTTTTGAAAACCTGAGAGGCAATTTCTCCCCTCTCTCAACATGAAAAATTGATGAAGAAGAGAACTAAGTATCTAGTGGTTATCCTTTACATAGCCAAGCTGTTTAATTTAGTCAGGATTTGTGCCCTATTGGTCATATTTGGGATTTAATTGGCCCTACATGATTGCAGTTCTTAGAATAAAAGATCTGTAATCCACACAGTGCTACAAAATGGAAATCAGTGGTAAATAAATTAAAACAGAGTTAATAGATAAGAAGAACAAAATAGATATTCTGAGAATATTATCTGCAAGAGAAAAAATAGTGTTTTAATTGTCATACAGAAAAAGTATAACTGAAATTGACTAAAAGAAAGTATATGTAGTTTCAGAGATTTTCTGTTGCAGGAGAAAGAATTGATACATAGAAACCAGGTTTCCAGAAGGAATACTTATCCTGTATTATAGGTTACCATAATATGTTTTATTATACATTATATTATACATTGGAAATTAAATTTTCTCATAACATACTTAAATATATTAGTTCTTATAATGTAAGTTGTTTTTGTGTATTTCAATCATTACAATTGGAAGGGTTTTAGATACAGATAATACCTTTTTACTGTTTTGCTCTTATGCATTATTTTTTATTTTGATGTAGGTGGTCTGGATAATTTTAATCCAGTATCCTCAAGTGTAACACATCGTGAACAGACTTCACTTCCCTCATCATCACATTCTGCTTTCACATCTGAAGCATCTCATTTGCCAGAATCAGAAGCTCTAATGAAATGCCAGATGTCTGAGAAACTAGAAAAACTGAAGAATACTGTGCCTGAAAAGAAAAGCACTTTAATGGAAAACCATTTGGAGATAAAGAAAACAGTTTGTCCACAAAGGCAAGTGAACAAATGGGACCACAGTTTCATTCCGGATAATAAAATGATGCACAGTACTGCACAATTAGCATCGGGCAATGCAGCCAGTAAAAGCCGATCAGCTAGTCCCCAGAAGTTGAGCAATAGTCCTTCCAGAGCTCCTAATCAACTTCCATTCAATACATCTAAGAAAAGTGAAACTAAACATCTAGCTGAGAATTGCTTAGACCACTTACAGAGTCCAAAAAGAAATGAAAGTGGTAATTTGGGAATCTTTGAGAATGCTGATATAGAGAAAATCTTGGCCAAGGAGAAAAGAGATCAATCTGTTAGTCCCCAAAAATATCCAAAGAGAGAAAGAAGCAGAGAAAAACTTAACCTAGACTTTCAAAGCAAAACAGCTGCTAATGATATAAGTTCTAGTAGGCTGTTAAAAACTGAAAAGGTAAAATTAGGAGTCACAAACGAACTAACAAAGCCAAATTTATCTACAAAGAACTCAAAATGTCCTTCAGAGATACAGTATGCCAAGGTAGAAGAGCAGTTTCTCTCACTTTCTAAGACTAATCAGCCTGGAAAGAAAATCTTGGAAGATGAGAATATGAAAAGTTCTAAGCAATTTCAGAAGTCAGGTCTTCCTGATGATTCACTGATTTCTGTGGATAAAAACTCTAGACTTGAAGCTGATGAGCCTCTTTTCTTGAACAAATTTACAGATAACTTGGAGCTATCTGATAAAACCAAAGACGATGGAATGTCCAAATCCGACAGTTCTCCGGTAAAGAAAACAATAGTTCCTGGACCTTGGAAAGTACCAAGTACAAGTCGAGTCACAAAAGCAATGGGTTTGACTAACAAACGGGTTTGAATGACCAACTTTTTTAAGAACATATTTTAATCAGGTTTTTAAATGTAGTCATAAACTTTTCCCCAGAAAACTCATATTTTTTTTAGACACTGTGATTGACAGAATGGAAAGTACATTTGATTTGATCTTTTATTAGGCTGCATGAAGGACCTTTTTGGATTGCTTATGAGAAACTCTTCAAAAGCTGTTGTCTTTTGTCTCCTTTGAAGATGGTGTCCTGCTGCTCCTGATGTTGCACTGCTAAGATTTTCTGATAGTATTGTATGTTAATGAACATTATTTAATGCCTATTAGTGGATCATAACTCACTACTTGTTCTCGTGCCAAGTTATCTACTGTAGCCCATTGAATCTTTTCCTTCATTTTCCACTGCCACAGAAAAGGGTTTTCTTTAAAATGGGTGTTTACTCAGGCATGCTGCATGTTTACATAGGAAATACTTCTAAGTTCTCACAGCTAAAGGAAAGGCAGGGTGGGTGTGATTTTCTTGACTCTGGAGAGTCAGAAAGTTAACATACACTCAGTTGCCTTTTTCACAAATCTTTTCTTTCCTTCCCAAACTTCTCAATTTGCAAAATAACTGTAAAAAAGATAGTAGCCCTTTATCAATAAATATGTGACAGCTTACTATTTTATTCTATGGTGATTTTAATATTTTATCTGTGATACAAATTAAATCTTAGAATTGGGCAGTTTGGAAAGCACATTTGATGAAATGAAATTATGAGAGCAAACATTTCAGGCACCTAATCAAATTATTTCCTGATACTTGTTATAACACGTTAACATTAGAAATTAAACGTGCAATGCATATGTTTCTTAGATTTCTGTCTGCTATTCAAATGAATTTCCACCTACTGTTGGTTGTTTTTTGGGTCAATGCTGGCTAAATACTTGAACATTTGTTGCCTTGCTCAAACATTTTAAAATCTTAAATCCCAACAAGCAAAATAAATCAGAACTTATCCACCAAAATAAAATTCTTAAGTATTGTCCTTGTGCCTATTAACAGAAGCCTGTTACACTGGCTTCCAAGTTTGTATATAAAAGTACTTCCAAATTTAAAATGTCTCTATGAAATTTCTCATTTGCTTGTGCATGATTATCATAACGGGAGGAATGTTATGGGTATAGTACATTAGTTCTTCAGGTGTATAGGTCATTGGAGTGGCAACCTCTAGAACAATGAACTCTTCTAATTTTTTAGGGATTTTTGAGAGGGATTAAAACTTCTGTGAAACTACATCCCCCCCCCCATAATTTCAAACTGTTTCCAAAGAGGATACAGCCTGCCACTTTGGAAGTGCTAGTGTTGCTTGCAGATGATTTTCTTCTTGTGCCAATTCTATTAGCCCAATTTATCAGAAACATTCAGACCAATAAAAGATGATACATCAGCATGCCAGTCAACTATTAAAAAGCTATGGACTTTCCAGAAAGAACTGTTAGTGACTATGAGAATGACTAATGAAAAGGTTTAGGCCTAAAGCAAACAGATTCAGTAGATTAAAGTCATTGAAGCTATTTTGACCCACAGGAAAGCAAAAGAGCTTGAAAGCTACCTATTATTCATCATATGACGACCACATATGACATTCACATAAACCATGATAGAACGTGAGTTTACCAATGTGCAAAATCCATATGTAATAGCTCTGGACAAAATTTCTAAGACTCATTTTACTTAGGTACATATGATGGAGCTTTAAACTTCTTCAATAACATTCTCCCCATTACTGTTTATTGATTCCCATTTCTTGAAAATAGTTTGTATAATAGCTCAAACTGCAGTTCAGATGCAGTTGAATTAAAAACTCTATTCCTTAGACTTGGACATCTGAGTATTTCTATTGGAACGAAGTACTAAGACAAATCAGTTGTAGAAGACATCAACTTTTTTGAAAAAAAAAGTCATCTGATACAGCTTTTTAATGTGTATTAATTGTGTGCTCTTATCATTTGCAAACTCAAAAGTTACTGTAGGAAGTATATGCAAATATAGAATATTACTGTGAAAATATTAAATATCTGAGTTAAACTACGGTATGTACATTAACTTGACAAATATCATGAAGCAACCTTCAAAAAGGTTCTATATATTTTGTCACAAAATAATATTAAATGAAAACTGCGGAAATATCAAAATAATAAAATTGAAATAACTTTATTTTCCCACTATTCAGATACTGTTTATCCATTTAATGATGTGACCTATTTTGTTGTCTTCTGTTTGATGTGAGCCCTTTTTTCCAGAAACTTTATATCTGTATTTAACTTGATAATAATGATTTAGCAATGTGGCCTTGGAATGTTCAGAAAATATGGTTGTATTGGATATAAATGTTTATTTTGTACAGCACCTTTATATATTCACTTCTCAGATTCTGATTAGAAAGATCTGTAAATCACTCATTATTTTTTATATAGATACATTAAAAAGAACATCTGATTAATAACTTTGATTCTTTGTTACCCCTCTTAA
The DNA here is from genome assembly GCF_016545835.1 of Crotalus tigris. Lineage (NCBI taxonomy): Eukaryota > Metazoa > Chordata > Lepidosauria > Squamata > Viperidae > Crotalus > Crotalus tigris. Next base: position 384,006 of record NW_024097551.1, on the reverse strand, counting down.
TGAAAATTTTTCTCCTGTTGCTCTGTAAATTAGAATACCATTAGACAATGTATAGTTTCCATTGCACAAATGGACTCTTTTCCATGCTTTTAATTGAGTATTCTGCTGGTATCTTTAGTTCTGGAATAATTTCCAAATGAACATGGCTCTCCAGCTATTTATCATTTTGCAGAAAAGCCCCTCTGAACCTGGAGATACTCTTATAATTTAAGGTTACAGACAGCAGTTAATTTAGAAGAGTTTCTGAGACTCCCCTCTGCAACTGCCTTGGGAAGACTTGGGAATGGCATTTGGGAGGATGTAGCAGGGATAGGGTAAATGGAGGAATAATTTGGAGACAGATATAAAGAGTGTACTGGGAGATGAGGGAAACTGCTCTGTTAATAGGAAAATATGGATTGTATGATTTTTTGGGAGAAAAAAATTAAAACACTTTGATTTTAGATCACATTAACTGGAAGCACATTGAGAGCTTGATAAGATTGACACAAATAAAAGAATGAATTTGTATTTTTGGTTTTTACATCCTTATTGTGATTGAGATCTTCAAAAAATTATTTGTCTTTTAGCAAGAACATGCATGTACAAAAGGGGTGGAGCTTTTGATGCAATGCTGCTTTGGCAGACATCTCTGTATGAATCTACTGCTAGCAATAAATACTTGCAAGCATATCCTTTTCACTGGAAAAACCCCACAGCAAACCATCACTGACTTCTCTCTTGACTTCTGTTTTATTTGTCTTTGTTACTAACATTTAATTTCAAATATTATCATACAAATTCCTTCAGCATCTTACAAGAATGCCAATAATAGCTTTATATATAACATAGAATGTTCTAAAGCAGGGCTTTTCAACCAGTGGTACGGGTACCACCTGTGGTACATTGGCACTTGGCAGGTGGCACATGACCATCCTAGAAAAGTGGTAGCGGGGGAGGGGAATGAGCTGAACTGGGGGTAGCACCGCACAAGCCTGAGCAAGAGGTAGCTGGAGCCACAGGGCTGTCAGGGCTCAGCGGAAGCACCGGGATCAGTGCCGCTTTCCAGCTGATCGGCGCTTCGGTGCTGTCAGGGCTCAGTGGAAGCACCAGGATCAGCACCAGGCTCCGGCTGGAGCTCGGCACTGATCCTGGCACTTCTGCTGAGCCCAGAAGAAGCGACGATCATCTGGAATGTTGCAGCATCTCCAGGGTCTTGTGATTTACATTCAGATCCTTGGTAACTGATTCATATTTATGACAGTCAAAGGGTCCCAGGATCATGTGAAGTGACCAAAATCTGCTGCAACCACCCAGCAAATGGGGGGAATAAAAACCAAACACCCCCCACCCCACCTCCGCTGCCAATCCCCAACAGAAATGCTCACAACAATGAAAACCTCGAACAGGAGGAAGAGTGCCGCTGGGTGGGCAGGCAGCTGTCTTGCTCGGCTGTGGCTTGGGCACTTTTTTCAATACCACTGTAACTTCAAACAGTCATTAAGCAAACTGTTGTAAGTCGAGGACTACCTGTACTTTATCACTTTTTTTCTTTTTTTTTTTTTTTTGGTCATCAGGTTTTTGACACCTTGCTAGGCAATTGGTAGTACTCAGATATTGCCATATCCTAAAAGTGGTACAATGGGTGAAAAGGTTGAAAAGCCCTGTTCTAAAGGCGTGTTCCCTCCAGAAAAAGTGAATTGTTTGAAAGAAAAAAACTATTGCATAAATTCTAATAATAGCAGCCAAACTTTGGTAGTTCCTTTTACAGGTCCAGTAATGCTTTATTCTAAGAACTTAGAAACATAACACAGATAGAAAAAATATATATGTATAAATTGATTTGCAGTCTAACAGTTACCCAGTCGGGGAAAGTATGTAAACCTTCTTTTAAACAAAAGTTTACAGTAAAAATTTCTTCAGAACCAACTCAGTTTTTGTGGTGCTAACTGGTAACATTTAACAATATTATACAAGTTTCCAATTGCTTTGCATAAAACATAGATACCATACCAACATTTTTATTTTTTCATGGATAATTGAGATCACTAACTGGAGAACTCTAATAGCGTTCTTAAATATATGGCAAATCTACTCTTAGCCATCTTCTGTTATTACTATTATGTATTACTGAGCAATGGAAGGCTGAACTGTAAAATGCCTGAAGAGGATATTCGTATTTTGTTGGAATAAATTTCATTCTCCTCTCCCAGTACAGCAAAACAAGCAGAGCCAACTGCCATTCAAGAAAAGGCATTCTACCAGAGGCATTTTGAAATGTAAAAAGTAGGTCAACTGCAACTTACAGAAAATAGGTGAGCTTGACAGAAACAAACACCATATTAAATTATTAGGTATCAAATAGCTATATTCATTTTAGTTACAGATGGGTTTAACAGGCAGTTTCAGAGCAGAATAATGCTGGCTTATTTTTTTATTCTTTTAATAAACCTTGTTGCCAGACATCTAATTTCATATTGCTTTGCTCCATAGGAGCAGCTGGTTTAACCAACTAAGATGGAATACATTAGAATTGTTATTTATTAAGATTTATTTAACCATCTCTTCAAGCTGTGACCTCAATGAAAAATTAATTCTGAATTCTTAAGAAAATGTATGGAAAATATGGCATTTGTATTGAAGTGAGGAAAAAGCACCTTCAGTGGCCTTGCCAAGCCTGTGTAGCACATCGGAGAATGTTTCTGCCCAAAACATGGGTTGCAGCATCTTCTCTCTCACGGTTTGATTTTCCATAACTAAAAAGAGAGAGAGAGAGAGAGAGAGAACAAAGTTAACATTAAAATCAGAAAATAAATTTTAAACTCATATGAAAGCAAAGTCCATATATAAGCTGCATTTGTACAGAACAATTTCCAAACAAGTAGTTTTATAACTCTACCTCATTTATTTATTTTTATCTCATTTTTATTTTTTTGTAAATTATTCAAGGCAACATGCATACCTAATCATCCTTCCTTCTGTTTTCCCAACAACAAACTCTGGTTTGGTTTGGTTGAGGGAGAATGGCCCAAGGTAGCCCAACTGGCTTTCATTCTGAGGTGGGACTAGCACTCACAGTCTCCTACTTTCTAGCATGGGGTCTTTACCACTAGACTAAACTGTATTTTTAAGAATAATTGAAGTTCTAAAAATTGGATTTCTACCATGGATTCCTACTGACCCAACAGCATCCTTGAAGACTTCTAAGTGTACCGTAGATATTTTCTTGCAAAGAACAATCATATACACAGTTTGCCTATAGATACATACTCAAAATTTATTTAGATTCTTTGATAAGATGCTTGTCTTTTGTAATTAATCATACAATACTCTTTTGGGTTGTGCTTACAGTTGTTTTGCAGTTTCGAAATGTGCCCCCCAAATACCTAAGAACTAAAAGTTACCACTCTTTGAAAGTTACATGGGTCTGAAGCAGGAATATAAATTGTTTTATTTTCACAATTACACTGTTTTGCTTATGTTTGAGCAGACAAAATATAGCCATTATGTAAACAACACTAGAGAAACAGACAGCTGAGCTATTCTCAACAGGTACTTGGCAACACTTACCCTGATATTGAAGCCCAGCAAATCACTTATGACTCCAGAGACGGCCGACAGGATTACCACTCGTGTAATATTATAGATCAAGGGATTCACTGTCAATCCATATAGTCTAAATGGTGTATCTAACTCCTGTGGTTATGAAACAGAATTATAATACAGCAGCATTGCTTTTATACAATAAAAAGATTATTGAACATCTTTTTAAAAATATAGCAGAAGAATACAGGCAAAGAAGTGCAAATTTTTACTTTATTTTTACCTTCAAGAGTTTGGTGGAGAGTTTAAGGACGTTATTTACTAGTGTGAGTTGCTCTTTCTTGTTTGGTTTCTTTTCCATCTTTAAGTACAAATTTATCTGCAGGAAAGTTATTTAAATATTATATTCCTTACACAACAAGCATAAACAACACAGGCAACTTTTATAAATGAAATCACTTTTCATAACCAGTAAAAACATCAGCTGAAATATGGTGTGGTGTGCTTTTTAAAAAATCTAGAACACTCAAGTACTGTATATACTCATATACAAAGTCAAACTATCTGCCTTGATAACAGTATGATCATGAAATATATACTGTAATTGGAAAGGGGAGAAGACAATGGCTACTTTTCCCCTGTATGAAAGAAGGTTCTAAAAAACAGATTTTCCAAATAAAACATAAATATGTGCTTTAGTTGAAATATACTTTAAGAACTTAACCAACAGCAAAAAAAATTACATAAATATGCAGCTTTTAATAAACAAAAATTTAGGAAAAAATAATCCTATGGAAATTTGTTTCATAAGACTTATCTACAGGCAAACCAAAGGAAAAAAGATACAAATTGCTAAAAGACCTTTTCATTAAATAAAATAATTTTGGTCTTCAATTTTCATCAAACAGTGCCCGTGCTTTAGCTTCTACAGGTATTTTTGAAAATGAAGATACTGAAATTTGTTACAGCCCACCCACCCCCAACCTCTTATCTTGGCGTTATAACTGATACACTAAACAAAAGGCCTCCACAAAAAGTATCCACTCCTTGATTTTTGTCTTGCAGTGCTTGGTTTTACAACATGCTTTTCTTCAAGACTGACAAACTAAAGCTTACATGTTGGGTAACTAATATTTTATGAACAATTCAGGGATCTGCTAGCACCAGAAGACAGCCTCTGGATATTTAACAAAATAAACAGCAAGTTAACAACTGAAAATTTGTATTTACCTTGCTATAGTATTATTTTTAGATATTACTTTATTGATCTGTCATAATGTCAAAGAAATAATCAAAGAATCCAAAAGTACCTGTTCAGTAAGCAGAATTGAAATATTACTGTATTTCTTGTTGGTGTCAGAGCCGAGGGATGCCAAACGCAACAAGAATAAGAGCAGGGCAGTTTCCCAGATTAGGAACTCCCAATTGTAAGCAGCACTCAAGAATGTCTTGTGACCTTTTAAAACCTATGAAAAATAACACAACAACAATCAGCAAACAGACTGTAAGTTAACTTTGTTCTAGAACTGAGCTTGGTTAATAATTTCACACAATTTAACACTGCATCCTGCACAGTAAGAACACCCTGTGTTCAGAAGACCTAAGAGGACTACAAATTACTTCAACACATGCTCTTAAAGCCAGGTTAGTTCAAACTGCAGGAAAAAAGGGGGATGTACTTGCAGAATGATTTTTATCCTTTCATTTACTGAACTTTTTCTATCTTTCCTGTTGTAACTGTCCATATCCAAATTTCTCTAACCATGGATACCTAATTGCAGATGCTGAGCTCTTCATTTTCCAACTTTCTAATACAAAATTTACACATTTATATTCTAATCCACAGGTTTCCAGATCAAAATTATGAGACTTACAGTACAATGAATTCCTGAAATTTATTTACAACCAGCCTACGAAGTCCATAGAATCCAATCAATCGCACAGCCAGCCGAAGTCAGCCCCAACCCCAATCAACCCACACAACCCCCTCTCCCCAACAGTTCACCTTCCAATGATGTAACCTCCCCATCACAAGACCCATCACAAGCCTCTCTCTGATGACTCATCACAAGCCCCTCACTTGACACACCTACACCTGAAGTCCTTATAAATAGAAAAGCATGACACAGATATCCTCTAAATCAGTGGTTCTTAACCTTTTTAATGCCGCGACCCCCAACCGGTCGTAAGTCGAGGACTACTCAACCAGTCGTAAGTCGAGGACTACTCAACTGGTGCAGCACCATTTGCAGAATGGGACTTTTGGCGGGCTCAGCAGGGCAGAGACAGCCTGGACAATTCCTATTGGCTTTTGAAAGCCAATAGAATTAGACTCTATTCAAGAGAGTCTATTCTATTGGCTTTCAAAAACCAATAGAATAAAAGGGAGTAGCACAGCTAAGAAAAGGGAAAAAAATGGCGGACTGTGTTGTTTGGCGACCCCCGTGAAATGGTCGTTCGACCCGAAATGGGGTCCCGACCTACAGGTTGAGAACCACTGCTCTAAATGCTGCTGAAGATGTTACCTAACCTGGTAACGAAACATTTGGAAACCAGCCCAAAAGCTCAGAGAACGAACCTTTACTCTCAAATTTCTGAAATATTCAAAAGCTTGGCAAAAAATATATATTGTGCATTGCTCCAGTATCTAAGATGTCTAGAGTTCCCCAAGGTTTAAAATGGCATACAAGCTAATAAATCAATATGCTTCTTAGCACACAATGCATTTATTACAACACAAGGGCAGAGAAACAGATCAGGCAAGTGGAATCTTCCTCAGTTTTGAATAAAGATGAGTAACACTGTCCAATCACAAAATTCAAAAAAGAGTCCTCTGCCACTCACTGTCCACTTTAACTTCAGTGTGCAAATCAAGTGAGTTTCATGCCTTCTACTATCAAAAAGATAAAGGGCTATAATTGCAGAGTGTAGGTTTTCACAACTGCTATTTATTGGTTAAATAACTTCTTCTGGGTAATGCTACCTGAAACAATCAATACATGCTGAATATGATTAAGAAACTTTGGAGGTTTTTAAACTTTCTTCAACTTTTAACTTAATGTTTATATCTATGCACTTGGGGGACAGAACTTTTGGGAGGACTTTTCATTGCATCTAGAATGTTTGTCTGACTTTCCAGCCCAGATTAATGAGCCCCGGTCATTATCATGGTCTGCCATCCAAGTACTATCCAGATACTATCCTTACATTTTTTCCTACCATGGGGTGATGTATATGTTAAAGGCCCTATTTCCTGACTATATTGCTAACTAGCCAAATATCTCAACTGGTATGCATATTTATTTAGGATGCTCTTATTTTTTTACTGTTTTAAAAAGTTTTGAGTTTCTTAATTGTAATATATTTTTTGAACTGTAAGCCACTCAGAGTCATTGACTGAGATGGGTGGCTATAGAAATTGAATAAATAAACTGAATTGGGGGATGAACATGGTCTTAAAATTTGAAGAAACATCAATATCCTCCACTATGTTGATGACACTAACCTGATAGCCGAAAATGCAAAGGATGTGAAAGCTCTAGTAATAAAAATTAAGGAACAAAATGAAAAAGAGATCTAAAAGTAAATATAATGAAGGCCAAACTGATAACAAGTAATAACAAGTAAAATAGCTAGTCATAGAATTGACAATAAAGATTGTAAATAGCTTTTAGGATCAGCCAACAAATGGATCATCAAACAAATCAATCCAGCGTTCTCACTTGAGGTACAAATGACCAGGCTAAAATTATTCTACTTCAGACACATTATGTGAAGGCCCAGCTCTTTGGAGAAGGCTCTAATGGGAAAAATGGAACGAAAAGAAGGAGGATAACCATCAGCAAGGTGGACAGACTTAATTACAGTGATGATGAGCGCACTGTTGTAAGACCTGAAGGACCAGGTTAGGAATACATTGTCATTGATAAAATCTAGGTTGTTTCTATGAGCTGAAAAAAACTTGATATCACATAATCAGTCAACAGTATTTCAGTTTTAATTTACTGAATTGTCTGAAAAGTATCTCATTACAAAAAATGTATCTCATTACAAAAAATTACCAACAGGACAATTGAGAAATCCTTGGAGACTCTCAGACATCACCCTCAACTTAATTTAAATCCATCCTACTGTATGTGTTATTGATGGTCAATAAATAAACCCAGAGTTCTTACCTGTGCACAGCATATGAAAGCAATTGAAAGAGCCAGTAAGAATATGGAGGATACAACTACATCAACAGATCGTTGAGGGCCTCGCCTCTGGCAAAACAAACATACAAAATTAAAATAATGCAGAATTACATATAAAGAGCAAAAACCCAAATCTCTCCACAATCTGAATCTTTTGTTTAGGGCTGAGATTTCAGTGCTTTTATATCACTTACCTTTAAGTAGGAACGAAGTGATAACCAGATTTTAATGTTTTCTACTTTCTTGAGTCTGAAATGTGGGATTTCATATTTTCTTGCTTTCCGAGCAGAGGTAATGTGACTAAAAAGTTTAGCAACCAGAAAACGCTGCAAAGAAAAGTGTCAGTCAGAGCAAATTACATGCATTATCATTTGAAAATTATAGGCAGATCTTTTCTGACTGCTACCTTTCAAAAGCTTTGCAGAACATTTTAATAATACATATTTCTCTAGAACAGAAATTACATTATAACAAGGGGAACTGATACTTATTTTTCATAGAGAAACATGCAATATAATGATAATATATTCATTTTGCCACATGACACAACCATGTGGCAAAAGCAAGGGACAGTGACAGAGAGCAGTGCTTTCATTAGCAGTCATGTGGTTCTTTTATTATTATTTTTTTTTTGACAACTAAGACTAACCTGCTTGTAAGTCCTCTCAGCAACACACATCATGAAGAAAAACATCCACGTGAGGCAAAGGCGCTCCAGAAAGATGATCATTGCAAGGATGATTATAGGGGGGAATAGAGGACCCCCACAAAAGATATGCAAAACTTCTTTTGCAGTCAAGGACCACAATTGCTCAAAAGTCTTTGAATGGAAGAGTCGATAGAGGAAGGGAAGGAAAGCTAAACCAATGGTAACAATATTGCCCAGCCATTGGTAACCAGATCCTTGGTGAAAAGCATTGACCTAAAGGTAAGGAAACCAATATCAGCACTGCAGACTGTACATTGAGACATACAAACATTATGAATTAGTGTGCTGCATCTAAAAATGCAGCATTACATAAGAATGGAAATTCAACATTAGATTCAACTCAGTGAAAATAAGATTGCAAAATGGCATACATGTAAATTTGTAATCACATAAAAACAATTTTCTATTGTTTTGGAAAAAGGCAACCCACTGAACTTCCAACTTAAAATATCTACTGTATTCCTCCAAAATCACACATTCTTGTATTAACCACCCAGAGCCCCTCTCTGAGGAAGATGCACAGCTCAGAAATATGTAAAACAAACAAACAAATAAATACATATTTTGCTTGTGGATACAAAACAAGCTGCACAGAATAGAGCTGCCAGTTTTTCCATAAGAATATACTGAATGGACATAATCCTTACCCTGCTCATGATGATTCCACTGATCTCCAGAACAGACATGTCTACTTTCTTGCACTCATTCCCCTCCCAGATGAGTGCACTCACTTTGGTAGAAGCAGGACTTGTATTCTGCAGCCAGAACAAGTGATTCTGAGGGGGAAAAAATACATACTGATGCCATATGCTGTAAAGTCTCTTCTAATATGGGGGGAAATGGCTTCAAAACACCTCATTTAATGATATTGAGCAAACATTTTACCATTAACTTCATACAGGTCAAAAGATGGCTCCTATCTGAGCAAGCATGAATGTTAGTCTAACTTTTATCCTCACTGAGCATTTTAATCTTCCGTTGTCTGTAACAGAAACTTAAAATATTTGATAATTACAACAATAAGAACCATTAACAGATGTTCTCCGATGTCACTATATTCCACGTAACAGGGCATCCAGGGGCTTTTCCCCAGTATTTTTTTTTAATCGCGAACTCCTTATAGTCAGTTTATTGATTGATTGATTGATTGATTGATTGATCAAATGGGTATAAAGGTCTATCTCACAAAACTTGATTCTGGGTGGCCCACAATAATCCAATAAAACAACACATATCTAAAACAAACAATACATAAATATAATAATCCACATTAAAAATATTATCAAAACAAATACACAACCTTAGGCAAAGAGAGGATAAGAACAGCTACCTCAGCAATGAAGTCAATGAAGCATGTTTCCAGTTTTCTGGGAGCCCCAGGCCTGATAACATAACCAGGTCTTAAGGAACTTCTGGAATGTCAAAAGGGATGGTGCTAATCTAATTTCAGGGAAAAGAATGTTCCTTAAGTGGGCATCATAGCAGAAAAAGCCTATTTCCTGGGACTCACCAGGAACATTACAACATGTTGTCTATGCCAAATCTAATGGGATGGGTTGATGTAACCAGAGAGAGGTCCTATGACATGAAGGGCTTTAAAGGTTAAAACCAACATCTTTAATTAGACTCAGAAGCAAACTGGCAGCCAAACTGCAGAACAAAGGTGTAACATACATTGTTCTAGGAGCACACATAACTGCCCACATCTGTACCAGGTGAGGCTTCCGGATACTCTACAAGGGCAGCCCCATGCAAAGCTGGAGGTGACTAGGCATGAGTAACTGTAAGCAGAGCCTGCTGATCGAGGAACAAGTGCAACTGACACATAAGACAAAGCTATGTGAACTCTTAATGGTGACTGCCACCTGCTTTTTTAGCAGGAATCATGAGCCTAAGTGGACCCCAAAATTGCAAACTGGGTCTGTCCTGAGCAGTCCCATCCCATCCAGCACCAAAGATGCACAGTCTTGAAACCAAACCCAGGGTCATTACGTCTTACAAGAGTTCAACCAAAGCCTGTTGTTCCCACTCCAGACCCTCACAGCCTCTAACATTTTGGGATGCTTTTCCATATTAGCTGCTCTATTTTTTTTTCTATGGGATGCTGGGGCTTAGAAAGTGTGGGCAGTGGCCAGATGGGGGAGGACTTGACAGGCTTCTATGGAGTTTTTTCCCCTGCAAGACTCAAATTTGCCTATCCTCTAGATACAGAGGGAAGGAGGAGGAAAAAGGGAAGGAAAGAAGGAAGAGAATATAGGACCACCTGTATTTAGTACCATGGTAAATGGTCTGATTTTTTTTTTCTCTGGGTGAAAATCAAGGGATGTATTGGTGGGGGATGAATGAGGGGAGCCCTCTTCCTGCTGGTGGAAGTAGCAGGGGAAGAAGTCTCTGTGTCTTTGGATTTTTTAATTTATTTTTAATGTTTGTGTGTGAAAGCTTGTGGCAAGGTTTGGGCTGGGCGCTCTGTAAGTGGCAAGAACTGTTGGGACTAAAGTGCTTCAGGATAGCCCATCTTCTCTTTCCAGGGATATGACAAGAGAGAGGGAGACATTAAATGTTTTCTATCTGTTATAAATGGCTATAATCACACCTACCTTTTGATTGAAGGCACTTAGTAAGGAAATTAATAGGTGCGGCATCAAATCAAGAACACTTTTTTTAGTGCCCTTGAGTTAATGCTGCTATCCGAGAAAGACTACCGCCATAGTTTCAGATTCAAATAGGAAAAGCTGATTTAGATTAGGTGAGGACAGGCACACAGTACCTAATAATATTCTGTAACAATCTGATATTTTCCTGGATTCCCTGATTTCCACCATATAAGCCCAGGAAAAGACATAGCTTCTTTAAGAAGTCACCAAGAGGTGCTACATGAGTACACCCTGTGCTCCAAATCACCTTATCCCCACGCATGTAGAATCTTGCATTTCATCAATGAGCTATCTGAAAACTTTTGCTTTAATTCCATATTCCTGTGGTAACACAGTAAGTTACAGTATGTCTAAATTAAACTTTTTTTTTTCATTCTTGCTACATAGGAAACCATCTCTACTGAAAAAATCCATTTTATTTATCCAAATAAAATGGCACCATGAACTTATACAATGGGACAAAAATCCATAAAAAAATAGTATCACAGCTTGTTGCCAGAGAACATGAAGAGGAATTTCTGGTACTATCTCCCAATGTTTTATTTGTTTAAGCTACCATCACAAGGAGGAACGCTTTGCATCTTACAGACCTGCTGGAAAACATCATCCTTCAGATCTCGTTTGCTTGCTTTTCTGTCTTTTCCTTTTGCTTCCTCACTGTCACTGGTGAAAGAGGATCGGTATTCAGGTCCATGAAGCAAATCGTCCCATAACATATCTTCTGTCTCAGAGTCGTGACGAGTACTCTCCGAATCTCTATGAGAAATACTACCGCTTTGAGATTCACTACTATACTGAGCTTTGGACTCCTATGAGGAAATGTTCAGAAAATAATTACTGCAATCCTAATTCAATTAAAACCAATCACTGATTTTTTTTATAAGATACTAATAAGATACTCATGTCAATCTTTTAATTCATTTAAGTTACAATGGTGCAAGCAACTGAAATGGGTGGCTATATTAAATCAGAATGATAATAAATAATTTTTAAAAAGCCCAGTCCCATGGAAAGGTACCAACACAATCCCAGTAACCTCCTTTATCATGAAAACTGTCTGACACAGATTTGTACTTGTCCCTTTATCTTTCTAAATACCACAAAATATTAGTGTCAAATATTCCAATTCATCAGTGCTGCAGAAAAGTTAGAGTAAGCACTAAGATACTAATCAAGAACATAACACTATTATTGGTATGATAGAATAGATATACCTACTTCCTAATGTCAAATCCAATAAGTGCTATAATGGATTATTGAACTATACCAAAAATACTGAAATATTAATAAAACATAGAAACAAAAACATGGAACATATTTCTATGTAGGGATTAATTCTGAAACATAGAAATGTTGTTTTGCAAATGACTTTATGTCCTGCTCTACCACTTCTATTAAACCAAGAATGTTCTACAGAGTAATATCAGCATTTAGTTCACTCCACAACAGCTGAGAAATGAAAGAGAAGGTTTTTTTTTGCCAATGTAATTTGATTGCCTGTTGTTTCAATTTCAAGGGCACAATTCCCAAGGACTTCAGAGATCTCAAATACCCTGTCCTTATGTGAAACTATAATGTGCTAATTGGTTTTGATTTAACACACTGAATAAACTCAGCTATTAGGATTATCATTAAATGTGAGTCACTATTATCTATTCCCCCAAACATGATTAAAACATGGCTCATTGCCTATGTCATTCCAGTTCTACTCTCAGATGATGCTGAGAAGAATCTTAAATCAAAATAAGGATCAGCTACATTCAGAATCTCCACAGAGGACAAATTTTAATTTTTAATTCTGAATACCTCTTGAGGAATTGTTAGTTCAAGTTCTGATTCCACTAAGCTGTCCGAATCTTGCATAGATTTCACAACTTCCTTGACCTGCCTCAGATCACAAAAAGAATGAGTGAAGAACTAAAATGTAGAAAATCTTCAAAGAAAAAAGATGTTATATACTGTATCAAAAATACAATATTATATTGTATTGTACTTATTCAAAAGACAAATATATACGTGTCTATAAGTAGTCCTGGCTTACCAACTGCTTTGTTTAGTGACTGTTCAAAGTCATGATGGTTAAAAAAAAACAGCTTTGCAACCAATCCTCACATTTATACTTATCACAGTATCCCATGATCATGTGATCACCTTTTGTAAACTTCACAATCAGCTTTCACCAAACAGAATTAATGGAGAACATAAAAATGAAATTGCAATGTAATGTCTTACTTAACAACTGTGGTGATTTGCTTAATGACAAAAGTAGAAATGACATAAGTCCACTGCAGTCATGTGATTTTTCATTCAGTCACCACTGTTTAGTGACTGGGTTGACAGTCTCAATTATGATAGGTAAGTGAAGACAATATATGTGTACATATGTATGCAAATAACTGGGCTTTCCAGTTATATCTATGAAGAGAATCCACTCTTAGAAGACCTTCACTCTTCCTTGTTTTTCAACTTTCTATGCTGCTTGACTGGAGGAATATGATGGGAGAGATCTTTTCTTGCAAGTGACTTAGCATCAGAATCTTTCAGTGAGTAAAAGGGCAATAACCAGAGATTCTATACATATAATATATATATGTATGTATATACATATACATACTCCAGGAACTTCCTAGTGAGGATGTGAGAGTGGCAGTTAGTAAGAAGAAACAATTTACATTCCTAACTAAAAATAGATGCTTCAGCAATACTCACCTAATAAAACAGACTACATTAAATTATTGTGCTTTGGAACTGTTAGTTATCAAGCTAAGAGGGAGACTTACAACACTGGATCTAATCCTAAGGGATACTCAGAATCCCAACCAAGAACTGAATGTTATATAATCCATGCTATGAATATGATTTTCTCCCTGTATCACAATGTTATATGAATTGTGATAAATAAATATCAAGAACAATAAACACTATTCTTCTTCACATAGTGCATAGTTAAACTGGAATTCAATGCTGGCAGCTGTGATAATATTGGCCTATTTGGATAGTTTTAAATAGGGAGAGAGGTTCATGGGGAGTGAGGTTATCAGTGACCATTTTTTATGGATGTTTACCATATCCTGAATCACAGACAGCGTGCCTGACAAATGATAGCAGAAGAAGAGTTCTTGCCTTCCAGACCATTTTTCTGACTTTTACAAACAAAATTGTAAAATTGTATTCGGGCCCATGACCTCATCCTGAATTCAGCTGAAATTCTTACACGAGTATGTCCAAGGCAGGAATAGAAACCAGTTAAAATATAATTCCAATGATATTTTGTAGTAGTACCAAATGGCCCTGTCTGCCAAACCTTCTCTGCCCAACAGCAATTGGTTTTGCTTTAAAAATGGACTCTAAATGGGTAGAAGTGCTAAATATCTAATCTTATATCATTTGTTTAATGTTAGCACTATTATATTTATCTTTATCCATCTAGAAAACAGAATATAGAGACACTGAACAATAATTCTTTAGTTTGCTTCCAGAGATCCCTAAATAAACACCAAGGAGTATAAATTGTGAACATTATAATCTACTAGTTCAGGGTTAGGATTAGGGTTAATAATTATTACACTTCTTTTCTGGTGTCCTGCAGATATGGGTGCATTAGCTAGTAATTCTAGAGTTGCTGTCCCAACACAAATGGAGCACACAGCAGTTGAAGGCTGGCTTCATCTCTTTCTTAATTTGATAAAAGTGAAATGCATTTGTTGCCTAAATTAAGTGGGATAACAGTTTTTGACAACACTTACCTGTGACACTGACTGATTTGTTGAGGCAGATGGAGAAATAAGAGAAGACTTTTTGCCCTGATCTTCAGTTACAATTATACTAGGGCCACCTTCTACGCTTCTGCGCAGCAAAACTACCTGACCAGCATTATCTGTTTCTTCCTCGCTTGACAATTCATCAGAAATGCCTGACTGTCTAGAAATAGTCTAAAAGAACATTAATCAGGATTAACATCAAGTGGATGAGACAGTTTCACATTCATGCAACCTATTTATACCATAGGAAGTAATCAGTAACAATTTATTCTATAGAAGTACAAACAAAATATACATCAACACAGACAAATGTATACTGTAATAATGTTACACACTACATGGCTGCACATGTAGAAATGTAGAAATGATTAATCTAATGACATGATTGAAATCTCCTCCACAAACACTCCAGTTTACTTAATGTAGGACAACTCCATAGCTATGGACCATCTGTTTTCCTGCAGGGAATTCCATATAGAGGTAGTCCTCGACTTACAACAGTTTGCTTAGTGACCTTTCGAAGTTACAACAGCACTGAAAAAAGTAACTTATGACCATTTTTCACACTTATGACTGTGGCAGCTTCCCCAGGGTCATGTGATTTACATTCGGATGCTTGACAACTGACTCACATTTATGACGGTTTCAGTGTCCCTGGGTCAAGTGATCACTTTTTGCGACCTTCTGACAAGCAAAGTCAATGGGGTAACCAGATTTACTTAACAATCATGTTACTAACTTATCAGCGGCAATGATTCAATTAACAACTGTGACAAATTCACTTAACAAATTTCTCACTTAGCAACATAAATTTTGGGCTCAACTGTGGTCATAATTTGAGGACTACATAATATCTTCACTATTATGACTGAAAAGTAATGTTAAACTATGATCTAGTAGATTGGGTTTTGAATTTTTTTATCTGTGAAACTCATATCATTCCTTTCAGCCTAGCTAAACTTCTATAACTGCTATGAGAATAAAATGAAGAGGATCCATGTGCAGTATGCCAAGCTTATTTCCTTGAAGGAAAGTTGAAATAAAAATTATAGATGTTTTATTCTCCTTCCTGAATCCCAGCTAAGTTCCTGTACTTTAAAATCTGATAACAATCATCATTTCAATCCAAGCTGCATTGTTTAAAACAGAAAAAATGCTGTTTACTTTATGACAATCAGGCAATAATATAACTATGTACAGAAATTATATTATGTAATTGTATTATATTTTATTTTCTATAATTAAATGATAATAATATTATCTGTATAATGATAAAAATGTTTTGGAGAGGTTTTCCATATTTTTCAAAATTCAGATGAGCGGGTAAGAGTTAATCTTTGTGCTATTGTTCATATTGAGGAAATTTGACATTTGCATCAAGCAAACACATCAAGTTCAAACTTTACCTGTTTTCTATCTACATTTAACTGCATTTCAGAATCCTTCGAACGTTGAAAACTGTGTTCAGATCTGGAAATCCTGCGTTTTATACCACTGCTATGCTCTGTTTCAGACCCCTTATCTGCTACCCGTTTTCCCCTTTTCACCCTATGGAAAGAAATGCGTATCTTCCTTATTCACACTTTTAAAATGAAGACATAGTTGAGAAGACATAGAATTTTCCATGATCTCCTCATATTAAACTTGCAGAATTATGAAAATCTAATTGCAAGTTTCAAATCCAATCCTCATTATACAGAAGATGAAATTTCCGCTTAATCATTTTAAAATCTATCAAAACTTAAATTATTAAAAATTTGAAGTTTGCCATCTGTCTGACACCGAATGTGCTGAGAGAAAATAAAGGAATAACATTTTTCCCATTCTTCCTGATAATACTTTTATGTAAAGCAAGGCAATATCAGGCACTTCATTGGCAAATCAAAGTTACACACAAACACACACTTTTGGATGCTGGAGTAGGAACAAGGCAATAATAATTTAAATGCATCCTTAAATATGAAGGCTCTGATGAGTTTTGAGTCATTCGTGTCTTAATAGAATCTACATAGGACTGCTGTAATTTATAAAAGTGGGGAGGAAAAACTTTTAAGCTATCTGAGTTGCCTCATGGAATGTGGTATAAAAATATAAATGAGATAGGACTGAAGAAAGATGAGAATCCAGCAGTTGTAGAAAGACAATTTGACAGGCCCTTTTCAGAAATGCACATAACTGGCCATAATAAATTACATGATGTAATCTTGGAGCAATATCAGAATTAGAGTTAAAAGCCAGTTAAAATTTCAGTCGTATCTTCTAAACAAGCTAATATTACCAACCATACCCTTCCCTGCTCCTTCGGCGCAATACTGAATCAAACAAGCTGCTGATCCTGGATGAGGACTCCAATGGCTCCTCGCTTCTGCTGATTTTGTCAGAGGAAGTATAGACATCACCTCCTGCAAATTTGCGCATTTTTCTAGATTAAAAAAAATAGCATAAATTTGAGTTTGATAATAAATCTCTACCTCTTCAAACCCGCAGAATTTTTAACATATCTGTACCAGAGAATATAAATATTACCAGATGCCAATTATGAATAAAATACATATTCATAAAGATATGTCTTTTGAGATTGCTGTAGGATTTAGGATGCTAAAATATCACATAAAGGAATTAAGTGTCTATAATGCCCAGAAATACCTTATAGAGAAGATAGGGGGCATAGAAATTTAATTAATAAATAAAATAAATAAATATGTGCATATGTCCATTAATACAAGTACAAGGAAAGAATCTATAAGCCCAGAGTTGCTCTATGAGGGAAATGGGAGGTTTATAAAGTGAGAAATAAATAAATACATATTTATGCATGTAATAATGAAAATGAGACATCCCAGTTTTTTCACTTGGTTCTACACTGAATTGATGATTCTGGTATTTTATACTAGACTTCACTTTCGCTACCACATCTGTATATTATCTCAAAAATGTTAGCAACAAAGTATGTTAAAACTTCCTTCATGCATGAAATGAGGAGGGTTTAAACTATATAGAGTTAACTGTGGCTAATATCACCTTTAATTTTCTGTCTAAAAACACTAGCCATTAAATTAAAAACTGATGAAGTACTATGAAGGAGAAATCCTGATCTTTAACAATGCCTCTAATGATAAAAGAGAAATATATATTTGTTGCTTCACTGATAAAATATCGGATTATATCCCACAAAGAGCTCATGTTACTGTTCTGTAAAAATTAAATATGAATTATTTTCATCAGTTTGTTGTTGATTTATAAACAACTCAGAACTCAGTTATCAAAGGAACTGCCTTCTTCCTCTATACATCTACTTAATCTCTCTACAATGGTTGGAAACTGATCAAAGAGAGAAGCAACCTGGAATTAAGGAGAAACTTCCTGACAGTGAGGACAATTAACCAGTAGAACAGCTTTTCTCCAGAAATTGTAGTCGCTCCATCACTGGAGATTTTTAAGAAGAGGCTAGACAGTTATTTGTCTGAAATGGTATAGGTTCTCCTGCTCAAGCAGGGAACTGGACTAGAAGACCTCCAAGGTCCCCTCCAGCTCTATTCTATTCTATTCTATTCTATTCTATTCTATTCTATTCTATTCTATATTCTTTGCTGAGTATATCTTGCTAACTGTACTGAACCTACTGATATTAATCAATCTGTGGAATAGAGATAGGCAGAGTCTATAGCAGATCCTGTTATTTGAAAAAATGCTGAGATTAAGCAAGCTCCAAAATAAATTATTTCTGCAAAAAATTAACCGTTGCCCAAATATCCCCTTGATTTTTTTCTATTTTTTTTTAAATGCTCAAGCAATAAGTTAATTGTTTTTATTATTTCATGCTTTTGTATTTCATGCTTACTGTATGCCTATTATCATTTTATGGAATCTGCTTTGACACATTTATACTCAAGAGTGATATGTAAACAGTGCAAATTAGCACATATTCCTAAAGTTAAATACAAAAGCTGTAACTTATTAGAATCTATATAGGTAAAACAAGTGAATTAGCAATAATAGTGCAAGCAGAGGCACAATTCACACAATGCATATTATAAGAAAAATGGCCTTTAAGCAGGATGCAAAGAAATACTCTCATCTGAAAAGGAGCATTCCTCCCCAAGCTACAGACATTGATCTCTCACCTCCTTCTTCGACCAACACCGCTCCCATCAATTCCTGAAGATTTAGATAACTGAGTAGATACTATCTGACAGTGTACAGTTCCCATGAGTAGCATAAGGCACAATGGTCCAATGATTTCACTTGCACTCACTACTGGCATTATGGAATATAATGTAATTGCTACAACTGAAAAAAAGTATATAAATTGTCTAACAAGTAAAAATAAGATTTGTACTATACTTATATATAAATGCATACCATGTAAAAATGCTACATTAAAAAAAATGTACCGACAAAAATGTTATCTTCTAAAAATAAAAGAAATTTAATATAATAGCCTCCAGAAATTACTGCATATGTAAACTTAGCACTGAGTTTCTCCTTTGCTAATTGTGTGGTAAAAAATATGAATTTAGGATTGATTTGTAATGGACAGAAGTTTAACACTAAACCAATTATTGCCTGTTACTCCTTACTCCCATGATCCAATATTAGATGGTACCTTAATCTGCATTTGCTGAGATCCCTTCCTCAAATCTTGGCATGATACAAATTACAATTTTAAATGCAATAGATATTGGGGCTACCCAAAGCCTTCAAAGTAGGTGTTTTACAGACACAGGAATTGCTAAAAATGCAGGCTATGAAAAGATAGCCAGGAGCAGTTTCTGAAATATTTTTGTGGATCTTGCAAATGATATGACTACCTTAATATGTTTTTCCAATAATAAATACACACACCACTCACATATACATATAAATTTTAATTGGCAAATAATTTTACACAGAATTGAAAAACTATAAAAATTAAGGAAAAAAAGAAGGAAAAAGATATATAAAGATGAAAGGAAAAAGTGAATATATAAGATGAAAGGAAAAAGTGAGAAATAGAGACAAGAAAAAAGAAAAAGACATCTAAAGAAGAAATTCCAATTTTCTTTGCAACCATTACTTGCATGACTATTACCATTTCCACCAAGCCAAATTACTTATCTGGGTTCCCTTCTTCCCACAAGCAACATTTTTAATTAGTAAATCACAAAATCACCAATTTATTTTATTCATTTAAACAAAAAGTCCATAAAGGGTTTCCAGTCTTTTATAAAAGTAATGATTGTCCCTTCCTTAATAAGATAAATCAATTTAGACATTTCTGCAAGTTCTACCATCTTCACAGTACACTCCTCCATTGTGGGTATTTTTATATTTTTTCCATCTTTATGCACATAATAACCTCACTGCAGTCACCATATATAAAACCAACCACCTATAAGTCTTTTTAAATAATTCTGAATGGTATTTCTTTAAGCAGGATTCCATCTGAATTAGCTATCTTTTAGTACTGATATGCTCTTGTAGAATCTCATCTCATTTTCTGACAAAATGATTTTTTTTAATTTGGCAGATCTTATGTTAATTCTATACACTTCTACTTTCATATCTTCTTCCCATTCCAAACATTTTGCCATAGCCTGAACTATCCTGCCTCTTATATCTTTACTATATCTTCAACCCTGGAATATCAAATCTGAAAATCCTTTCCATGCAATTGCAATAGTGACACATCTCTTTCCCTCTTCTGCTTGTTCAGCATCATCTTAAGTTGGTCAAGTCACTTATTTTGAACTTAGATTATCAGAAATTCTGGATAATGAGACAGTCTTCTTAAATGGGAGATCTCTTATTTTACCTCTCCTTTTTTCAAGCCCTTGGTTGTGCCTCCTGATGACATATTTGTTATTCTTTCCACTGCTGTATTGGTTTCAATGCAGAATTATTCATGTTTCTACCCAGAATATCACTGGGACCATGACCGCCACCCCACCCCTCTCATTATATCACACATGTCTCTGACCATACTGTCAATGTATTAGTTTGGACTTTCTAATCCTCCTTATTTCTTTGTGGTTCAGATTTGATATAATCTATAGTATTACTACAAGGCAACTTCCTACTTTCACTGCTCTATGACCTAATTCCAGTTCTGGATACATTGAGATTATACTGCTTTTCACTGAAATGCAATTAAGCCTTTGGAAGTTAATGAATATGCTTTAGATCATTGATCATCCCAAATATCCCTTCTAATTCCCTCTACAAATCCACAAGTAGAAGATCAAGCTCTATTCCCATCTTCAGATAGCCTGTTCATATAATAAACAAATATTACACATAAGGGAAACTTCCGAAATAAAGTCTTTGTATTCAATATTATAAAATATTTGTTGTTTTTAAAAATCAATAGTAGTAAATTCTGTCATAGCATAAGTCATGGTTTAATATGGAATTTCAAAATTAGATCCATTTAAATGAGCAAACCCAAAGTTAATTTATTAGATTGTTAAATAATCCTAGCATAATTTTAATCTCTACTCACCTTGTAAAAGGTACAATACTAACAGCCACATAAATATACGCCAAGAAGTGACATGTATCCACCATTGACTAAAAAATGGGAATAATATAACTCGCACAATTCCCTTCCTTGTAAGTGATGTCCAAGGAATTTCAGGTTTAGCTTTGGCAAATGTGGAACCTGAAAATTTTATATAATGAAAACAAGTATTTCAGAAGATAATCAAGAAAAGTGCATTAGCTGTTATTTTTTTTCTACTCAAACCATGAACTGTGAGACAAGAGAACTGCGAGACATTTACTGAGGGTTGGACAGTCAATATTCTGTTTTCATTTTTCATTTTTCAGATGATATTTGTGGCCACAATCGGAAGCTCTGAACAGAAATTTGGTTCCAGCACCAAGTTGAAATTTAATCCATACAAGCCAGCTGTGCTGTTTTCAGGCCTGGTTTAGCACTGGAATGGAAATGCCAAGATCGGAGGCAAGACTAGGAAGCATCCGCCTCCCCCCTTAAGAAAAAAATCCAGGAGACAACAGCAAAGCACTTCTGCCCTATTGCCAAGAATGCTTCATGGAAATGTCCATGAAATCAGCAAGAGTTCAGTTTTCCTTTAAAGAGACTATACATTTAAGAAATCTAGTTAAAAATTGGATGCTTAGTCTGTTCTGGATGGGGTTACACTGTTTTTGAAGGAGAATATTCTCTGTTCCAGTGTATCTAGGATTCTTTATGATCTTGCATTGTCAAATGGTAGCTAGGAGCTCTTCTGTAAAATTTTGGCAGATGCACCACTTCTCCTATTTTTTTGTAGGAATGTATCTGTTACAAATATTTTATTAACAAAGATTATTTTTATAATATGCTCTACATAGGGGCACAGAATATTTCAAAATTTCAGCTAGATACAAAACACAGCCACCAGAACATTATCTTTGGAGGATAATGCTGGGGATCTCCAAGAAGTCTGACTTTATTAATTTTAGATAGGATCTTGAAATATTTTGTTTTGCTTAAATGTAAATCTCTGCTACTTTTTAAAATATCTTTTGATTTAATTGGCTTTTAATTATTCTAAGCTGCCATGAAAGTCTAGAAAGCACAACAGGCATTTTATTTATAATAAAATTATAAATAAAATAAGATAAGTACTAAAGACTTTATCTGTATAATAGGTATTACTTGTCATCACTAACTGTATAGAGTATAAATGTTTTGTAAATTTAACACAAGTTTTTAAATTTTCAAATGGTTCATACCTCTTATTAAATCAACATCTATCAAGTCAGGCTGTATGTGGCCTTTCTTTCTGGGTTTGCTTTTGAAGCCCTGCATATTTAGTAATAAACAATTAGAATATTTTATAATTAATAGTTTCCCGGATCTCACAGAATACATATTTTATTACAATTACTCTTTCATAGTCATGTTAATAAGGGAAGCACAGAATAACCTTCTCCAATTCCTAGCTCTTACGATAAAAAGTTAAGGAGTCCCTGCGGATATTACTCCACCAGTTACTGTTGACTCTAGGGGGCAATGCTAATATCCGTTTCAAGGCTATTCAGCCAGCGTTGACTGTTTCCACAGTCGTGTGGCCAACATGACATACAGAGTGTTATTACCTTCCCACCAAAGTGATACCTATTTATCTAGTTGCATTTGTATGCTTTCAAACAGCTAGGTTGGCAAGAGCTGGGGTGAGAACAGGAGCTCACTCCATCATATGGAACTCAGTTCTCGAACCTGGGCTGCTGGCTTTCCAGCCCAGCATCTTAACCACTGAGCTAACATGCTGTTAGGATAATTGGCTGAGAATTCTAGAAATTTCATCCAATACCATATAAAGATTAACATAGGGCAATGCTGTATCAGAGAATACCTGCCATTTTTTTCATGTAAAGATATATGAGCAAAGTAATAATCACGCATCAGATAAACCTCACTGACTATAATACTGCCACTGCATTTTAATTTATAAATGTACTGCCATATGCCTTTACCATTCAGAATGTCTGAAAAAAACCTGTATACTGTATAAATCAAGTGTTGCACGTTTCTCTGAGAAGACATCCATCATAATCAGGAACATAATAACACTTTTCTAGTAGAAGAGAATATAAGTAACTCAGGTTGAACTATGGAGTCATGGTGTTCTCTAAACTTGTTTACTAGGTAACAATGTCAATGCTTGTGAATAAGGGGTTTCTTTCCTGTTTATACACCACAGCTTGCCCTGCCAGTGTCAATCGGGGTAGGGTTTTCTCCCCGGAAGTTCCTTGATTAGTTTATTATTTTCCACCTGTTTGTCTTGTGTTGATCCCCATTTATCTGGCTGCTGGAAAGTATGTGTTCTGATTTTTTTGTTTCATTCTTATTGGTGCAGTTTATCTCTATGTGTCTATTGATGGCTCAGACAACAGCAAGATTTTAAAATATTTTCTCCCCTCTGTAGCCCCAAATATGAACTTAACTGTTACTTAATCAGAATAGTATGAAATGCAATTGTTTTCAGAATTTTCAAAAATTAAAAGTGGCCATATCTTATTCCACAAGTGGACACTGTCCATCAGCAGAATTACAAACATCAGATACAGTCTCTGATACTGACAATCTCTAATTGTCAGTTTCCATAACATTTGACCATCCATAAACATTGCATGGAAGAAACTAAAATAAATTTTAATTTGAGTCTTTCATGTAAATTTAAATATTAATAAAAGCTAGGATTTTCATGTTCTTCAGGGTATGTCTGCTATTTAGAAACATAGTCAGATAATTTTTATCACACTTAGTTCTGTACTGGGTTCCACCTTGTTCCCAGTCAGTTACATCTATACTACCAAATCTTCACTGCAGTACGTATAATGTCCTTCTGATTTCTCATAATGCTTCTCCTTCAGCTCAGACCTTGATTCAATTATGCATCCAAATACCCATCAAGCACTCCTACTTATGATGATGAGGAAGTATTGCGGGACTGTCTGCAACAATTACATGGTAAGTCAATGAATACTTTACAACTTTCCACTTTAATAAGATGTGGGCAATTTTAAATATTATATTTCATTATATTCACTTATATTTTACATGTCATTTAAATATTATATTTCACTATATTCACCCCTTATATTTTACATGTCATTCTATTTGTTACATACAACATATTTCAGCCATGTCATTCCACATGGCCATAAAATAAAGAATTAAGACATTCAACAAAATTGTCAGCAATTTTTTTTTTACCTTCATCTCAGTCTGTTCTATGGACTTTTCCCATATTTGTTGATCATAAGCTCCAATCTGAAAAAAAGCAGCTATTTCTCATATATTACTTTTACCTTCAACACCAATGTATTAGTAAAATAATAACATTTAAATATTCACATTTCAGTATTTACAAATATTGGTATAGAAATTTGATAAATAAAAATGAATTCATTGAGTTATTTACTAGAATTCCTCTATTTAATACTACAGATATAGAAAGGAATATTTTGGAGAGGTTTTTTTGATATGTTATTACAAATGGAGAAAGCAAGCAATCATCAATATTCTAAATGATTTTATGTGTTATAAAAATGCTGAAAGGTTGAAGAACTATAATCAAGTTATGATTATGAAATAAAATACACAACTGTATTTTAGGTTTGTTTTATAACTCATTCCTCAATACCGTTACGTAGAGTTTGTACAACTGTTTTACTGAATGTAAAAATGAAGCACAGAAAATATACATACTAATTTGATAGTAGGTGCAGCTAAAATAAGAAATCCAAATTATGTCTGAAACCAAGTAAAAGAATCACTCCAAATATTTTAACAATAGCACCAATAATAACTGTTTTAAACATGATTTAACCAATGTGTAAATTCTAAAATAAACCCCCACCGTTTAAAGCTATGATGTAATCTTAACTACATAGCAAATATATTAAGCTCAAAAAACAAATCTAAACCTGACCTTTTTTTGGTACCAAGCAATGGCGTCTTCATCATTTGAAGCCATCTGGTATCTCAATTGTCAACTCAACTATACAAACATAAAGAGAGCTTATTATAAAAACATCGAAGAGGGATATCAAAAAGTATTCAAAATCAAGTTACAACCTTCCAAAATTCATTTCATACCTCTTCTATTAGATAACAAATGCATAGCTTAGACTTTTTAAAATATGTTGCACCATAATTCTGTGTATTTTTAGTAGAAATATGAAAAGGAGTGCAAAATCTCTTTATAAGCATGTTCCGCCCTTTCACGTCTTTCTTTCTTTGTCTCTAAAGCCAGTTTCCCAAACTGTAAAGTACCATTCTTTTGGAGAGTGATATTAGAAACCTTTTACAATAGTTACATTGTTACAATAAATCCACCTTTCCCATTGTACTGATTTGTGTTTATTTGGCCTTTGGATTTTTAGAATAGATGTATATATTAAGATTACACTAAAGGTGGTAGGGGAATGATGGCAAAAAGTTTACGAATTCCTGTTAAATGTATGTAGCTCAGTGGTTCTCAACCTTTTTAATGCCGCGACCCCAACCGATCATAAGTCGAGAACTACCCAACCGGTCATAAGTCGAGGACTACCCAACCGGTCGTAAGTCGAGGACTTTCCCTGCCCGGGAGCGCCGCGCATGTGTGGTGCCGCCCCCTATGCCAGCCGAGGCGTAGCTGGCAAGCGGCAGAGATGGTGCAGGCCGAGCACCGGCTGGACCACCAGTGGCCCAGCCCAAGGGAGGTAAGGCACCCGCCGGGCCCCACGCATGCCAGCAACCCTCCCTGCGCCCGCCAGCCTCCCACCTCCCATCCCTGGCCCCCTTTTACTTACATTTTTAGTAGTTGCTCAGCAGGGAGGGGTGGAAACTTCCAGACAGCTCGCCTTCGCTGCAGACAACTTGCAGCACCGTTTGCAGAATGGGACTTTTGGCGGGCTCAGCAGGGCAGAGACAGCCTGGACAATTCCTATTGGCTTTTGAAAGCCAATAGAATTAGACTCTATTCAAGAGAGTCTATTCTATTGGCTTTCAAAAGCCAATAGAATAAAAGGGAGTAACACAGCTAAGGAAAAGGGGAAGAAAATGGCGGACTGCGTTGTTTGGTGACCCCCGTGAAATGGTCGTTCGATCCCAGATGGGGTCCCGACCCACAGGTTGAGAACCACTGACGTAGCTGGTATCATAATGTTATCACCAGAGTGGACATAACTAAAGTTTCAGTCTTTTTATTGTGGACTTGGAAAGATTAAAGAACAAAATGAGTGCCTTAGATTCACAAAGGTTTAACACAATCATTTTATCCTTTTTTAGTCCCAATTGAGAAAGATGCCCTGTGGGTTGTCAAAATATAATTGTGAGTTTGCATGTGGCCGATGGCCCACTCATTATTCATCGTGATGGAAACAGACATGTTTTAGAAAACAATCACCCCACCCCCACCCCCAGTAATAGCAATAGCAATAGCACTTATATACTGCTTCACAATGCTTTACAGCTCTCTCTAAGCAGTTTACAGAGTCAGCCTATTGCCTCCAACAATCTGGGTCCTCATTTTACCAACCTTGGAAGGATGGAAGGCTGAGTCAACCTTGAGCCAGTGAGGATCGAACCACTAATCAG
Source organism: Crotalus tigris (assembly GCF_016545835.1). NCBI lineage: Eukaryota > Metazoa > Chordata > Lepidosauria > Squamata > Viperidae > Crotalus > Crotalus tigris. Next base: position 357,091 of record NW_024097551.1, on the reverse strand, counting down.
ACTTCCCTTACTGGCTGGAGAAGAGAGCCCAGTTAAATATTAAATCACTCCTCCTTCAGCTATCCTCAGTCCTTAGCATTTCTTACCAACTAGCCTTGTCCTGTAATTCAAGTTATTTTAAACACTGCCATTTTAAAACCAGGCCCTTCTCAGCTTCATCCTTTCTGTCACTCATTTCATCTGGGTCTAATTCCCACCCCAAGTCCCAACCTTTGCCTATACAACTTCCCCTGCTGGTTCTGGCCTCAGCCTGCAGACCCTTAAGTGATCAGTCTTCACTTCTCCACCATACCTAAAAGAGCAGCTCCAGGACTACCTTTCAAAGCCTCTTCCTGTTACCATGGAAACAAAAGGATGCAGCAGAAAAGAAGGCTCTCAACTGCTTTTTCCTGGATCATCATGTTGTGACAGACAGTATTAGCCAAGTGCTGCATCTACTGATCCTTTACTGCAGTTCTGAAGGAATGTGGCAAATAGGGCAACTGAACAGCAAACTAAGATATAGGCAACTTTACAAAAGAGGTCCAAGCTGTAGGCTCCAGTGATGCATGCCCTGGGAATTAACAAGTTGTAGAGTGCCAGTTTTATGAATTTAAAGAGCTACAGTCATTCATGATATTGGAAAAGAGGGATGTTGCATCAGTGGCAAGTGGCAATTGACGAAGAGAAGGGAAAATTAAAATTAGCCTGGGAGTCCAACGTTGTCTGATCACCAAACCTAAAAAAGTGTTTAGAAAGAACATAAATGAGACACATTTTTGATATAACATTCCTATACATTTTTCCCCAAATCAAGTGCATGTAACTGAGACATCAAAAAATTCAAGTACACACACATTTGCAAATTGTGGAGGTCAAGAAAACAAGTCAAGTATGTTTATCTATGTACAAGAATGGTATATTACATTTTTTTCTGGATTAGGCAGGCAAACAGATTCATTCCCCTGACTCCAAAAAAATTAGCGTTACAATATTTATGCCTATACCATTATCTGTTGATGAGAAAATTCCTTGAACCAATCATGATACAACTATGAAGTTTGGAAAGGCATTTAGGAACCATTAACTTTTTTTCTTAAAAAATTGCCAGTGGTCCCTTTACTCTCAGACCTGACTACTACATCATATTAGCATCTTTGTTCAAAGCAGAACTTAAATACAAGAGTTGACTCTTGCCTTGCCTTTTAGGAATGGGGAACCTAAAGTTCCTCCAGTATTACTATTATTATGAGTAATATTTTAACTTCATAGAGTCCTCATTCTTGCTCTAACTTTGTTGTTTTATTTTTTCAAAATCCCTGCATTTAATTGCTTGAGGCGTTTTATTTATTAATTTGATCCTTCTCTCAGAGTAGAGAATTTTAAATTTGATATTAAAGTTATCTGAACTCTGAAGAAAGAAGCAGTGCAGAAGCCAGGGTAGTTTTTAAAACAATCACACTATTTTTTAAATGTAACTCTTAGTCAAAGAGAAACTAGCAATAGGGATACAAAAAAGCAAAAAGATCTTGTGCAGTTCAATTACTCAGTTATCTGTGTTTATTTCAAATCCTTTACCAGTTGAGTTGTGTTGTTTCCTTGCTATGAATGCTGCCAAAAAGGAAGTAAAAGTAAACACATCAAAGTAAATTCAGAAAAAAAGCAAACACTCCCTTCCACTACCTAATCCACCTATGAAACTTAAATAACTTTTATCTAAGATCTGGCTTTGTTTTCTAGTCCCAAGCTTGCTTTTTTTTTTTTTTTTTTTTTTTTGAAGTGCATAAAATGAAGCCAAAGTCCCTTCTACACTTTAACCCTACCTGTTCTGAAGCTGGATATACAGTACTGTATAATGGCTCTTATGCATAAATAACACTCCAGAAAATAGGATTCTGGAATTATATTAAATGAGGAAGCTGATATTATATCTACTTAAAAGATTTATCTTGTCCCCAATATTGGCCACCTTTAAAAACAAAAACACCAAAAATGCTTTCCCACTATCTGGAGAATGGAAATGAAAATAATTACTTTTTACAATATTGCAATTTACTAATATTTACGCATGTATTTTTGCCACTAGTATTGCTGATACATTTAAAATTCTTCACCAATCTCATGTTAGTTAGAAAAGCCTTCCCTGATGGTTTGTCTCTATGTGTTATAACTGATTTTGCTGTAATTTATTTTCATATTCACTCTTCTCTAAGGCACTTTAAACCTAATGGCTCTTTCAACATTTGTGTATTTTAATCTCAAAATAATCCTAATAGGTAAGGTAGGCTGAGAATGAATAAAGCTTGTTATGACCAATTTGGATCTCTATAGACCAAGCTGATGAAGTTGTTTTGATTTACCTCTTTCATTATGTCATTTGCTGCATGTGTATGTGTGTGTGTGTGGGAAGAGGTTAGCATTTATGTTGTGCTCATGTTTGAATATGTACTGTGAAAATTAATGTGAACATTAATTTTGAATTATGAATAATTCAATATTTCAAGGTAGCAGAATTGTATTATCTCCATATCATAGTGGAGAAGACAATTCAAAATAAGATATGGACATCATTTTATTAACTTCTGGAGAAAAGGGTTTGCACCTACCTTTGAATACAAAGAATGAACAAAGACTTCCAACAAAAATCAAGGAGAATTTTAAAAAGTTTCTTTCAACATATTAATAATAAGAAACAAGTCAAGGAAACTGTAGGTCTACTAAAAGAGAAGAGGGCAAGGAAGTAACAAGCAACAGAGAAAAAGCAGAGCTGCTTAACTCATTCTTTGCATCAGTCTTCACACAAAAAGAAATTTTAGCACAACATGCCAAAAAAAACTACTGAGAAAGACAAACTAGAAAAAAAATTAAAATAAGCAAGAAAATGGTAAGAGAACATCTATCCGATCTTGACAAATATAAATCACCACACCAACTAATTACATCACAGAGTTCTGAAGGAGCTGGCAGATGTTATCTCAGAACCATGGTACCATATCTTTCAAAAATCCTGGAGCACTGGAGGGAGTGCCTGATGATTGGAAAAGGGCTGATGTGGTTCCCATCTTCAAGAAAGGGGGAAAAAACAGACCCAGGAAACTACAGACCAATTAGTCTGTAATCTGTAGCCTGTATTATATCCACAGCGTTTCACTGTTCTATAATTTAGTCACTTTATCGAAGAATGAAATAAGATTGGTTTGGCGTGATCTGTTTTTGACAAACCCGTGCTAGCCAGTAGTTATAACTTTGTTTGCTTCTAGTTGTTCGCAGATCTGTTTTTTGATTAGACTGACTGGTCTGTGGTTTCCTGGATCTGTTTTTTTTCCTTTCTTAAAAATGGGAACCATATCAGCCCTTTTCCAATCATCAGGTACTTCCCGGATTTTTGAAAGATATACTATATAATTTTTAACTATATAAATATTAACTTAATTAATAAAAACAGTTGTTCTTTTGAAAGACAAGAAAATAGGTAGCAAATCACTTCAATTTGTATACATAAATACATTAGTGTCCCCACCATCATTCTTATGGGTGTTAGCTATATTGAATGAATATGTATAATAGAGCAAATAAATCATTTCCATCACTCTTCCAAATATATCCAAGATCAGTCATAAAATGGTCATAAATGTATTAGATGAATTTAATACTGTATCTTGGAAGACAGTTCCTATCTGTAGGGCAAGAATAAGCATATATCAGCAAAAAGCAAAAATGCATATCAAAGTACTCAGTGAAGATGCTCAAAATCAAATAGAGAGCAAAACAGGTTTCTGAGCACTGATTTGATTACCTTAAGGAAAGGAAATCTGCATATTTGAAGAAAATTATATTGGTTGTTTTTCTAATATTCTATCAGTTTCGACAATTTGAAGATAAGGATATAAATTTAAAATACAAAAGGAAGTAAATCAGGGTAAACTCACATACTTGACCTATGACTTGCAGTTATCTAGTTTGAGGGACAGTTTAAGACTCTCAAAGCAAATCCAGAATGAGGCTTGTGCACTGGAAACCAATAGTTTCAATTCAGCAGTCCATTTAATGAAATCTCTTCACAGCATCAACTCATTTGCCACATCAAGCATTTCTTAGGCATGTTGACTCCATAGAATAGATCAACTATCCCTCTTCCTTGTTCAGTTCCCCACAATCCTAAAACTCCTTCCTCAACTTCTAGCTTTTCCCACTGGCTCAATTCCTTTAGACCTTCCCTTTCAGCATTGCCATTCTCAGTCCTTTCTGTCCTTCAGTTCATCCATGCCCTGCAAGCCTCAATCTTTTCCTGTACCAGCTCTGGCTCCAGACTCAACTGCCCCTTCGACATTTAATCCACAAACGTTCCAAAAGCGCATCGTTTTTAGGCGCTACAATTCAGTCTTTTACCGTTCCCAAGAAAGCGATTGGAGAGAGAGAGCCGGCATCCATATTTCTCTGTCTGGACCATCCTGTTATGACAACCAACATCAATCACGTGTCACATACAGCGATGCTCCTTTTCGGTATTTAGTTACGGAAACGAGGCGAAAGCAATCAAACGCCGAGCTTGAGATGCGAGTTGAAGGAAAGCCCGAGCTACCGTTTAGGGCAGCGCATTCTTCTGGAATTACGAAGCAGATAAGATTCACCTTGTATCGAAGAACGGCGCTAGGAGGCAGGCTGTACTCAAGAACAATTACACGAAAGGGTTGGAAGGAATGGGGTTTAATTTACGACCTTAGCAACAACAAAAAGACCAAACTGGAGGTTGAATTTTAGAATCCAGGCTGTGTACTTAAAAGATCAAAATGTGACAGGCTAAAATCTTTATGAATGAAACATAAATAAGGTTTGGGGAACTTTTCTTCGATAAAGGTATAGATGCAGGTAAGGATTTTATGGAATTAGCCATGCAAAGGTAAAGCATACAAACCATTCTCGGGTTAAAAGTTCTAATTTCATACACAGAAACGAGAGGGCGTTGGGGAGGGGAGAAGTAGGGAATGCTGTAAACAATAAATGATCTACAAGTTTCTTCTTTAATTTCCCAAAATTGAATGTTCATGCAATTTTGGACTATATTTTTTTGCAAAATCTCAAACGGTTTAATAAATCTCTTCCAATTTTTACTACAAAAGGGAAAGTACATCCTCTGAGCAGACGTATTGAGCACTTTCCTAATTCACTCCTCCCTCCCACCTTTTCCTCAAGGTGATGAGAATTCCATTTCAGTTTCTCTATTTTTAGTCTGGGCAGTTGCAGTGGAGACTCCATTGCACACTTCGCTGTGTCTGCTGACATGAGAGAGGAGCAGATCCATCTTGCCCCTGCTTGAAATGATCCATCTGAAGAGTTCCTTCATCCTGTGCACAGAAACTACATATGTGTTATCACTCCAGATTCTCTAGAGAACCAAGACCTTTGGTCTACAAGAGGGAAATATCACTTATGCCAGACCTGGGCATTTTAGAGCCAATAGGCCACATATGGCCCTTTGACTGTCCCTGTCCAGCCTGTGGCAGCAGTGACAAGTGGCGCAATAGCGCCCTCCACAACAGTTCGTTTCTCATGTGGCCACTTGAAAAAAATAATTCCTGTCAATCACGCTGGTTGCCTGTTATATAAATCAACTGGATATTTTCACTGATACCTGGATGATATTTCAAACTTGTTTATACATCCATGCAGCAATTTAATGTCTGTCACAAAACTAAAACTTACTCAGGAAGTGTCTATTGATTGGCACCCACCACCTGCACCTTCATGTGCACCCCCCTTCCAATTAGAAATTACATAATCTACCTTGCTGCGTATTAGAGTATCAAATTGAACGTATAGTGTAACAGAGATCACAGTATCGTAGATGGGTAAATCTCAATGTGAATGGTAGAAGACACTAGGCAATAGGGTAGATAATACACTATATACAGGGATAACCCTACACTGTCCCAGCCATGCAAATGCAGTTGTAGGCCCTACAAATTTTGAAAACTTCCTACAAATTATTACCATTAACCACATAATAGTCTGAGAAGTAGAAATACAAGAAAAAAATCTCAGGTCTCAAAATATACATACCGGTAGTGGCTTCACACAGGATTAAATCCTGATTTAAGTTTACCAACTGTTTATCTCGCATTGAAGAACAGACCATTAGATTGGAAGGGCCACTTACACTGTCCCTTTGATTTCCATAGTAAAAGGTCAAAAAGTCAGTCAAAAAGGAATATCTATCATCCCTTCTGTGATGGTGGTATTACATTTTCATTATGTTGTCCCTTATTGGTTTTTATCTCAATGACTGCTCTGAGGCTATTTTCCATTTCATATTCTCCTCAGTACATCTTTAAACACCAGCTATTGCCAGTAGATTCCTCCCTCATTATCCATTAGTCTCTTGAAAGCAGTAACCATAGATAAACTGACATGCAGGCAGCAAAATACGTTGTCTTGTATTTTTGTCTATTTGGCTAGGAGGGTTTCTCTCAAGTGAAAATGGGTTATCATCCAGTTTGAGCTTGTTAGCACACTATTTTCTATATTAGAGGTGCTAGGAAACAATTTAAAGAGTGAAAGAAGGCCTATTGTCAAATAAGTATTGAAACTCTGGAATAGAATGTTGCTTCTGTCCATTTCATCAAATATTTTACAATATAAAGAGTACAGAGAAGAGCAACAAAGATGATTAGGGGACTGGAGGCTAAAACATATAAGGAACTGTTGCTGGAATTGGATATGTCTAGTTTAATGAAGAGAAAGATGAGGGGTGACATGATAGCAATGTTCCAATATCTCAGGGGTTGCCACAAAGAAGAGGGAGTCAAGCTATTCTCCAAAGCACTTGAGGGTAGGACAAGAAGCAACAGATGGGAACTAACCAAAGAGAGAAGCAACTTAGAACTAAGGAGAAATTTCTTGACAGTTAGAATGGTTAATCAGTGGAACAACCTGCCTCCAGAAGCTGTGAATGCTCCAACACTGGAAGTTTTTAAGAAGAGACTGGACAGCCATTTGTCTGAAATGGTATAGGGTTGAGCAGGGGGTTGGACTAAATTACATCCAAGGTCCCTTCCAACATCATCATCATCATCATTATTGCTCCTATAAATAATAGCACAAATCACTTTAACTGGTGTTTCTCATCTTGGTATGTGGGCTCCCAAGTCCCAGAATTCTCAGCCGTGATTGTACTGTTTGGGGAATTCAGGGAATTTAGTTTTGCGTACTTTGAAAATGGCAAGATTGAGAAACAGTTTATACTTAAGAGGAAGAATCAAGGGAATACTATTCATACATACTCTCCTGCTTTATCTCTGCTTCACTGAAATACAGAAGTTTGCAATTTGTGATATAGTAGTCCAATTTAAAGCACTTCTGAAAGGCAAAACATTTTGTTCAGGATGTATTTTCTCTAAAAACTTTGAAAGATATCAAATCTATAGTAATATTGAACACAAAGCATTAAATGTGGCCATCTTAGATAAGAAAGGGAGGGAGGAATATCTAGAAATATCTCCAGTCAAGACGCTGTCCTTGCTAATGCTAGCCTATAGGGATAATAGGAATTCCTGTTATGCTTGAATCCATCATTGGGATCTACTTAAAAGATTCCCTGGCATGCATATGTGAAAAGACTTTGGGCAAGGAAAAGTGACGACAATCTAGATCTTAATAAAAAGGACAAGCTGTTCAAATTCTAAAAATCTCTCCATTATTGAAATAAGTTTTACTGAAATAGCAGTCTATTTAAAGAAAAAAAAGGAACAGGCGTAATGATTAAAAACAGCTTACATGAGAATGCTCAGAAAACAAGCATAAATTAGAAGCAGGTAGCTTGAAATATAATCTTGATAATAATTGTACTATATATGCTTTCAAAACATAATGTTTTTGCTACATACATGAAACAAATTACTTTTTGAACTCACATTTAGAAGTTTTGCCCTAAAGTAATTTATACCTCGTTTTATTTTATTTATCCGACTTCACTTAGTTTAACTTAATCCCTCTTTTCTACTCAAAAGCTAGGTGTCCTTCCCAATTTATTCCATTATATCCATTATTCTGTAGCACAGGGTTCTACCAAACAGTCATTTTCATTAAGCACAAATCAGACTTCTGTTTATTAAAAAAATACTTTACAGGGGGAAAAATTCTATGCATTCCATTGTACTTTTTTAAAAAACAAATAGCTTTGACAGTGATACGCTTGTACAGTCACCTACCAAAAGAAATGCACTGTGTCAAAGGATTATTCACAGAGAGTCTTAAAATTTTCCCATCAGTTTACACTATTATAAAAACTTCTTTAAAACACTTGCTAAAATGTCAATAAATATACTAAGGCCACACAAAGCAAAAAACAAGAAACAAAAACAGTCTTCCAAGCAATTGTACATATCCTTTATATGCAAAGACCTTAGATTATTAAAACCACAGAAAAATATCTTAGCTGCCAATCAAAATTGAATTTAATCACAAAACACACAAATCTATTTTATACAACATGTAAAGATAAGTATTTGCTTAGACAGAATTGAAAGTGCTAGATTAAGAGAAGCCCCTTATCAACTACATGTGCTGTTGGGTCCTAAAAATATTATGTATATCAATGGAAGGCCATAACATTATTGGAAATCTCTTTATTGGACCAACATATAGTTTATCCACATTATAAAAATTTTAGGAGCTGAAGGATAAATATCCTTATTCATAGCAACCTTCAAACACAACCAATATGGCTATAAATAGCATTTATAAGGAAATAAGAGTGCTATCCCACCAATAGTAAACACATTTAAAGTTCCACTGATTTCAATGGAGAATTAAGCACCTGCTTATCTCCCATTCAAAATAAATGGGACTTATAGGTGCTTAACTTTGGTTGGATTGTGCCACAAGATAATTCACCACCCAGAATAAATTCAAGCATATGAATGGCAGCATGAGAGGGAAAAAAAAAACAAGTTATATGCATCTTGGGGCTCTGACTATAAATTTTATTCTCTCTGAACAAACATTATATCCTCAAAAATAGGAAAACAAGCCCTTTTATATGGTAAAATCAGTAATGGAAGAATTCCTTAATTTCACATAAAACCTCAATATGTTCTATCTTCATGGAAGAGAACATGTCAATTATTTACACATTACTTAACTTCAGAAATATGTGAGGGGGAATGTGAAATATCTAGTTCACCTAAATGTTAATTTTGCTTTCATTTGCTAAAAATGAATCAGTAGCCCAATACAACTTTTCTTGAATACATATTATTTTTCATTGGTATTGAAAAAGAAATAGATTTTTCGTAAACAAAACAAATTTCCCAGCTTTCACCTTAGAGCTGCTCAGGATCTTTAAATAAGATCTTACGGATCTGCTAATGGCATTTTCAAGATAGAATATAATGAATGCTTAACTAGTATTCAACAATTGTATATATTGGAAATGAATGTCTTCCCAAATTGTCTACTACTTCTAATAAAACAAACATAAAGATTTTTCTGCCTTTACTCTTCGATTTTGTAACTATATAATATCCACATATTTCGCAATCTATAAAATAAGATTTCCTGTCAGATTTAAGTGAAATCTCTTTGCAAAGCAACTAGGCATTAAAGTATAAATTATGCTGGCAAGATAATCATTTTTTGAATTCATCACATCAGCACAAGTCATTCCCAACATCTTCCTGAGACATTTTCATCTCTTTTCTACTCCAAGAGCAAATATTATGTTCCCAAAGTCATTAAGACAAACGATTATGCCACTTTTTCAGGTCCATTATGATTATTTTTCACTCAAGTATTTGTATTGGTCTTTCTTACTCTAGGATATACATGATAAAATTAGTACTTTAATTATAGAGCTTTTTTTAACTCTTCCTACAATAAGAATCCTTAATCGCTGAGCCAGAGTGAGATGCATGAACTCAGGCTTTCTGGGTAAACTCTGACTAGTCTTCTTCTACTCCTGAAAAAGTTTAAATTCTGAATTTCAAGAGTTTTTAGGAAAAACAGTCTAGCAGTATGAGGTGGGCTACAGGGATAAAGAGAAAAAAGCAGAGTCCTGGCAGATACACCAAAATTCATGCACAAGACTTCTTTGGTATTTGCTAGGGAATGCAATAATAGTGACAATTCATACTTTTTAACTATTGTAAAGATGTTGCCAAAGTAATTGCAGTAAAGATTATATGTATTGTTAAATCAAAATAGGTGACAGAAAAGATGTTTGATGGTTGAAATGTAAGTTGGTGAATGCATTTATACATAATACCGTTAAATTTTGACACAAAACTCTTGAGTTGGAAAAATGTGGGATGCTGTTTCAGAATCATTTAATCTTCTTAATCATTCATGAATGGCAAAGGTCATGAATGTTCACTTCACATACCTTTAGAAGGTTATTTCTTAATAAAATAAAAAAGATTCTCTTGTAAGCCTATTGCTGTAATGTGATACTACACAAAAAATTCCTTTTAAGGTTATTGAACTGGATCCAGAACTGTGCACAATGAAGTTCACCTTGAAAAAAAAAAATGGGTATTGGTAATTTTTGCCAATTCTTTTCTTCCCCTCCCCTAATGAAGAAGTGCTCTGGAGAGTTGGGAAACTTCTTTCCTCTAGCTCAGCGGTTCTCAACCTTTGGGTCGCGACCCCATTTGGGGTCGATCAACCATTTTTCCGGGGTCGCCAAAGAAGGCGATCCGCCATTTTCTCCCCTCAGGGGGAGGCGTCGCGCATGCGCGCTGCGCATGGGGTCGCCGTCACACAAACATTGAGAACCGCTGCTCTAGCTGAATGCATTCTCTGAACCTTGATTCCCTCTGCCAATAGAAAACCTCATTCTGCTCTAAAGAGGAAGTTTAGATTCCAACTACTATTTTCATCTTAGTCTATGTCTTTTTCTAATGTCCATTACTAGATTGTAGAATTTGAAACAATTTTCTAATGTATATTTCAAAACAGTATACGTGAAATAATAAACAGTTTTTCATTCAATTATTTTTTAAATCCAACTCCTGAGTGATTATACAGTAAACAGTGCAACTTTGCAACTCAATACAATTGAAATATCCAAGTGACAAATCTGGAGTTGTATTTGTTGTTATGGTTATTTATATAACTTTAACTGTGGGAAATTGATGTTTGGAAGACTTGGAAAATTAGTGGAAGAAAAATGCAAAAATGTGGAGTTGGTCAAACATAAATGAAGTACTGAAGCCCATGTTGTCTCTGAAGAATTTTACTTAGGACAGTCAGCTAAAGCTTTTGAAAATTCTTCTGGATAACTATTAAAAAAAAAAAAAGCCAGAGTGCACAGAGGTGTTCTGAACCAGTATTGGTCAATCTAAAATTTTTCATTAAAAGCTACACTCCTACATAAGAACTCGGTACCTTTTTTAAAAGGTTTCAACCTAACACCTTATTTACACAGATCACTTAGAAAGTTCCCACCACTTCAGTATGGAAATTCAATTTGTTAAAAATTTTACTTCTTGTCTTCAGGACTGCATTAAAGTCAATACATAAACATGTATATATCAGGAGTAATACAAGTTCTATCTAAATATTGTAAAGTTTTCTGATTACTTTGCTATTTGTTTAAAACTGTGTCCTCTATACCGAGGTGCTAATAATCTACACAAAACAATATTGCACAAAGTAATTGCTATTACAAACATACTAATATTTGCATTTTTCCCACAACTGCTTTCTTGACTTGCATTGGTGTAGTGCTCCCATTCTGTCTTCTACATTAAAAACAGATTTAAAAATACAAATAAATTTGATTAAATTGTGATAAAGTTCAGATGCTACATATGAGGGGGCCTATTTCATTTTACTACCCAAAATAAACATTGTTCTGTATATAATGAAAAGCTGAATCTACTTAATACTGGGAAATAATCAAGGAATGCTAAATAATATCAGCCAATTATACTCAACATACTAACATGTGCTGTTTAACCTTCCAATATAGCATTAAGGAATCCAAGAATTATTTGCAAAAGTAGCAATCCATATGTGATTATGTGATAGTTTATTGTGAATCAGTTATATATAATTTCAAAAAATAAAGGAGATATAGGCCTGCCCTATTATATTAAGTGCCTCAATGCGAAGAAGTTGATGGTTTCCATCTAAGATGCCTACTGTGAATTAAACAAGCCACCAAGTTGGTTTAAATATTGTAAAGCCTTAAAGTGCTCAAAGATAGCAGTTTCTTTAAAGAGACTGCTAACAGTTACTTTCATTAGACACTAGTATATTAAGTTATGCAGTTCAGAAAGATATTAAAAAAATATTCCAATATACATTAAAAGCAGAGGACCACGAAAGAGTTGTATCAGCAATTTCATTTCAACAAGATCATACACTCTGCAACTAATCTCATACATCAACTTCTTACTGAATGTCTTCTTAAGCAATTAAGGATTAATCTACACTGCTGGTAACTTGAGCTTCCTCCAGGCTTTCAAACTCTCTCACACATACAAATGTCATTGATCATTAAAAGTGCTGTGCTTTCTCTTTCATTCAAACCATTAATTGAATGGGAGGGAGAGTCACTTGTGAATCTGCCACAGAAACCATCCCTTCTATGCTGAAAGCTAAAGATAAAATAGATGAAAAGTTATCAGATTTATCAAGTGTTAAATACTTGATATTCCTGAAGGAAAAACTATTGAGATGTTGAATTATTACCTCATCCTTTTAAAAAAGAAATGCAAAAAGTTGTAGTCCACTACTACATGCTGTACTAAGGGAATAAAATACAATTCTAACTTTGCATAATCTGTGTAAAAAAGATACGCTTGACATTTTGGAATGTCACCTTTCTTTATAGAATTATAGGCAAGTTTTCTCCAATAAAACATAACCCAGTTATAAAACTATAACTTCACATCAAAATTTTAAAAAGCTGTTTAAAAATGTATGATTATGTACATATCAGACAAGAAAGAGTATATGATCCTTCTGTGGATTGTGTTGCTGATCTGATTCTAGTTTTAAAAGCTGGAAGGGGCAAACCAGCTAATCTTGTTGCAGAACAAGTCACGACAGGGATGAAAACAGTGATGGTGATGCTATTGTTGCAGTCTGTACTTCTCTTTCTTCTTCAGACTCTTTTTTCATAAGTACACATTGGTCTTCACCTTCCAGTTTCACCATGTCCGTATTTGAAATGTTTTCCATACACTGAGAATCATCTGCCCCAGGATAGTATTGTTTGAGCCTTATATGCCAAGCTAAACTGCAGACAGCTGACACTGTCTTGAACTGATGAATGACATTTCTAGGGATGAAGTAGATGTCATTGTCACATAGCTGGATTCTGGCATAGCGAATCCCTTCTCGTCTCATTTGGTTTAGCTTAGCTTCGTCAACCCATTGAACACACTGAGTGAAGGAAAAAGAGATAACTATGAGTAAGATTAAAAAAATATATTTTTGGCTCTGTGTAATATTATAAGACATAAATACTATTTGTTGTGATGAAGTCAACATGAAGTCTAAATGTCACATATTCCATGAGCCATGTACTGAAACTATTGCTATGCTAATAGATCAAATAAAGGAAATTCCCATTCTAATAGGAGGCAATCAATCAAATAATTTGGAGTGTTAACAAACAACCATAGCTAATTTTTATACTGAGTTGGACCAAGTTAAAGAACTGTCAAAAACTTCAATCTTAAATCAGCTGGCCGACTCTCAGTTGGCTTGGGCACGAAGGAGTCTGACCGCGCAGTCCAAAAATGGCAGCCGCGATTGGCACACCAAAAATGAGACCACAATGGAGGCTTTAGGCCGGCATTCAGCCGGCATTCAGCCAGCCGACTCTCAGCTAGTTTGGGGCCAGCGTGGTTATCCGGCCCTCAGCTGGCCTAGCAAAGGTCCTCCTTTCCCTGCCGGTAAGCTGAGCCTAGTGCTTTAAATTTAAATTAAATTAAGTTGGATGGGAAGGAATAAAGGTTGCTGGGCGTTTGGGACAGCGCTCATCCCAGTGCTGTAATTAAGAAGGAGAATCCACAAAGGGGAAAAAGGAAAATTACAACCTGTCCAGAAGTCTGATAAGGGAGCCAACCACAATCGTGTCCTGCTGGGCTGAAGACTAAGTCGTGTCTGGGAAGCACAGGGCCCAGCAGGAGGCGTGGCTATTTTGTCAGACTTAGTCTAATTGGGCAGGAAGACAGTCTAAACCCATTTGTGGATTCTCCATCCTCATGCTGGAGAACAGCAAGATACAATAAAATAAAAACATTTTCAAACATAGCAAAAACCAATATAAAACAGCAAATATATGAATATAAAATGTTAAATGTAAGCCTGAATTAAGCTTAAGAAATCCTGCTTCTATACATACTAGTTCAGTCTTTGCTGAAAAATAATGGGCAGGTTTACTGATAAAGCCCAGGCAAAATCTGTCTTACTCACTGCTGGCTTTTTCTCTTGGGAAGAGAACAATGAGGAAACCCTATTATTATTTTTTTAGAAGATGAGATTGGACATTATTCTAAATGTAAAACAAGCCGCAAAAGGATAATCTAAAATCATGCTGCTCAAGGGAAATGATCATGAAATATATTTTTGAATGAGGCTGATTTTTTTTTTGCCTATTTTTTACATATGTGCATTTTTTAGCAAAAAGTATCTGGTGATAGTGCAGGGATGTCTGATGCCATGAACAGAATTTCTGGACTGGGCTGAGATTTTTATATGATAACAAGCACCTGTTACTATAGATCACAGGAAAGTACTCTTGGGCCACAAAGTTCTTACTGGGATGGTAAAGAGTATCCGAGGAAATAATTAGCCATTTGATATACTTTGTGATTGCTATGCTATGTCAGCCAATTTGTGATAGCACTCATTAGATGCTCTCAAAATCTTGAATAAGTGCCTAATCCCCCAAAGCTCCTTATGTATACTATGAAACATGAAACCCCTATATAATATGGTACACAAATGTCAGACATCAATGATATATTAAACAATATATTTCTTAGAATGTTTTGCTATAAGGCATTGTTAAACAGTACTCAAGACAACATCTTTCAGACCGAGATATTTGGGGTCACTTAGAGTGAGTGAGTGAGCGAGTGAGTGAGTGAGTGAGTGAGTGAGACGGATGGTATATAAATTTCATAAATAAATAAATGAATGAAAATCTGGCACTTATGAATGGATGGTTATACTTAGGAGAGAGGATTGGATTATTTGATATGGAACATTTCTACTCAAAATTCAGATATATTAGATTTAAAGGATTGAGTGATTTGATATGGAATACCTCTACTCAAAATTCAAATATATTAAATCTATCTATCTATCTATCTATCTATCTATCTATCTATCTATCTATCTATCTATCTATCTATCTATCTATCTATAATCAGGCTATCAGATTTAGAAACCACCCATCTCCTTAACAGAGGAACTCTGTTTCTCTTTAAAGAAACATTACCTAATCCAACCGCCCAACCCCCACTTATTTATACATTTCAGGCATGTGTGTGTGTTATTCTGGAGACTTTATTTCAGAATCAAAAATCAACAGAGAAACATTCAGGAAAAAAAATAACAGCATTTTAACTAGAAACAACGTGCACAGCACAATACAAGACTACCTGTGATACTGGAGGTTCATGCAGATCCAATTGAAGTCTTTGAACTACATCAGTGAAATCTTCAGCATGAAAACAAACAACATCTTTGGTTATACGAGGCTGGTCACTCCTGGAGAAATGAAGATGGTAAAAATATGTTTGAGAATATTAGTTATATTTTGAAAACTGCATATATTAAAGAGCAAAACAATGTACTTCATCTCTCATTTTGAGAAGAAATATATGTACATATACAACACAATTTATTTTCCCTTCCTCTAAGATGGTTTGTTTACTTATTATATTTTTATGCTACCATATTCTATTAGGATTGATGGTGACATACAGCAGACTTGAGAAGGGTCTCCTCAAGAGGAGGCACATCACCACATCTTTCAAGAAAGGCAGCATTACCCATTTAGAAAAATGTCATACAATAGAGCCAATTCCATAACATAAAATGTCTGATACTGGCTTACAGCTCCCCAGAGTCACACAGGTTTCTTCTGTCATGGTCTTCTATCTGTCATTTTAAGCAGCAGGATCTCATTTGCAAGTGTACACTGATCATATTTCTTAACATAGGACCAGTTAAGTGATTGAATATGTCTGAAGGTCAAGGTTCAATATGGTATGGTAGTCTACATTTTTTTACACATATTGTCTATATCCTTAGAATTCAGAAATCAAAAAGAATTCCGAAAGACAGGATAACAATGTTTGCTAAGATTAAAGATTATGTTCCTTGGATTTGCCCCAACAATGGAGCTTGACTTAAGGGAGATCATGTACCGAGAAAATGATACAATGTGAATTACTCACAGCAAACCACTGACTAGTCCAACTGTTATTCCCCATTACCAATTTGATAAAGGAGATAACTTACAAGTATACAAAGAACAACACCTGTGCTGTAGGAGTTTCATGGAAGCATATAATTACTTTTTGCAGCTTCCACAGAACTGACTTTCAACTGGCCTCATTTCAAGGTATGTATCTCAAAATATCCTACAAACTAGTCTACTGTACTATGAAAGCAATTCCTTTTGCATAAAAAAATCAACCCTGGGAATTTTCAAAGATTAGATTTTCCTGGTAATTTAGAATTTAAGAATTTATAGCAAAAATGCCTTGTAACAAAAAGTATTATTATAATGTACGTTCTGTTAAAACTCCACACATCTCTATTTTAAAATGCTATAAATCCCGTTCTTACCATTCACCAAACTGTACAGCTTTTAAAACTCCAACAGCAGCTGTACTCTGCCAATCAAACCCTTGCCCAACATGATCAGCATGTGCTCTTGTTCTGTCTTCAAAAAGAACTTCACGGGGTTCACTGGTCCGAGGTAGATACTGGAGATTTTTTATTTCATTCATAGATCTATGAAATGGAATGAAAAAGAAGAAAACTATTAAATTTATGAAGGGGATAGACAAAAAATAATATCATAAAAACATAAAAGCAGCTGTCCTAACTTTTCCACATCATACAGGCACTACTTTGATATGTGGGGAATTAACTCTAATGTAATCAAATGCAATATAAATTAAAATATAAAACAGTAAAGGATGGAATGCATAGGAGTAAAAGGCCATTTTTTAAAAAGTTTATGCAGATATTATATACCAGGGATTATTTTATGTACTCTTAATAGGCCTTTTGAAACAAAAGTGCTACAAATAACCTCAACTTTTTCACAGCTTAAATACAATACACAGACAACAAATGCTTATATCGCAGAAATTCAATGAACTTAAAAGTTGGCAGTGTGCAGCCCTCCAGAACCTTCACCGGGACTGATGCAAATTGAGAGTTCAAAAGCACCAGGAGAACCCACACTAGAATGCTATGCACAGTGCCTTGAGCTCCTGAAGTAAAGACAGGATATCAAACTAACGGATAATATAACAATGTGCAAGTATGACACAGAGAGTCTTCACTGTCTTGCTTTTACAGCACTAATGATTTTATACAGTTCAATATCATTTTAATGATTTACCATCTACAGAAACAATATGACAGTAGCCATAAGTACCTGAATGGAAATATATTTTAAATCAAACAAAGTTTATATTAGGTGTACTGAACCAGAAGCTGTTGCTGTTGTTTTAATTTATATAGATATTCCATCAATATCTATTGCATTCCCTAACATAAACTTGCATCCTGGGAGTTTATAATGCAATGTATGATACTGACAGAGGGGTAAAGTATGGCAGCATTATAAAAAAATATGTACAAAATTATCAAGACTTAAGCTATATTGAAGGAAACTTTACTATTACATATTAATATATATGTCAACTAAGTTTCAGAAAGTTGTCAGAATAAACTAAGCCAATTTTGCTGATGAGATCAGCTCAATTAAAATTTAAAGTACAAATTCTCTCCCAGCTATAAAGATTACCTGCGCCTTTTGAATGGTGACTTTGGCATATCAGCTGTTGGGATCATCTGTTCACCAGGTCTTACCCACATAATGGGCCCATCATCACTTTGTGACCTACACTGAAGTCTGAGACTCGAAAGAGTACCCCAAGGCAAAGTCATCTGTATATCACAAAAGAAAACTAAACTAGTCAGCTAGTGACATGAAATGCTTTGGACATCTTAGAAACAGATGAGCAATTTCTTTATTAAAATATAATTTGTACACAGTCATTAGAGCTTTATATTTTCAGTATAATTTACTTCATTCTGTCATGCAATAAAATTAGACAAAAATCACAAATTTTCTTTTCTATTTAACTATTGTCTTAATGTTTAATAATGCTTTATCACTTTTTATTCCATCACCAATTCAGTGCTAACATTAGTTAAAACTTAAGTCACCAAAAGAAGAAGCAAAACTTTAGTACTTACTCTAAGAAATGGAGATTCTTCTAACATATCAAGAAATTCTGGGAAATAATCTCCAACTTCTTCATCTACTGCTCCAACAAGACTGATCTGCCTCATTGGACCTGCTCTGTAAGTTCCACAGCAGTACGTTCGACTGACCTTATAAAGAAAAAAATAAAACTATTTTATCCCACAGCATTAAAGTAATCTATAAATTTCCTGTGAAGTCAAGAATATACAGAATATATCATATACAGGACATACAAATATCTGAGCTTGAAATTTTCCTTTCTTATTAATCTTTCACAGGTAAATTGCACAGAAGAGTGCAACAAATACAAATATTACTCTGCTTAATCAAAGAATAAGTACAGTATCCTGTGTTTCATGATGGTGCAATGAAAGATCAGCACAACAATTATACAGCAATTAGAATAATAATTCTTAAGATATGATTAAGGCTTATAAACTATATATGTATAAAAACATTTAAAATCTAAGACAGGGAAATATACCAAAGCATCTGTGAAAAACTGAATAACTAGATATCCTTAAAGAATCCAAACAACTAAATAACCACCAGAAGAATTGTTCTATGGTAAACTTACAAGAAATACATAGGACAAATGCCCAAATTGAAACATCTACTACTTTGGAAAAAAATTAGAGGAAAATACACCCAACTGGAAGCATACATATGAAATGTTTCTCATCTCCAGTGAAATAGTGTAACAAGATACAATACTAAAGTACTAAGTGAGATAGAGATACCGTGTTTCCCAAAAATAAGACCCAGTCTTTTTTTTTTTTTTCTTCCAAGAGGCACCAGGTTTTATTTTGGGGGCGGGGGTGTCTTTTCCACTCATCTCCATCACCGACAGCCCCAGCCAGCCCACTTCTTCTGCATCCAAACGAGCAGCTTCATTCTGCAGCTGAGAATGGAGCTCCAGCCTGCATTTTGCAGTCAGTAGCCTTTCCAGAAGGCCTCTGCAGCCAATAACCAAGCTATGGATTCAATCCACAGCTCAGTTCTCAGCTGCAGAGGCCTTGCAGAACCAAGCTATGGGCTGAATCCATAGCTTGGTTCTTGGCTGAAGTGGCCTTCCAGAAAGGCCTCTGACTGCGAAATGCAGGCCTGGGGATGCCCGCAGAAGAAGTGGGCCGATGAGGAAAAGCCTGGCTGCAAGGTAAGTGGGTGTAGGGCGTGTGGGGCAGCTCCACACCCCTACCCCAGCTTGATTTTTAGGTGTACTCGCCCCAAAACTATGGCTTATCTTGGGGGTAGGGCTTATATTAGGCCCGCCCTCAAAAATCAAGCTAGGGCTTATTTTGGGGGTAGGTCTTACTTTCAAAGAAACAGTATTTTCTTATTCACCAATTGTTATTAAACAATATCCAAAGTCTATAATCAAAATACTTTGGATTTCTTCCCTTGCCAAGAAAACAAATCCACAAGGAACTATTGGGGAGGACAGAGTTTCTATGTCTCATTAACTTTAAAAAAGTGATTTCTTTGAATTAATCCATGATGCAGAAATATGTCAAGTACTCACAGGAAATAGGTAATCACATGTTTGTTCAAAGCTAGTCTAGTCCATAAACATCAAGGAACATGATCAATTTATATGTCAGCAGTTCAGTTTAAGATATGTTATGCCAGTGGTGTACAATATTTTTCAAAAGGGAAAGAGATAATTTAACAAAACTGTTTAAATTTCACAGTAATTTTTACTGGATTTCATTCCTACACATTTTTAAATGCTACATGTAATATTTTGCATTACATGGTTCATATGGTTCAATAATAGTATTATTTAATGCATATGTACCTAGTTATATAGATACAGTACTGTTCACTTTTCCTCAAAGAATCTCTATTAGCTAGGAAGTAACTTGGAACTGACAGAAGCAAATGGCATCTACCATTCTTGATTCCAAAGTCCATAAAATATACAGTTTGCAATGGACACATTCTTATAATACAATAAATGAAATCAAAAGACATTATTAGATTTTAGTGATCTCTCAGACTATTTAATTAGTAACACAGGTGCCTTCAATCTCGGTCACTCAGCCTATTTCAATGGAGAAAACTATTCACTCAAGCTTTTTGTGTCACTGCACAACATAGTGAACACAGAAAACAAAGAAAAGCAGAAAGAAAACGAAAAAGCCAAGTGAGCTAAAGATAAAGGCTAGAAAACATCTCCAAAGAACTTCATGTTCCTCTGACCATTGTGGGCCATCCAAAATAATTTGGAGTTGGGTAGCACTAAATTTAATGAGATAAATAAATGAAAACCATGAAGATAATGCCCTTTTTAACCTCTTCTACAAACCAACAAAGATAAAAGAATGTAGGATTTGTGGAGAGAGGGGGCAGAAAGGATAATCTGAGCATCATTATTTTTCTTCTGTAAAATTTTTCTATACCTTGTGAGAGCAATTTATGTTTTCCACCATTTAAGACTTAAAACTAATTTCTATTTTATAGTAAGTATAAGCAGATGTTTGCTTTTGGAGACTAGGACATTCTCATCAGCCATTTTTCAACAATGCAATCCTTAGGGTTGTAATGGCACTAAAAAGACTCAAATTATCAGTAAAGGTTTACTATATCTAGATCTTAAAATTCAAAAATAATGCTATTTCTTATAGAGAGGCAAAATCTGGAAGGAACAATGGAATGGGAAATGTGTGAAGGTAATGTTGATGTGTATTTGACACACAGCATGCAAAGGCAATTGGAGGTGGTAAATATAACTAACAGAAAGCATTCTCGATTTCAGCTTTCTGCTTAGTATTACTTACAATCATCAACCCCAGATTCAAATTAGAATTCAGGCATTTTGGAGTAATTTCTCTTACCTGAGTGTGAAAGTTTGAAATGGTGGTTGTTTCAATATCTTTTTTACCAAGGATTTCCATTTTCACTGGAGTGCTAGGGAAATTGAAAGCAAAGTAATCCAAGAAGTCTGGCAAGTATGCAGCTGCCCCATGAACTATCGCTAGAGCATAATAAGCTGCATTTTTCTCGTTTTCACTGAATGTCAAAGCAAGAAACTCTTCTGCAAATCTCTCCATCTCCACTGGAGACAAAAATGAGAGTTCATCCATATAGGCATGAAGAACTAGAGCTCCTCCATTTGATTGATGTTCTTCATGAATAAAATTACTAAATTTAGTACCTGTTTTTAAGAAGCTGTTGCGAACAGAATGTTCCTGGTGGGTAGTAAATGGAGACTGCACCCCCTGGGGTATCCTATATTCCTGCATCCCCACATTCAACTGACACAGCTGTTCGTCTTTTAGATACCTAAAAGATTCCTTGTTCTCTTCCAAATTATCACTCTCTCCTGGAGTCAAAGTCTCTTTGCTGATACGGGTAAGACCAGCACATACTGTCTGTACTTCTTTGTTGTACATTTTCAGATGCCTCCCTCTCATGTCTTCTCTGTGTTTCTTTTTCTTCTTCTTCTTTATTTTCTTTACAATAAGACTGTCAGATCTTTCTGTCTTGCCATTTTCATCTCGGGTTTCTAAAAGTAACAAGAAAATAAGATATTAATGTTGCAAAAGAGTTATATCCAATAAAATTATGTATTTTTTAATAATGCACCAGTACTTCACTAAAAGGTTAATATAAAGGTTTACTTTTAAAAACTGGCTACTGTTATATGATAAAAAATGCTTTTTACATTTACATATTTGTACATAACATAATATATACATATGTTGTTCTATAACACTAACATATCTAATCAGCAAAACCCAAAGTCAAAGTGTCATTTTTTTCCCAAAGTCAACGTTTCATTTTCTTCCAAAGTCAAAATTTCATTTTATCTCAAGCATAAAATCCAGAAGTGGTTTCTCAGCAGAAACCAAGTCAAATGTATTCTTTTCTTAGATTAAAACAGTTAATTTAGCCATTTCTGCTAGTTCCATTAGCTTTCCAACCATGCACCAGTTGTGGAATTTTTGTTTGTGCATAAAGCATTCTTGTTGCTGTCAACATATTTAACAGCAAACTTCCAGATTTTTTTTCAAGTTCTTGCCAACCAACATTCCTTGACTGACTAGCAATATGCCAAACCATGACCAAATTGGATGGGTAGAAACAATTGGGAGAAGATAGTTCCTAAAATAACACAGTCCCAAGCCATGAAGGGCTTTAAAGTAATAACCAACATCTTGAATTGTACACAGCAACACACTGCCAATCAACTTACTTCTAATAATAGAAGTGCTGATATTTATAAAATGTCTGTATCTCAATTCTTTCTCTGATGTTTTCTCTGAACAAAAATAACAAAAACAAAATTGTATAGCAACAGCAATTTGAACAAAACCTCTTAAAGGCCTTGTATGTGAATTCTAATAAAATTCCTGCTAAAGATTCTATTTCTCCATAAACTTAAATGATACTGCCAACTGAATTTCAAATTAAGTGATATAATGCTCTCCAAATATTACAATTACAGTCCCCTTATTCTTTGACACTTTATATAATGCCAAATAGAAGTTGCTTATTAATTCTATTATCATATTTATACAAAACTATTAGTAACCCTTAAATAATTGAGTTACTGTTGTAGAGATGGAATGATGGGAAAACTCATTCAAAAATCAGGCCATCTCACAAAAGTAATTTATTTAGTGACCTTATAATAAAACCCAACTCAATTAATTAAAAGCCTATCCTAGTCCTGCAATTTATTTCTCACAGTAACCAACCAAATGCCTCTTAGATACTCTGATGCGGAAGGTAGAAAGTTTATTCCTTTCCCACCATTGTTTCTCTACAGCAGATATTCATAAGTATGTCACCCACAATCCGGACAGTAAGCTTTCAAATAACAGCTATCAATAAATCCAATTTCTAAAAATACATAAAGTCACTGAAATTAGTAGTCATCACTATGCATTGTGATAATCAGTTATACAAGTTAATTATATCTTGAATGAAAAGTATATTTCAGTCGACCAGAAAATCTACTTCAAATGCAGATATATCACTGATTTGTTTAAGGCATAAAACAATTGGTAGTTTCATTTTCAACCTCTTTCCAAATAAACCATACATAGCATGGCATTTATCTTTTTCATGAAGGGTCCCCCCAGTCCACGGACCAGCACAAATCTGTGGCAGGCCAGCAACTGGGCCATGAAAACAAGCAAAGTCCCAACCGTAGAATGCAGGCAGCAAACAAAACCACTTCCCCTCTGGTCCACAGAAAAAATTTTTTCCACAGAATCACTCCCTGGTGTCCAAAAGGCTGGGGGCCGCTGTTTTTCATACTTTAAGTCAGCATTTTCACTGAACTATCTACCATCAGCCTATTTTCCTAATTACTATAATTACATATCAAAAATTTAAGGTCAGTTATTAACAAGATAAAAAAATCACCGTGGATTATAAGATATTTGTAAAAATTTTGGTAAATAGGCTTATGAGGGTGGTGCATCATCTTGTGCATAAAGATCAATCAGGGTTTATAACAGGAAGGTATATGAAAAACAATGTTAGATAAATTATTAATCTATTAGAATATTTAGATAAGAACAACCAAGTTCCTGCAGGGCTCATATTTTTAGATGCTGAAAAAGCATTTGACCAATTGAATTGGCATTTTATGCTAAGAGTAATGGAAGAAATGAATTTTGGTGAAAATATATTACAAGCCCTTAAGGTAATATATCAAAAACAAACAGCACAACTTATTGTTAATGGAGGTTTGTCGGAGGTTTTTACAATAGAGAAAGGTACTAGACAGGGGTGTCCTTTATCGCCATTGTTGTTTGTTTTAACATTGGAAATATTATTGATCAAAATTCGAGAGTCTCAGGAAATTAAAGGAATATATGTTAATAAAAAAGAATATAAGTTAAGAGCTTTTGCGGATGACTTGGTTGTTACTTTGTCGCAACCTGATTATTCTGTAGTAAATTTATTACAGTTGATTCATCATTATGGCTTGGTCTCCGGTTTCAAGATTAATGTAAATAAGACCAAAATTTTACCTAAAAATATGTCTAGTCAGGAGAAGCAGATTTTGACTAACTTGACGGGTTTTGAGATTGTTAATAAGGTAAAATATTTGGGGGTGATGTTGTCTGTTTCTAATGTAAAATTATTTAAAAATAATTATGAAAGGTTGTGGGTCAGGGTACAGAAGGACTTGAAGAACTGGGAAAAGTTGCAATTATCCCTCATGGGAAGAATTGCAGTGATAAAAATGAATATTTTACCTAAGTTTCTTTTTCTGTTTCAAATGCTACCAATTTTGAAAAATGAGATTAATTTAAATGAGTGGCAGAAGGGTCTTAATAAATTTATCTGGGCAGGGAAAAAGCCAAGGGTTAAGTTTAAAATTATGCAAGACTTCCGTGAGAGGGGTGGACTTAAGGTACCAAATTTGAAATTATATTATGATGCGGTGGTTTTAACATTAATCAGTGATTGGGTAAATTTGACAAATTCTGAGATACTTTATTTAGAGGGATGGGATTTACTTTATGG
The DNA here is from genome assembly GCF_016545835.1 of Crotalus tigris. Lineage (NCBI taxonomy): Eukaryota > Metazoa > Chordata > Lepidosauria > Squamata > Viperidae > Crotalus > Crotalus tigris. Next base: position 332,148 of record NW_024097551.1, on the reverse strand, counting down.
GTGGCATGCCTATTTAATATTCAATAAAAAAATGGATTGGGCTTTTAAATCTCATATCTTAAGAATTTCTTTACTTAGGATTTGGAGAAAATATTATAAAAGTGATTTCAAAGTACCATTATGGGCTATACCTTGGCATGCGATAGAAGCTATAAAAAGAGGGGTTAAAATGGACATGGTGTCTTATAGACAGTTACTTAAATGGGATGGACAAAACTGGCAATTAAAATCACGGGAAGAGTTAGCACAAGAAAACTTTATTTATTCTTGGTTCCAATATAGGCAATTACTAGACAGATGGAAGATGGATTGTAAGGTGGGTTTTCTTAGAGAAGATGAAAATCTTATTAAGCAAGTGAAGGATTCAAGACAAACCCACATTAAGAGAATTTATGCGGTTTTAGTTGAATTGGATTCAGAAACGGAACTAATTAAAGATTGTATGATAAGATGGGCGCAGAATTTTGGTGAGCCAGTCTCATTGGACACCTGGGAAAATATTTGGGTGAGAAATGTCAAATTTACACAAGCACAGAACTTAAGGGAGAATTTTTATAAAATGTTTTATAGATGGCACCTTGATCCACAAAAAATGTCTTATATGTACCCTGACGTGCAACCCAAATGTTGGAGATGTGGTTATAAGGAGGCTTCCTATTATCATATTTGGTGGTCATGCAGAGAGATAAAAGCATTTTGGATCAAAATATGGTGGAATATCCAGAGAATTTTTAGAAGGAGGGTAAAATTTACTCCGCAATTATTTTTGTTAGGTATTGTTACAGATTGTGATACAAAGGAGGTTGTATTGATGTTAAATTTGATTACAGCCGCTAGGCTGTTAGTAGGACAATATTGGAAGAAGGAATCTTTGCCTACAGTGCAGGAATGGTTTCTTAAAGTAGCTTATCTGGCGGAAATGGCAAAGATTTCGGCTTTCTTAAAGCAACAAACGCAAGAGAAGTTTTTGCTGTTTGGGATAAATGGATAAAATTTATACAATTTAGATTGGGTATACAAAAATATTATATAGTTTTTTCATAAGTTTTATTTTCATATATATTATAGATAATCTTTTTATATATATAAATATAAAGTTCTTAATTTAATTTTTATTTTTACTTCTTAAGCCTATATTCTGCTCTGGGAAGCTCGGGGGGGGGGAAGGGAGGGGGGGGTTTTTTTGGGAGGGGTGGGGGGTTTTCTTTTTATATATGTATTGTTTAGTTTTATTTTTTTTGTATATGTTGTCTCTTGTTTTGTATTCTTTTTTCTTTTTTGTAAAATTTATAAAACTTTTAATAAAAAAAAAAAAATCACTTCCTAGCACACACTGCTAATGTACTCCTTTTCTTGATTCTCTTTTTTGAAAAAATTATTCTTGTTTATTTCATAACTAGTTAACAATCCACAAAGGATAGGTGGTACTCAAGAGCTTTCAATAAGGAATACTATGCACTTGAGTCCTCAAAACTTTGACAGGACCAATGGAATAACTGCCATCCATGTATCTAGTGATATTCAAACTGTATGAATGAACATGGTAAGGAAAAATTGCTTTTACAGAACCTTGCTTTTGTGGTTCTTTAATTATAAAATTCACTATTTTGTAAAAATTTGTCAGTTCGTTATTATTATTATTATCGATCATCGCACAGTCAGCCAGATGTTCAGACTGGATTTGGCATTTTGTCTACCTATCGAGTCCTTACCCAGGACCTGGGATAGGCAGATGTGGATGTTTGATGGTATTACAGATATCGTCGCAGGATGGAAGCAGTTCCTAGTAAGGCCGCCTTTTGCAATTGACTAATAGCGAATTTGTCAATGCCAATGGTGTTCAAGTGGTGCTCCAGTTGTTTTGGGATTGCACCCAAGGAGCCTATGACTATTGGTACTACCCTTGCTTGCTTTTGCCACAGTCTTTCTATTTCTATTTGTAGGTCTTTGTATTTTGTTATCTTCTCCAGTTCTTTCTCTTCTATTCTGCTATCTCCAGGCACTGCCACGTCCACTATCCAGACTTTTTTGTCTTTCTTATCGACAATTGTTAAGTCTGGGGTGTTATGTTGCAGGTGCTTGTCTGTTTGAATTCTGAAGTCCCAGAGCAGTTTAATTTTATCATTTTCTATGACTTTCTCTATTTTATGATCCCACCAGTTTTTGCTTACAGGCAAATGATATTTTTTGCAGATCTTCCAATGCACCATTGTTGCTACTTTGTCATGCCGCTGCTTGTAATCAGTTTGTGCAATCTTCTTGCAACAGCTTACCAAGTGGTCCACTGTTTCTTCAGCTTCTTTGCATAGGCGGCACTTACTGTCTGTTGCTGTCTTCTCAATTTTGACTTTGTATGCATTTGTCCTTAAGGCTTGGTCTTGTGCAGCCAGAATTAGTCCCTCGGTCTCTTTCTTCAATTTTCCTGCTCTTAGCCATTGCCAGGTTTTATTATTATCTGCTTTCCCAGCTATTTTTTTCATGTATTGGCCATGTAGTGCTTTGTCTTCCCATGCCTCTATTCTGTTCTTCATTTGGTCTTTCTTGTAGGCCAGTTTGGTCTCTCCAGTAGTTAGTAAGCCTTCCTGATATACTAATTTCAGTGCATCTTCATCATTGTTCTTCAGATATTCTTCCAAAGCCATTTTTTCTTCTTCAACCATCTGATGTACTTGTAGCATTCCACGCCCACCTATTTGCCTTGGTAGATAAAGTCTATCAATGTCACTGCGTGGATGAAGGGCATGATTCATTGTCATTATTTTTCTGGTCTGCCTATCCATTGCTTTTAGTTCTGCTTGAGTCCAGTCCACTATTCCAGCTGTGTACCTAATGACTGGGATTGCCCAGGTGTTGATTGCCTTTATGGTATTTCCTCCATTGAGTTTGGATTTTAAGATCTTCTTCACTCTCTTGATGTATTCACCTCTAATCTTTTTCTTGACTTCAGTGTGCTTGATGTTGTCAGCTTGAAGGATACCCAAGTATTTGTAGTACTCTTCCTCATCCAGACTCTTAATGTTATTTTCGTGGGGCATCTTGATTCCTTCAGTTTTCATTATTTTTCCTTGTTTGATAGTAAGTGTGGCACATTTGTCCAAGCCAAACTCCATTACAATATCTTGGCTATATATACGGACAGTGTTGAGCAGCGATTCTATTTCAGATGATGTTTTTCCATACAGCTTCAGATCATTCATATAAAGGAGGTGGGATAGTCTGGCAGATGTTTTTGATGTTTGATAGCCATGTCCTGAGTTATTCAGTATTGTTGACAGAGGAAACAGTGCAATAACAAATAGTAATGGTGATAATGAATCTCCTTGAAATATTCCTCTCTTGATATTAACCTCTCCCAGCCTCTCACCATTGATCTGCAACTGTGTCTTCCATTGTGCCATCGATCTTTGCACAAATTTTCTGATGTTTCTACTGACTCCTGTTATTTCTAGGCACTTTATTATCCAATCATGTGGCAGAGAGTCAAATGCCTTTTTGTAGTCAATCCATGCCACATTCAGGTTGGTCTTCCTTCTCTTGCAGTTTTCCAAGATCATTTTGTCTATTAGGAGTTGATCTTTTGTTCCTCTGCTATTGGGGCGGTTTCCTTTCTGCTCAGGTGGAAAGAGATTGTTTTCAACTAGATGCTGTTGTACTGCATCAGCTACCACACCAGTTAGTAATTTGAAAGTTGTTGGTAAGCAGGTAATTGGCCTGTAGTTGCCTGGTGTTGCCCCTTTTGCTGGATTTTTCATTATTAGGTAGGTTTTCCCAGTTGTTAGCCACTTTTCAATTTCTCCTCCTTGTAGTATATTGTTGAACTGTTTGGCAATGAGTGGGTGTATAACAGTTAGATGTTTCAACCAAAACCCATGCAGTTCATCTTCACCTGGTGCTGACCAATTTTTGATTTTCTTTGCTCTTTTTTCTACCATTTTTGTTGTTATTACTAGTTCTTTCATTTCAACTTCTGTTTTATTTGCATCCACCTCTTTTAACCAAGCCGCATCCTTGTTGTATTTCTTTGGGTTATCCCATATCTGCTTCCAGAACTGCACTGTTTCTTCCTTGTCAGGTACTGACTGATTCCTTGCAGTTTCTCCATTGATGGATTGGTAGAAACGTTTCTGATTGGATTGAAATTGGAGGTTCTGCCTATAGTTTGCAATTCGAGCTTCATATCTACTGATTTTCCTGGCTATAGCTGTTATTTGTTGCTTTATTATTTCCAGTGCTTCCTTGATCTTCCTTGTTTCTAAGTGGTATTTCTTGATTAGGTATTCTTTGGTCTTCTTGTTCTTCAGCTTCTTTTCTTTCATCTGTTCTAGCTTGCTTGCATGTGATCTTAACTTGCTGATCTTATTTTCTAGTCTAACCTTCCATTTTTCTGGTGCACTGTTTGTTTGTTTTTCTTCTTTGTTGATTTTGCATCCCAGGTATTCTGTTATAACTGCAGCTGTGCTGTACATTAGTTGGTTTGTTTCTTGCAGTGAATTGGTGCTTATACTTGATATTGCAATATTTGCATCTTTTAATGCTTGTGCTAGCTGTTTCTTTGGAACAAGCTTCAATGCAGGTAGCCTTATTCTGTTGTTTTTGTGCTGTTCTAGATGCTCAGTTATTCTTTGTTTCAATTCTTTTATTTCTTTAGTTAGAGGGTTTTGTTCTTCCTGAGGTAGAGGTGCCTGGTTTCCAAATGAGAACAGTTGTATATCTCTGCTGGATTCCTTCACTGCCAACTCCCCCTGGTTTGCCTCTACATTCTGAATTACTTCTGGTAAGGCTTTGATTTCTTTGCCCTGGGTAAACCTTTGCAGTTCGTCCAATTCTGTTTCTGTGAATACTTTATTTCGTGTTATAAATGGCGTTGATCTGCTAGTCTCTGTTCTGTTATTTCTGATTCTGGATGTTGTTCTTTCCAGAATTGGTGCATTCGTTTTAGATATCCTCTTCTTGTTGGACTTGATCTGTAGTAACAGATCATTATTTCTTTGTTTTCCATCACTGTGTATCTGCGACGGGTAAACACCTTTTCTTCCAGTAGTTCTGCAGCTGCTGGCCCTGGTTGCTCAGCCAACAGTCCTGAGTCCTGTAACCCATTTTTCACCAGATATCCAGGAACTCCAATATCTAGTGCGGACCTTGTTAACCCGGGCGACGTCCGAGCCGGTATGGCATTCTGAAATTTACGTCTCACCATATTTTTTATGGGAGAGACACTCTTTGTCTGACTCCTCTGATGAGACCTGTCCAGTATGGTTGAACCTCTGGCATAGCTCTCATCTTCCTCAGAGTACACAAGCCCCACAACCACGTCAAGGTAGTGCCTCACTGGGGATTATTATTATTATTATTATTATTATTATTATTATATTATTATTATTATTATGTTGGAAGGGACCTTGGAGGTCATCAAGTCCAACCCCCTGTTCAGGCAGGAAACCCTACACCATTTCGACAAATGGCTGTCCAGTCTCTTCTTAAAAACTTGCAGTGTTGGAGCATTCACCGCTTCTGGAGGCAGGTTGTTCCATTGGTTAATTGTTCTAACTGTCAGGAAGTTTCTCCTAGTTCTAGGTTGCTTCTCTCCTTGATTAGTTTCCACCCGTTGCTTCTTGTCCTGCCTTCAGGTGCTTTGGAAAATAGCTTAATTCCCTCTTCTTTATGGCAGCCCCTGAGATATTGGAATACTGCTATCATGTCCCCCCTTGTCCTTCTCTTTGTTAAACTAGACATACCCAATTCCAGCAACCGTTCCTTATATGTTTTAGCCTCCAGTCCCCTAATCATCTTTATTGCTCTTCTCTGTACTCTTTCTAGAGTCTCAACATCTTTTTTACATCATGGTGACCAAAACTGGATGCAGTATTCCAAGTGTGGCCTTACCAAGGCATTGTAAAGTGGTATTAATACTTCACGTGATCTTGATTCTATCCCTCTGTTAATGCAGCCTAGCACTGTGTTGGCTTTTTTGGCAGCTGCAGCACACTGCTGGCTCATATTTAAGTGATTGTCCACTAGGACTCCGAGATCCCTCTCACAGTTACTACTGTTGAGCAAGGTACCCCCTATACTATACCTGTACATTTGGTTTTTCTTGCCTAAATATAGAACCTTACTTTTTTCACCACTGAATTTCATTTTGTTAGATAGATAAACTGACAGCCATGATTTGCTTTATTCAGCATCCTTGGCAATAGGCCCCTCACTAAATTAAATAAAGGTGAAAACTGAGCACTTGAGGCTAATTTGGTCAAAGAACATTTCAGTCAGATGGAGGCATCAGAAGACAAGGAGCTAGATTCAGGTTCTACTGTTTTCCCTAAAGCATGCCGAGTTGAGCACACAGCAGAACAGAAGAGTTCTGCAAGACTTCTTGTACGATAAGGGCATGGTTCATTTAATGTCAAACTCACGACATTACCTGACATCACGTGACGTATTGGAAGTTTTTCCCCATTGCCAGCAATGGGGTAGGCGCGGTTTCCTGATTTAAGAGGCTTTGCTATCCAGCTGTTCTCCACTGAGAGCTATCAGTCTATTTGACAGGCTCTTGAACCTGTTTCTTAAGAAAATCCTGTTCCTTGGAATTTGGACTAGCTGATGACCCATTTTTGGACTCTTGCACTTCTAGAGTATGACCTGACTATGCTTCTGTTCCCAGCTTTGGACTTTAGCCATTTGGAAGTCACTGAAGGCAAGCTGCTAGAGTTTTGGGGTTTTGCTGCCTTATGTGTGCATTTAAACATATGCCTTGTCGGCCACTAACTATATTTATTAAATCCTAGGTAAAGCTCCTTGCAACTACTTGGGGCATACACACGTCTGATCTGAGACAAGACAATAATAAATTATCTTGAAAGATCCCCCTTTTTGATTCCACATAATTGATCATTATTTATAATTAACTTTGTAACAGTGTTTAACTTTTCCATGTGCATACTTTTCATAATCCACCCATTTGAAAGAAGTCAAATGCTTCCCTGTAATCAATCTAAGCAACACATAAATTCATTTTTATTAAATTATTTAGGATTGTTTTAATTAATAAATTTGTGAATTTTTCAGTTTCCTTTTTGTTCATTTGAGTAGACAGAAATTTCCTTTAAATAAACATACACTGAATTCACTAATATTCCAGTAAGCATTTTGAATGTGGTAGATAAACAAGTTATTGATCTTTGGTTTTCAAGTATGGATTTTTCTTTTATTAAAAAGTTTCTTTCAGATTCATCCAGGCTTCATTTGTTCCATTCTTTAATGCAACATGAAACTGATCAGGTAATTTGCATGTTTGCTAACTGAGCAGCTACCTGGCTAGACATTAAAGCTAAACTCCATCCACATATCAGTCCCAGATATATTTGTCTTATTTTCTCTGACTGCTTCTAACTATTAATCCCATTACAATTAAACTGTCCATTACTTTTTCTTTTTAATGCATTTTTGTAGTTTAACTATATTGTGCACTCTTTGGTTGTATAATACTTCTTGCAAAAGTATTTATTGTCAGGTTTCAGGGTTTTATTTTTCTTTGATGGTGCTTTGAGTCAATATTCCTATAGAACAGTAGTTCTCAACCTGTGGGTCGGGACCCCATTTGGGGGGTCGCCAAACAACGCAGTCCGCCATTTTTCCCCCTTTTCCTTAGCTGTGCTACTCCCTTTTATTCTATTGGCTATTGAAAGCCAATGGAATAGACTCTCTTGAATAGAGTCTAATTCTATTGGCTTTCAAAAGCCAATAGGAATTGTCCAGGCTGTCTCTGCCCTGCTGAGCCCGCCAAAAGTCCCATTCTGCAAATGGTGCTGCACCAGTTGAGTAGTCCTCGACTTACGACTGGTTGAGTAGTCCTCGACTTACGACCGGTTGGGGGTCGCGGCATTAAAAAGGTTGAGAACCACTGCTATAGAACTTACGATTTATTCTCAATTGTAAATTTTGTTTGCGTAGGTTTATGCACCTTGATTTTCTCCAGCACTGGAAATGGATATTCCACTAATGGGTTAATTTAATCCTCCTGCACAATCAGATCAAGTCAGCCAAACTTGCCATGCCTGTCCTGGGCCTGTTTGCCCCAGTTTTCGACTTGATCTTGCCCAGAACAAACGTGCAGGTTTGGCTCACAGGCAGGTAGATAACTATTAGTGGATTATCCATTAGATTGCTAGATTGCTAACTTTTCCTTCTCTTTGAGTCCCCTGAGCAGCGTTGGGACCAACGCACCTCTAGAGGACCTATTTTGCTGATTCCACTGGGACTCAGTTTTTCAAACAGAGGATTCCGTTTGGACTCCCCCCCTGCCCCCTTGTTTAGGAAAGGGAGACTTCTTCCCTTTCTTCCTCTCTATCCCCCTCCAACCTTCCTGGCGTCGGGGCTTGCGGCTGCAGCCCCAATGGCCTTAAACAGCCGGCTCGGCTTGCGGAGGCCATAGGGACCTCGGATTTACTTGCCGCGTTTCTCGGTCACTGAGGTGAGGACTCGTTTCTTCTCTGGCGTTGGAGCATGCGGCGGCAGCTCCGACAGCTTTAGAAAACCGGATTGGCACATGGAGGTCGCAGGGGCCTCAGATTGTCTCGCCGCGTCTCTCGGCCATCCCAGGGACTGCGGGCTAGTCGGATCGCCGACGATCAGCTGGGAAGAACCTTTCAGCTCTGTCTCCATTGGTCAAAGGTGCAACAGGCCTGGTGAGTCCTACCCGGTATGGAGCTGGAGGGGGTGATCGGCCTGAGTCGCGGCCGCCATTTTGCGACCGCGTGGCCACCCCAAGTCTTGCTGACGGAAAGGGAAGGTGGGGGGTGGAAAGGACTTTTTACCTATCTCGCTAGTTCTTAATTTTAATTAAACACTCTCCTCTCAGCCTCGGGGTTCTCTCCCCTCAGCGAAGGCCTGAATCTGGACAGGGCCCCGCAGCCTGCGGCTGCCAGCTTGGAGGCTTCAGCCTACCCCAACACCGCCTTCTTGGAACACCCTAGTCTCCCAATAAGGCCTGCAAGGCCTCCTTTGACAAGGGCCTTACCTCATTTCACAGCCAAGGCTGCCGGGGGGGGGGGGAATTTCTCAGGTCATCCTTGGTAATTCCCCTTGTGGCACTGGAAATTATCTGTCTATCCTTGGCATAGGCCCAAGATTTCTCTATTGGGCTTCCTGGTGTCTCAAACCCTGGTCACCTTGGGCTTGCTAATCACTACAGTAGTCCTAGCCTCTGACACTGTACTGTTGCTACCTTTTATTTTGATGGCCTGGCTACATAGCAAGCCTCACTAGCAGGCCGCAGTCTACTCAGGTGGAAGCAAGAGTGACTGCAAGTAGAACCAGGGCTTTTTTGGGATACCACTGGTCGGTGGCCAGGAGGGGTGGTAGGGCAACCTAATTCCAGCCTTTGCCCTACAACCTTATCAGCCAATTTATCCCTTTTCCAGGTGCATTCCCTTGCGCACCCGAAGATTTTATACCAGCATGGAGGATAACACGGCTTCCCAGTCCAGGGCCACCTCTCCTTCCTTCTCAGTCCGGAAAAGGTACAGATCTCCTTCCCAAGATGCTGCTGGTGGGATCGCAGCCAAGGTCAGGCCCAAGGCTGCTTCTGGGGGGAAAACCTCCAAATTGGCTGAAAGACAGGCCAGCAGCAGACACCAGACATTGGAAAAAGTTTGAAAAAGTTCAAAAACAGGCCAGGGCTGAGACTGCTCAGACAGAGTCCACCTTTTTTGATCTACCTCTAGGTCTTGCTGCTTCTCCTCAGGAGGTCTGGGCACCGGCAGAACCCGTCACTTCTTATGACCAGGCCAAGGAGGTGCAGGCCTTCCGGTCCCCCCATACCCCACAGTCCCGTAGAACCTGGAAGCCACCTTTACACCCACGGCCGCAGGGCTTAGAGGGGAGGAACTCACCCTCTCAGCCCTGGATGATAGGATTTAGGCCTTGGTAGCCCAGGCAGTGGAGCAGGCCCTTACGGTCAGGACTCCATTGGTGCCCAGAGCAGAATCCTTGCTCTCCGTTCCTCTTTCGCGTCCAGTACTTCACAGTTCTCAGGACCCTTTTCACTCCCATTCTTCTTTAAGCAGGGTCTCAGTGACGCCGGAGCAGGATCAGGCGCTCGACGCTTCATGGTCAGAGGAACTGGTTCCAGATCCACCCCCGTTCGGAGGGCTATTTAATCCATCGCTTTTCCTTCCTCTGCTTCGCAAGGTTAGCTTGGTGCCACACAGGGGACCCATCCAGCCTGCCCCAGCAGCTCCCACAACGGATCCAGAGGCGGACCCCATCTTCATTAAACCGGTGCTCACCCATCATCATGTTCCATGTCCAGCCTGGTTCCTCAACGCAGTTAAGAAACAATGGGCTTCCCCGGGTACCTTCCCCCTTCCAGGAGGTAATGATAGGAAGTTGTTTAGTGTGGCCTCAGAGTTAGAGGAGGCGTTAAATGTACCCACAGTGGATGAGCCCCTGGCTCACCTGTTCTCCCCCTCTGCTATTTCAGGGGATATGGCAGAGGCCCTAAAATCTGAGGAACACAGAGCGGAGATGACCTTTAGGAGGTCACACCAGGCGGTGGCGTGGTCCATCAGGGCGTCCACCTCAGTTTCCTTCTTCACCAGGTCCGCCCTCATCTGGCTGCGTCAACTGCAGGCCAGGATCTCTGCAGACGATGTTCGCACACATCAGGACCTGAGCAAGCTAGTGGCCGCGACGGAATATGCTTCCGATGCGATCTTGCACGCTGCTCGGTTTTCTTCCTGATCCTTGGCATCCAACGTAACAGCCCACCGCATGCTATGGCTAAGATGCCAAGTCCAAATGGCGTCTGGCAGCAGCTCATACCAGGGCGGTAAATTGTTTGGGGATGCCTTAGCCCCATACCTGTCAAAGAACAAGGATAAAAAGAAGATCTTGGCCCATATCACTAAACGATCCGAGAGGCGTACTACCCCTTACAATTATAGGCAGACCTTTCGGGCTGCCACTACCCCAACAGTCACGCAACCTTCTCGGCCCTTCATGCCCAGACAGGACCGTCAGGCTGACAGACCAGTCACACGGCCCAGGCAGCAATCCCAGCCCAAACACCCTTTTGAGGCGGGGGTCGCCCCTTCCGCAAGAAGTGACCACCCCCCCAGTGGAGCCTCCCATAGAGGGAAGACTCTGCCTCTTCGTCACTCAGTGGGAGGCCACCACCACAGACACCTGGGTCCTGGACACCATTCGCCACGGCCTGTCTCTGGAATTCATATCCAGTCCACCAAAAAGGTTCATTGCTTGTCCCCTATCAAAGAAGCCCCCAAGGAGAGGTCTCATGCAGGAGGCCATTCGCCACTTACTAGATATCAGAGGCATAGAACCAGTACCGGCCCAACGGGGGCACGGATTCTACTCCATCCTCTTCGTAGTCCCCAAGGCCTCGGGAGGATGGAGGGCAATCTTAGATCTAAAACGCCTGAACTTTTATTTGGCATATCGAAGGTTCAAAATGCAGACACTTCAGTCCATCCTAGGCAGCATCCGAAAGGGGGACTTTCTCACGTCAGTGGACCTTACAGAGGCATACCTCCACATTCCCATCATCCCCGGCCATCAACGGTTTCTCAGGTTCTGCTACATGGGACATTACTACCAGTACAGGGCACTGCCATTCGGCCTGTTGTCGGCTCCAAGGGTCTTTTCCAAGGTCCTGGCGGTTCTTGCAGCTCACCTGAGATTGATGCCGGTTCGGGTGCAATGCTACCTAGACGACATCTTAATACAGTCATCCTCCTCGCAGAGGGATCTAACAGACTTGAGACTGGTGATCGGAGGACATCGTCCTTCCTGATTTCTGCCCCAATCCGTCCCATAAGCTGGAACGGCGATGGCATTCCCTGGACATCCAACAGGCTCTCCATTACTACATTAAACAGACGGCCCCCTTCCGTAGCTCCAAGGCTCTTTTTATCTCTTTCTCACCTTCTTCCAGGGGTCGGAAGGTCTCAGCCTCCACGATCAGTCGTGGGATAAAAGCTTGCATTGCGGGGGTGTACCAGTCCAATTCCTTGCCAATTCCGCCCTGTGTCACGGTCCACTCCACACGCAGTGCGTCCACCTCGGCGGCCTGCGCCACATAGGCTTCCATCGAGGAAGTATGTAAGGCAGCCACATGGTCTTCCCCATCACCATTCATACGGCACTACAAACTGGACAGGTATGCTTCCGCCGAGGCATCCTTTGGCAGGAGGGTCCTCCAACAAGTGGTGCCTTGTGACATGGCTCCAAACTTGCCTGCTTCCCTCCTGTAAGGACAGTGGGCTTTGGTATGTCCCATTAGTGGATTATACATCTCCAATGCTGGAGAAGGGGCGTTTTCTTACCTGAACGCCATTTCTCAGCACGGAGATGGATAATCCACACCCACCCATTTAGGTCCTTAGGCCTAGGGTTTGTTCTGTGAGCCAACACGTCATGCTGTCAGTCAGTAGCTGCATCCTCGTCGAAAACTGGGGCAAACAGGCCCCGGACAGGTGTGGCAAGTTTGGCTGACTTGATCTGATTGGGCAGGAGGATTAAGTTAACCCATTAGTGGATTATCCATCTCCGTGCTGAGAAACGGAGTTCAGATAAGACAATGCCCTTTTCATGACAATGCCACAATTTTCAGTTTCAATTTCAGTTTCTTGAACTTCACCTGTGCTTTTGGTTCTGATATCATATTATATTTTTAGATCCAGTTTCAGCTTTTCAGTTTTTATTAGGTTTTTAAACTGTCCTCATTATTTTTACAAATCTTAGTTTTAAGTTCTTTCAAATTGTTTAGATTCAAAATTTTGAATATATTAAAAGTTTTTAACATTTCCTCTAAAGCTATTTTTGCTGTGTTCTTATTAAATGCTTTTATTAAACTTTTTCTGACACAGTTTGTGCTCTTTTGTTATCTTCATTAGGTTCGAGTTTTCATTTCCTAAGGAAAGCTTTCTTCATTTTTACAGCTCTCTAAACTAGTGGTGGCAAACCTATGGCACAGGTGCCAGAGGTGGCACTCAGAGCCCTCTCTGTGGGCACCTGCGCCGTCGCCCCAGTCCTAGGCCTTCAGCTGGATTTTATAAAACCTTTTTGCTTTAGGCCTCCACTACCATGTGCAAAAAGAAAAAAAAAGGTTCAATCAGTCAGTCAATTTCAACTTCTTGCAAAGTTGGAATTGATTGACTGAACTTTTTAGTCCCACTCAGTCTGCCGTTACCACCGCAGCCACCACCCCCCCAATGAGCCAACTCCCAATGGGCCACACTCACCCAATAGGCCATGCCCACCCGGCACCTGACGATGTATAAGTGGGTTTTGGGTTGCAGATGGGCACTCGGTCTCTAAAAGGTTCACCATCACTGCTCTAGAACCTATTGAAGTGATATGCTGTGCTGTTGCTTGTTTTGGTTGCTCCTTTTGTACCTTATGGAATACATTCAACATCCGTTTCAATTATTGTTATTTTAAATAAATCTGAGCATTATGAAGATGCTATCTTGTGACAAGATCATGGCCACCATTTAAGATTAAAGCTAAGATTAATAAATCTGATCAGATGAGCATATTCTTACCTCGAATGATGGCACAGTGTTTTGAATGCAGTATTGCAGGCTAACTTTGCTCACAGCCAGGAGTTCAATCCTGACCGGCTCAAGATTGACTCAGCCTTCCATCCTTCTGAGGTAAAATGAGGACCCAGATTGTTGGGGGCTATATGCTGACTATGTAAACCGCCCAGAGAGTGCTGTAAAGCACTACAGAGCAGTATATAAGTCTAAGTGCTATTGCTATTTGTAGACAACATCTGCCACCTTTAATTATTATCTGAAGGATACATTCTTTCAATGTTTGCTAGTTATAAAGAATGTATGCAGAATACATATATAAAGTTCATATCCAGATGTTATATTCCACTGATTCACCGCATTCCATTAGATTTCTAGTAAACCCTCTTGTTATTAATGAAAAGTTACAAGCAGGCATTTACAACCAGTCGATGAAAATACTAGATTGGTGAAGACAATCACTACCATCAAGAAAATGAGAAACTGCTTGTCACACAGAAAAGAAATACTTCAGTTTCCCCCTCTTAAAATTTAAGGCTATTTCAAAACTAAGAGAATTCAAAGACCTCAGCTAGAAGAAGAAAACCGTTATTAAGGCTGGCAAAAGGCCTGGGATTTTTTCCACTTTACCAGCAATCTCAGAATTAATACTGAATTCTCCAGGAAGCAGAAAGTCTAGGAATAATCGAGACAGAAGGAATATCTGTTCAGATTTTTTTTATTTTTATCAAATTTATGTTAATAAAATGCTTTTGGAGTAAAAATCTATCTAAAGACAGTTTTATATTTAAGATACATTAATAATTTAGTTTATTCAGCATGAAATGGAGCTTAGTTATGTAGCATGAGGCTGTATATTCTGCAATATTTACATTTTTGGTAAACTTATTCAATGAATTCAGGCTCTACAAACTGAGATAACATGCACTGCATTGATGCATTCACACAATTTCATAGTAACCATGAGATAAATCATAAAACAAAGTTCAGGAATATTCCTTTATCCCATTGCTTTGCAAATCTATGTACACTACAAACTTTATGTACACTACAAACTTTATGATTGTTTGAAGAGAAATGCATCTGTACCAGGCTCTAAGTATTTTAATTAAATTAAATAATTTGAGTAGTTCTCTAACTATGTGTGATTAACCTATTAACCTTAAATTGATTCTGATATCCCTGTTCTACTAACCTGACAGCTTATTATCCTAAATAGGAAACCTTCATTTTGTTTGCAAATAATATTAAAGATTCTAACCACCAGCAAGAATGAGTCCTTACATTTAAAGAGCACCTGTCATTTCAGATCTATTATGGCAGCGCCTGTTAGCGGGCATCCACTCACCTGCTGCCTGCCACGTCCCTCACCTTGGTGTATCACTGCTTTATCACCAACTGTCCCATTAAAGTGAATGGGACTGACGGTGAGTCAACAGCAGGTCAGAGGAGCCACTGCGGGACGGAGATGACAGTTGCTCTTTAAAAATTATGATTTAAATCAAGCTGATTTAAATCAAGCCTTTTTACTAGTGATTTATCGTGATTTAAATCGACTTGATTTAAATCAAATCCACAGATCTATTTAATCTAAACAGATCTATTTAATTAGTAATTAAATTATTTTAGCAATTGCTAAACGTTTTATATAAACACACTTCATATGAGTTATAACAATAAAGAGTTTATGCAGGCTAACACAGAATGGATGTTAATGAACTTTACAGCATACAGATTTTAACATTCAACTCATTTTAACTTAGAAGACATGACTTGATACTATTTCCCAAAACATTTTGTATTGTTAGCATCCAATAATCTAACAAATATATTTGTATTTAGAAAAACTCAGGATGGTGACTTGGTAAAACTTCAGTAGTTGTTCCCCATTCTCACTTCAGTATACATTTCTGTTCAACTGCTACAATATTACATTTAGAAGTTTTTTTAAATCATTTCAAATTTAATATACTTAAGCTAATGGTTTTCCATTAAAGAATACTTTAATCCTTTTTTGCATCTCTGCTTTTGAAGTTATTGATACATGATTTTGTTTTTATGCCTAAATTACACAGGCACATTCCAATTTTGAAGCCGTATCTACAAAATCTCTGTATGTTAATTCCCATAAATAAGAATAATCCCCAATTTATTATATTAAACTATAAATGAGCAATTCCAAATAAGTAACATCTACAAATTAAATCCTTCCCTGAAACAATACCAACTTATGAAAAGAAAAAAACATCATTAACAATAAATGAAAGTGTCATGTGGAAAGCATAAGCACACAAGAAATATTTTTTATTCTATATAAATATCTGTTATATTTAAAATCATACTAGGTAGTAATGAAATTAAGAACCAGATGGTAAAATATGTTACCATATGGTAAGCTGATTGCCTATAAGAATGGGATAAATTGTTTTAGTTTATGGCAAAAATAATAACTTACTAAGGAATGTTTGTCACACAAACATCATTACCTCATTCTGCTCCCCCCAGTAGTAAATTTTAGATTGAGAGGATCCACTCTGTTTTCTCTCATCTAACTTTTTAAAGACAACCAACTGTTTTAAGAGTTAGAAAGCATGTGTGCTTTTAAGCATTAAAGTCTTTAAAAAAAACCAGAAGCCTGAATATAGCAATGCTGTTTATTCTCCCAACACATCCACATAACAATTTCCTAATTGTTTAAAGTCATATCAATAACTACATTAAAAGAACCAGAGCAACTATATTTGTTCCAAAACTTTAACCTCTAGTCAAGACTTTCAACAAGTTTAAATATATTTATCCATGTTGCAGTATTTACCCTAGTCATTGATATTCATCCCCTACCCCAAAAGCCATTTATTTTCCCACTCTAACATATACAATAACTGAATTTGTTTCATTTACAAATACCTGTTTGGACCAATTAAGAATTCTGGCACAATACATCATCTCCTAGTTCAAGGAACAGATAATAATCTCACTATTAAGTGAAATCAAAATAAATTTTAATTAGAAACAAGGCACTACCTAAGTGAACTTTAGATCACCTTTCATCCCCTGACAAAACCGGCAACTGAATACATTATGTACAATATGTCTAGAGAAGACTTATTTATATGTATGCCTGAATGCCTCTCTTGATTATATACAACATCCTCTCTTAAGCGAAGTGACAAACTAAGGAAAGCTCTCCAACAAGTGTAACACGCCTCAGGACTTCACTTGCCAAGTCTTTTTCATACGGAGAAACTCTGACCTTCTTACCACTACCAAATCTTTGGGGTCTTTCGTTCCTGGGTTCATAATTCATCACGAATTCCTTAATGTCAAGTCAAAGAAGCCTCTCAAGGCCTCTTGAAAGGAGGTTTGCGGACCTGCCGAAGTCGGGAGCGGGTCACCGACAACAAACCTTTTGGGAGCGAAACACGGCGCGCCCGCCCAAGGAGCAATAACACCCTCGGGAAGTGGGAGGGGAACAAACCAAGCGCTCCAAGTCCGAACCGTCCCAGTCCCTCGCTCCAACTCACCTCGCTTGCTGGGCCGGCCAAGAGCCCCGTCACCGGAGCTTCCCCGCCTACCCTTGTGAGGCTTCTCCCCAGAGGAACGGCCAGGCTCCGAGTCCCCACTGTCCGGACGGTGCCGGTGTCGGTGGTGATGTCGCCGCTCGCAGTGCAGGGCCTGCGCGGGCAGGCTAAGCGGAGAGAAAGTGAAAAGCCCAGCGGGGGCGGAAGGCACGGCAGGAGTCGCTGGGAGGCCGGGAACGGAGGCCGGCGGCAGCGGCTCTGCCTGAGAGGGCCTCACCGTAAGCGGGGGCTGGGTCAACTTGGCCCTCTTGCAGCTCCCGGCATCCCCGAGAGAACCTTTCCGCTTCCTCCCCCCTCCCCTCGGTCGACCAGGCCGGTCACCGAGTGGCAGCGAAGGCGTCTCTTCCGCGCCTCGGGCCACGGCGCGTACTGCGGCGACCTGCGCAGCCATTTCGCACTCTCCCTCACACACATTTAAATGGCCCGAGCGCCTGTAAACGCTGCGCAGGCGTCGCTTGTCACTCTCTGGGAATTGTGGTCCAGTATTGCACGTCGGGATCTGTAGTTTTCGTTAACTGAATGTATGCTTGTTTATGCAAAGATTGCTGGGAAATAAAGTTTTCGTTCCAGCTTTCAGTAGTTTTCAACGAAGAAGAGCGTGCAGGCAGTCACGCAGTACGGCCACATCACGTAGACCTTGGGCTTCCGCCGGGGGGGGGGGGAAGTGGGGGTAAATTTCAGTCGTGCGTGAGTGGGCGGGGGAATCCCGATGTTTTAAAGGAGTGTGCATATTAGTTCAGCTTTGGATTCTCTTTTCTATGCCGAGATTAGATACTGGGAATTATAATCTATTGTTATCAAAGATGGGATTTCTAAGCACGTGCAGAGTGCGTGTTATCGCCGTTAATATAAGTAATTCAGATCACGGCTTCCATTTCATAAGCAACTGATTAGTCAGTGTTTATATGTGCTTAAAACCAGCCACAGGAACATGTATGGTGTAAATGTATAGAGTGCTAAAAATGCCAAAGTCCTGAAATGTATATGCGTGTTATTAAAATAAACAGCACTTTGGAAAGTTTCGATAGTCGAACGATTACAATCTTATTTTGCCGAGGCTAGGAATGAGACTCAGGCTGCTTTATGTTATTTGTTTTATGCTTGGCTATGGCAGTTGAATAACTGGATGAAAACTAATAGATTTCCGTGAAATTAGAAATATAATTAGAAAAGGCCGAGCAAACCTCAAAAGTTAAGCTTTTGATTGGCTTACAGCTCTTCTCTGTAATTATTAATGGTTTTCCTCAATTTCCTGGTTGGGTTAGATGTTCTTTGCTACAGTGTTAAAGATCTCCCCATACTCAGTGAGGTACCTATGTCTGGTAGCAGATGTTTTGATGAATATTTTAAGTTTATTGTGCACATTCTGCAATTTATTCTGCCTTAATGTCATGATTTAAAGTCTGCTGCTTGCTTTTCACTTAATTCCCACAGCACTGCCTCATTTTTTATCTCTTCTCCTCTTCTCCTCTTTCCTACTATCTTCTCCTTGATTCCTTTTGATTTATCAGTTGTTGTTTGTAACTTGTGATTAATGATTCTAAACTACGATTTATGATCTATGACCTATTACTTGCTGTTTATATGTACACTGTGAGCTTATGCACCAGAGACAAATTCCTTCTGTGTCCAATGACACTTGGCCAATGAGGAATTCTGTTATATTCTATTCTTTTCTGTTCTGTTCTTATTCTGTCCTATCCTATTCTATCCTAGAAATTTATTCTGCTTCGTTAAAACTTTCCAAAATGAAGTTACTTTTTCAGCCATCTCCAGAACATTTGAACTTAATGCATTCTCAAAAGGCTACACATATTTCATAAAGGGCAAAACAACAGTACTCAGACTGATATATGTAAGCCCAGGACAATTCTGATGCAAATATATCTGGGATAACAATATAGCAGGAAAACCGTGGTAGTGTGCAGTAACAAAAAAAAATCAGATGAATAATGTGGTTTGATTGTAATTTAAACTGAGATGGGGGGAGGAGATCTGTTTCACATGTAACATGCACTGCACAATCAACCTGCCTCCCCCCACATTCAATGTAGCCATTCTATGCATCTGATAAATTGAACAGCAGCTCATGAAAGCTTATGCCTTTTAATAAGATTTGTTAATTGGAAAAGGTGCTACCAGATGCCTAAAACAGTTTCTCGTGAAATTAAAAGACACTTGTAATACCTAAAAAAATTACAGAAATTAGTGGAAATGTATGGACTGAGTAATATTTGAGAGATGATGAATCCCTCAATAGTAACCTTTATTATTCAGGTAGCTACTCTTCTCATACTATTTAATCTTCAAATAGTAATTGCTCTCCAAAATCAAAATGGAACTCACAATCAAAACAAGTATTTTGATTTGATACATTACAAAATATCTTGAAAATACAATAAATGAGTGAATAGAGGGCAACCCAAACTTTGCTCTTCGCTGGTGAAGAGCACTTCAGAATGCAAAGCTCCTATTTCACTTACTCAAAAGAAATCACTTGATATAAATTTTAAAAGTGTGCTCAAATGTCCACCAGCTGCAAATAGTACCCTTCCTGATAAATAATGGTTATTATAGTCAGATATCTTTCCAATCTCTTATCTGTTTCAAAAGCAAGGGAAGCTGAAGTCACATCTCCATGACAGTCATAGACCCAGAATATATGAATGACAAATGACATGCCTTTCTACTAAAAACCAAGTACCATTCTTGAACAGCAACACAATTTATATTTCTACAGTGGCAGACTTAAGGTAACACCATAAGACACTGCGATTATTTGAACCTTAGCATTTATTTTTTGTTCATCTCAATATGTTGTTCCAAACTTTTACCTGATGTTGTCTGATGGAAATAAATATTGGAAGTAGCACAACACCTCTCTGATCCCATTTCCTCAGCATGATATGTAGTTCAGATCAGATAGACAGGTGAGATTATATATTAATTTTATGAAGAACATGCAGAAGTATTTTTGTTCAGAATGATGCTGTTTATTGGAAACAAACAGGAGAAACACCAGCAAGGCAAATCAACAGGACTAGAGCCATAGAAGATAAGAAATTCTTCTAAATATTCCAATTTGGTGGTGGATTTCTTGGTCCTTTGGGTTTGGAAAATCGGTTTGCAAAGCCTATGACACAAAATTAAAAAACTGTTAAGCTTTACTATCATATTTTATCTCAATAAAATAAATCTTCAGTGAGTCTGAAGCAAAAACTTACTGGGTATGCATGTCACCGAGCAAAGCTATGTGATAGACAGAGCAGCTATTCCAAACAATTACTTTGACAACTGTAGTAATTATTTTTCACCATAAAGCAATCAAGTAATTTTTAAAATCGAAGCTAAGCAATAAATGTATAATATGTTCTTCTAGTACAGATATTAAATAAATTTAAAATGCTTAAATGTAGCAATAATATTTGCATGTGGTGGTATAGGTTGGTGCTACCAATTTATTAAATTATTTTATATCTGTCTAATTATCTATCATCATCTCTGTCTAGTAAAGTTGCTGAAAGTTGAGCATTCTTTCATTTAGGAGCTGAGAACAGGTAGTCTTTGACTTACGACCAAATGGAGCCCAAAATTTCTGTTAAGTGAGACACTTGTTAAGTGAATTTTGCCCCATTTTACTACCTTTCTTGCTACAATTGTTAAGTGAATCACTGTAGTTGATAAGTTAGTAACTCAGTTGTTAAGAGAATCTGGTTTTCCCATTGACTTTGCTTGTCAGTAGGTCACAAAAGGTAATCATATGACCTTGGGACACAACAGTGGTCATCCATATGAGCCAGTTGCCAAGCATCTGAGTTTGATCACATGTCTATGGGGATGCTGCAAACATTATACCTGTGAAAAATGGTCATAAATCACTTTTTTCAGGGCTGTTGTAACTGAACAGTAACTAAATGAGCTGTTGTAAGTCGAGGACTATCTGTACATGATATTATTACCTATTTTTCCCACAACAACAATGCTGATGATGTGGTTAAAGTGATTGGCTCAAAAGTTACCCACTGGCTTTCTAAAGACGACTAGAAATTAGATCTTCTTGGGCAAATATCACAAAATTTTGCACTATTTTCAGAAAGGATTTTTTTCTTCCTCCTGCCAACATGTCAATGCCATTTTTCCCTAGTTCTCAACATGTATTTTCCCATTTCAATTTAATCCTAGGTGTTTTCAGTCACTTTAAATTATTTGAGAAGGCTATCTAGCCATAAAATAAAACTGTTGGCACCAATTAAAATAAGAATTAGAAAATATACCATATTTATCATATTAAATTATACCATATTAAATATTTACCATACTTAATAAATGTAAAAAGAATTCTGGCCATGCTTTGCAATGTTTGTATATATCCATATGATCCTATATATAGTAGGATGAGAAATTTTGGTGATTGCGTTACAAACTATTTACTGGAAAGTTGTAGTAATAGTTTTTGAGAATGCAAGAAAACAGGATCGGTAGTATTCTAATTTTGGATTTCAGTATTATTCTAGTAGTAAATTGAACATTGAAGCATATTTATTTTTAAAAATGCATACCAAAACTCAGAATAGAGTTGTGATGATTTGACTGATTATGTTCCGGAGCTCTTAGTAGTGAAGGTGGGTTCCAAATACCTAAAAATTCAAAAATGTCTTTAGTAAGTCATAGTCTGATAAAGATAGATTTCTTGCATTGCAAAATGATTCCTGATGTTAGGGAAATCTTGCTGAAATTGGAATAGGAAAGATAAAAGAATATCCATTAATCTTACCACTCATTATGAATGCAATATTGTAAACCATTGATATCTAATACTAGTGCTTGTGCTCTTTAGGTGTTCTATCCATTAACAATTGTTTATTTCATAATGACATGCTTGTGTAATTATGTAAAAGTTTACATGATAGAAGAAAGTGGACTTAGTCACGTGGATTTTACCATTTTACTTTTTTGAAAATCCATAGAAAAGGTTCCCCCATGTAATTAGATGAACCTCTAATAAACACTACTGAATTAGTTGTTATTGAATTTGAAAGTTGAGAGACTTTGCCAGTAAACCTACAATACCAAGCAGCTATATGACGTTTTCTCAAATCTGGCTTTGTGTAGACATGTTAGAAATCATCGAATAGGGAAAAGGTGCTAAAGAACATTTCAGCTGCCACGGTTAGAATAGTATATGAGGATTTTGTTAATAACCTATTATTGGTATAATAGTAATAATGATGATGATGATGGAACAGACCTTGGAGATCATCTACTCCAACCCCCTGCTCAGGTAGGAAACCCTATACCATTTCAGACAAATGGCTATCCAGTCTCTTCTTAAACTTCCAGGGTTGGAGCATTCACAGCTTCCAGAGGCAGGTTGTTCCATTGATTAATTGTTCTAACTGTCAGGATTTTTTTTCTTAGTTCTAGGTCAGTGGTGGCGAACCTTTTATAGACTGAGTGCCCAAAAACTGGCCCTGCCCCCACTCCTCCCCCCTGCCCGCCTCCGCTCTGCCCCCCATCCCCCATCCCCCGCCCCACCTGCCCACAGGACCACTCAGCGGCTCCAGGGTCTGCCGCAGCGCTATGGCAGCCACACCCTCTGCCCGCACCCTGCAGCATCAACTGCATGATGGGGTGTGAGGGCAGAGTCTTGTCTACACTGCCTGGCTGCCATGTACTTGGTGTGCTGCTCCGTGTGTGCCACGCTCGAGGGCAAGTCTCCTTCAGGGGGCTGCTGGAGAGGAGGGGATCGTGGGGGGACGCAACGCTGGGACAACGGCACGTGTGCCCACAGAGAGCTTCGAGTGCCGCCTCTGGCACCCATGCCATATGTTCGCCACCACTGGTTTAGGTTGCTTCTCTCTTTGGTTAGTTTCCATCTGTTGCTTCTTGTCCTGCCTTCAGGCACTTGGAAAATAGCTTGACTCCCTCTTCTTTGTGGCAGCCCCTGAGATATTGGAACACTGCTATCATGTCCCCCCTCGTCCTTCTCTTTGTTAAACTAGACATACCCAATTCCAGCAATCGTTCCTTATATGTTTTAGCTTTCAGTCCCCTAATCATCTTTGTTGCTCTTCTCTGTACCTTTTCTAGAGTCTCAACATCTTTTTTACATCGTAGTGACCAAAACTGGATGTAGTATTCCAAGTGTGGCCTTACCAAGGCATTGTAAAGTGGTATTAACACTTTACGTGATCTTGATTCTATTCCTCTGTTAATGCAGCCTAGCACTGTGTTGGCTTTTTTGGCAGCTGCAGCACACTGCTGGCTCATATTTAAGTGGTTGTCCACTAGGACTCCGAGGTCCCTCTCACAGTTACTACTATTGAGCAAGTTACCACCTATACTATACCTGTGCATTTGATTTTTCTTGCCTAAATATATGTATGGCTTATTTTTACATCCTTTTAAAGTATCTTACGTGGCCATACTCGGCCAAAATTTATTAGCAACTGAAAATAGTAGAACAGCTATGGAATCCAGGAAGTCTTTGTCACTTAAACAATGTTAAAGCCAAATTGTTTTATACTTCTTCCTTTCCAGAGGATCTAACGGCTGACAGGAGGGCATTTGATTGGTTTGCAAGTACATCTTGTGAACTCTCAATTGCTATTTGATGTTTTATCTGAAGTAATTGCCTACTGATCCCAAAAGCTTCTGACAGACTTCTGTCTCTTTAGCAATCTAGCAACTTTGGTATTATTCCTCTTTCATTTCATTTCATTAATCCTCTTGTTCCCAGGCCAAGCTTTCCAAGATAGTCATCTTTCTCTTTATCAGACTTCAATGTACTGTTTTGATTTTTGCCTAAGTTTCATTGCAACACCAAACAATCAGCAACATCTCCAAGAAGAGTAACAGTATTAATCCATGGCAGCAAGAATGTAACGATCACCTTAGAAATTAATTGTGGATTAGTCAGTGGAAATGTATGCAGAAGCCTGCATCATTAAATGCATAGAGCAAAAGCTTCAGAATCAGAATGGTTTAATGTCAAAGGTGCTTTCTCAAATAGGTCTAAAGAATCTGTCAGTTAGAATGTGTATGTGTTTATCATAATGGCCCCAATTCATACTGTAAATGTTGTAAGTTTTTAACTGCTGAATGGGAAATTTATACTGTGTTTCCAAGTTAAATTTCACTGGATAATTGCTGGCTATTTTCCTTTGGGATCTTTTGTCTCTCCATTGAGATTTGATAGTTGGTTTTTCTTTATCCAGTAAACTATTCACTGTCCTCATCTATACTTATTAGGATATATGTGTATTGCTAATTGTTGCTTTCTTCAACATACTTACTGTTTTTCACATTTCGTAAAATTTTCAAACTCTGTAAAGAGAAAGTTTTAAGAAAAAAGTATTAAGAAAGCACTAATTATTAAAGATCATTAACACATTAACACTGTTTGAGCTCTAACAGTGTAAATATGGAAAGAGAAGTGCAATATGAATTCTGGCCATGACTATGAGAAAGGACACAATGACACTTGGGCCAATACAGAGAAGCAGATAACATAGCCTGTTCCTTCCTCGCTTTATGATTGTAGCAAGTCTGCTTTAAGAATATGAGTTATGTTCTAGGGCTAAAAACTTGATAAAGCCATTGTTGTGT
The DNA here is from genome assembly GCF_016545835.1 of Crotalus tigris. Lineage (NCBI taxonomy): Eukaryota > Metazoa > Chordata > Lepidosauria > Squamata > Viperidae > Crotalus > Crotalus tigris. Next base: position 307,403 of record NW_024097551.1, on the reverse strand, counting down.
GATCACAAACAATATTCCAACAGCTAGGGCCTACTGGTACATATTTAAGCTTCAAGTGAAGAAAGGACCTCAGTTTCATGTACCTGAATATAAAATATACTGTTCTTTCTTACAGCACATCTAGTGCTATAAATGATCAATATTACAAGTTTCTTGGGAACGAGGTTAACCATCAAATGTCATTTTTAAAAAAATAAGAATGAAATGGACTCTTTAAAAAGTATTGTTTTGGAAGACAGGAATTGAGTTGGGTTGGGCTCTTAATGCTGTAATTAGATTAGCCCAAGTTCACTGCTAAAATATGCTCTGATTTGTTGTTATTATTGTCCTATTGTTCAACATTTTTACTCCCTATTTGGGGTTATTTTTAATGACAAAAAACAGATTAGATAGTTAATACACAAACTAATGAATGAATTATTAAAAACACCATATGTTGTTGTTCACCAAGGGAATTACTGCAATCATTACTATTTTTTAAAAAAAGAAAATGCTACAAATAAGTGGGAAGACATGAACTGAACTAGAAAATGCATCATCTATGCATATGAAAAGGAAATAGCCATCCAGAGATTATGAGAACTGCTGCAGAATGGTTACTTTCTATTCCAGTTCTATTATGGTTACTGGAGGTCCTGATCTGATTTCATATTATGGTTACTGGAGGACCTGATCTGATCTCTATTATGGTTACTGGAGGACCTTGGCTGATCTCATAAAACAAAATCTATCGGAAAATACCTGTAAGATAGCCTAAAAAAACATCCCTGAGAAAGGCAATAGCCTTTCCTTATTATTACTAAGAAAATTATATGGATGTGGGTTGAGCTCAGAACTTTCTATTACAATTGCAGTCTGGAAAGAATAAAATATCAGTATTAGCTATAGGAATACAGACAATGCCACTAAATATTGTGTTTCTTCTATGCTGGCTGTGGAATTCTGGGAGTTGAAGTCCACATGCCTTAAAATTGTCAAGGTTGAGAAACACTGTAAATCTATTCCTAGTTGCAGAAATCACTTGACTTAATTGATTTAAATACCTATTGGCAATTCACCACTGTATTCTAACATCAGCCAAAGTAACCTCTCCTCTGCTTTATCCTTGGTGTATCCTTGCATTGCAAGGTGAATATCATTCTAGTGAATTGCTTTGGGAGATGTTTGTTGACTGAAATAAAACAGCAATTAACTGTATGGGAAAGCTGTAGGTTGGTATGGTATTTATCACACATAAAGATTTGGATTTGCTTGCTGGAAATATCCAAACTGCAGATACAAAGTATTTAAATCATAAGGATTGCATACCATGAATGGCGTAAGTTATTTACTTATTTAGTTGATTAATTAATTCAGTTTATATAGCTGCCTATTTCATGTGATTCTGGATAGCTCACAAATTAAATCAGCAAAGACAAACTTGTATAAATAAAACAAAATAATTAATCAGAAATATAAAAGGGAAGGAAAGTGCCAGCCTTCAGTTCCCAGACAATACAGCCATCTTGCAGGCTGCCATGGGATCCCCAGGCCTTATAGCACAACCATGTCTTCAGGGATTTCTAAATTTCAGTAAGATTGGGGCTAACAGGAATCATGATGTTCCAGAGAGGGGGGATGCATGGCAGAAAAGGCTCTTCTCCTGGGTCCTATCAGAAGGAACTCGTTTGAGACAGGACTCACAACAAGATCTGGTGGGATGAATAGATGTAGTCCCTCAAATAACCCAGCCCATTCCATGTAGGGCTTTATAAATCATAATCAGCACTTTGAATTGAACATGGAAGACAACCAGCAACTAATGCAGCTTGCAGAGCAGATGGTTAGTGTGTGCTGATTTTGGATTTTGCCCAGGCCACCACATTCTGAACCAGCAGTTGCTTCTGGATGCTCTTCAAGGGCATCCCCATAAAGAGTGTGTTATAGTAATCCACCTGGGAGGTGACCAGAGAGTAGAGCCTTCCTGATAAGATTATTCTAATATGCTGAACATGAGGTTGCCCCATTTAAAAGAGAGATAGGCAAGAAACAAAATATGTTGGTTTCTTTATTTTGGACACTGATGCATGCATACCAAAAAAACAAGAAATATAAAAGAAGATGAAGGTATTTATTAATGATATAAAAATAAATACAACACATCTCACCTCCCAGTGAAGGATTGTTTTCTCTAAGACAGGACATGCAACGGCATGAAGATATTAATGGGGACTGTTAATCACCAGAACTGATATTGCAGTTATTAACCTATACAGTAAATGCTTTCAAGACTTACTTTGTAATCATATCCAATCCAATAAACATGATCACAAGAGAAATCCTAGTTGGGCTAAAAAGATTATGCATTTCCAGTAAGAAAAACCACTTGCTTAAATTCTGTTTCTCGAACCAAAAGAAATGTTTCATTGTGTAAAAACATCTGGTCTTCTGCACAACTGAAATGTCTATGATTTACATGTGTATAAGGAGTGGGAGAGGAAAAAAACTGTTTTTCTGTTTCTAAATTAATGGTGCATGTCACCAGCTCTATTTCCCTTACCTTGCTCCTTCTGAAGTTGCCTGCCTCCTTTGTCGTCTCCTTTACCGATTTAATCTGAAGGTCTCCAAGGTTCACTAAATTGTTTGTAACAGATGGACAAGCTATAAAAAGGAGCAGTGTCAAGAAAAAACACACTGGAAAAACTCTGTGTATATTTTTAAAAAAGTATGTGTGAACAAACCTTATTACACCAATTTTACTGACAAAAAATCCTGTAGGACCTAAACTTACAGGAATACAGCCAATTTGTTGGTGAAAAATAAAAAAATGTAAATCTATCTCTCAGCATAGGCATTAATGGATGTATTTTAAAAAGTAGGTTAGAATACAAATCACCCTAAGAGACAAATGTAAAACTGTCTACCAAATTGTAATCTAATATGTACCATAGCAGCAATTTTTCCACAAGTATAAAAAAATAGCTCTGAATTATTCCTATATTGCTAGAATCACATTGAGATTTGAGTACATGATCATACATGTGGTAGTATCAATAGAATGGAAAAAACAGTTTCCATATAAATCAGTTCCAATATTTAAAACTAATTTAGATTTTATAGCTGAAGTCACACTCTCATGTTACCAGGCTTTGGACTCAGCATATATATTTTACACGGGAATGAAGTAAAGTGGAGGTCTTAAGTAAACAAGCGGCTACAGTCCGACATATCTGAAGAACCCTAAAAACTTCTATTTATTTAGTACTTTATCTAATAATATCAGAGGAACACAATACAAAAAATAGCAAGAACTGGAGCTGGGTATCATTTTTATAAGCAGATGTTCAGTTGTCTGTACCATCTGTAGTTGTAAATTCCTTCTACCAACTCACCTCTTTCTATCAACTGGATCTTCTCAAAATTGCTTTAATTTCTCCTTTCTTCATTTTAAATAAAAGCCCTATGTATCTAAAACTATTACAAGATGACAAAATCTGTGGGACTTACAGTCCTCATCTGCAAGAAGAAATGATTCAGGAGTTCTCTCTGGAAGTGGGGGAGTAGGGGGTGAAGAAGATCGGTTCCAGTGGAATTCTGTGATGGTACAAATTGTGGGGGGAAAGAATATATTTAAATTAGTTCACATTTAACAGTCCTAAGGCTCTGCGGTGGTTCATTTGTGGTTCTATCAACAGCATTAATCACAACCGTTTAACAAGATTCCAGTTATGTATTTAAAAGTCCTCCACGTGTTCTGGCTGGACTCACTCATTCTGCAGAGTCAAAGCATATTTTAATGCAATGAAGCATACCCCAAGATATTGTTTTATACAGAACAATGTATGTTCCTGATTAGCATAGCGTATAGTAACCTGTAACAAAAACCTTCACAATATAGTTTAAAATAAAGTAACACATTGATAGAAAGGATAGCCTGAGTAAAAACTGAGATGTACTAAGACCTAGTTTCAGTCATTATAATATAATGATTGTGCATATTAATTAATAAAAATATTAGGAGAAAAGATACCTGATCTAGGCCTCTGTAACTTTCCACTCTGGAAATGAATAAAAAGAGAAAATGCTTAATTTTACCCCATCTTGGTAGGTCTGTATTTAATTTTTATTGAGTATTTTGGTGTTTCCCAATGCAGCGCCTTACATATGAGCAGGCGGTGGGCAGATAAGGACAGAAATGTTTCAGGCGGTCATGCTCACTACAATTCAATCTGATAATGCTAAAAAGTGGTCCCTTCAAATTTTTTCCTGAATTCCAGTTCCAGAAGTCCAAGTCTCAGACCATTTGGGAAAGAGAAATATGAAAGAACAACTGCTGGAATAATTTCTGGAAATTGCTCATCAAATCTAGATTCCTGCTACCCCTTGCTTCACTCAATGGGTCCATAACCTGCTCTTTATGTCAACCCCTGGAATATAGATGCTATATCTATTGCAGTCCAGTTTGTCAAAGGAGTAGTCTTTATTCTTCAGAAGTCAGGAGTTTGGCAGCACAATGCTCCAGTTACCTTATTGGGTCTCCGTCTCACTGAGTCAACAGAAAGTCTCAGCGGAGATGTGCTGCTCCATTCCGTAGATATATTTGATTTGTTGTTTTCAGATGGTAGCTGGTGATCTGAAGCTGCTAACAAAGGTTTATCTGTAAATGATAAAAACTAGGAATAAAAACTCACAGATTTTTAAAATAACTTCCAAGATAGCAGAAATCTCCATGCAATAGAAAATAGCTGTATCTGGCCCCAAATGCCTACGCTGCATTTACCCAACTGCTGGAGCTCATTCTCTTCTCCAAGTACAATATAAGATTCAGGGGTTCTCTCAGGCAGGGGAGGAGGAATATCCTCATCATGCTGGGGGAAACCTGCAATTAAAAAAAACCCTGACAATTAGAGGGCTTCCTTTTTAGTAATTTCTGCCAGATCTGGCCAGCAGTATCCAAATGATCATTAGATGGCATTAAAAAAAACATAGAAAATTCAAAGCCCTTGCTTTCCTCTAGTGGTTTTCTGAATTTTTCTAGAACAGATCTGATAATCTTATCTTATAAAAGCAATTGATTTCAATATTGATTTAATAAAACCAAATACCAAGTTCTAATCTAGTGCGCTGGTCCTTCATGGTTAACCTTGATAAGACAGTCATGTATTGTTCATGTTGTATCATGAGTTTATAGAAGTTCGGTTATTAAAAAATATGGCACTATGCTGTTCTAAATCAGTGTTCTCTTCTGACTGCCCCTGGATCTTGAGAAGAGAGCTCTCTGCCCTTGTGTTCTTTCAAATTAGACATGCCAGAAACTGAACACAGGGCTTTCTGCACACAAACTCTCCTTGAGCTACAGGTCCTCCCTTGCTTCCATTTTGTACTGCTTTTCATTGCTGCTATTTCTGAGGCACATTCAGTTAATATGATTATCATCTGATTTCATTCAATAGGTAAACCTATAAATCTATATTTAGACAGTATCTGCAAGCTACTAGCTAGCACTCTATATATGCCTTTACTTTGAACAGCAATCTTCATTGTCTCTAAAATGCCAAACACTTATTAGAGTCTATTCACATTTTCAAACATCTGAATTTGTTAGACGTTTATACAGTACTGTCAAAATAAAAAAGCAGTTAACCTGTACATTTTAATATACATTTCTGACCCCTAGATGGCACTAGAGCTAATCGTTTGAAACAGAAAAAATTGCAGACTCTTATTGCCCTGCATATGCATACTTCTTAAATATTAATCAAGGGAGAAATTGAATATGATTTTTCCATTTTCATTACTGATTATCATTAACCAATTCTCCTGGAATAATTTATCTCAGCTCACTAAGTTCTGGGTATTAAAACTTTCAGATGAAAGAGCTACCTACACAGTGTTCCAAATAGACATCTATTGAAAAATAATTAAATTTTTTTCCACCTCAGAACTTTTTCATACACAAGGATTATAGGATCATTTCTTGGTTCTGTTTTTTGCCATATGGAGCAAATGTGATGAAGGATTTCAATTCTTTGCTTCACTGTTTTATTTCTGCAGAACACTGGGGGGGAAATTCTTCTCTCTCTCTCTCTCTCTCTCTCTCTCTCTCTCTCTCTCTCTCTCTCTCTCTCTCTCAACGTTACAACTCAGTTTCCTGTTGTCATTCACTCAAAGGAAAAAATAGTAAAGACTTCAGCCAGCCACTGTCAACAGAAATTTTTCTGTGTTGGCTTTTGTAACTTAGGCCATGAGAAACTATTTGTTGTGCTTGTTATTGTCTTTTTTAATGAATAATTGTTCATTTTTATTTATTTCTTTACCTTATTCCTTTAATTATTCTCTAGTTTATTATTAATTGATTATGCAATAACGGCTATTTAAATAAAATACATTGCAGATTTTAGTCTGATATTCAGATAAGGCTATTACCAGCAAATGTGCCAGACCACCCAGAGGAATTTTATATTTATTGTGGGGTTTTTGTTGTTATTGTTAATAGAACCTAAAATTGACAATAAGCAGTTGCACAATACTGTATTTTGGCATCCAGAATTGATCATACCGTAGTGGGACTGCACTAATGTAATAGGTACATGGGTTCCATCATTTGTAATATATTTTATGGTTATGTTTTATGTATGTATGAATTTTGCTCTAAAGCAAAAATAAAATATGTATATCTGTGAGATTTTACTCATTATGCTCAGCCGTGTTGCAAATTGTCAATATATACATTGAAGAAAAACACTCAAAGGCAGTATAAATTTTTCCTTAAAAAAAACTATTCATTTTCCACTTAGATTCCTAATATTTATACTTATCAAAATTAATTATCAACATATCTCAATTGATAATTTCCTTGTCCTATTTTCTAAATGCTTTGGATATAATCAGTCATGTATCATAATTGACCACTTCTGTGGGCTAGAAAAGGGTGATTATATGGTTATGTTCCTTCTTCCGAGGGTAGTTCCAGTCGGTAGTGAAAGGGTAAGAAAGATCATGTCCTCAAGTGATTCTCTGTGGAATACCAAAAGGTTCTATTCTTTCATCCTCCTCTTCAATATCTACATGAAGCGTTTGGAAGAAGAGGACACCCTGTGGCACAGGGTTGGGTATCATCTGCTTGCCACTTGACTAGGGAAGAATTCATTCAGTTAAATCTACTCTGTCAGTCATAAGCCTGGTAAGCTATATAAGCAAGATCTATAACACTATCAAAGACAGAGACCATTGCTCAGTAGACCAACACATTCCTTAGATGCAAAAGGTTTGGGGTCTTCATGACCAGTTGTGGCTGAAAAAGCTACTGGTCACAAAATTGGAGAGCTTGTGGCTGGGCTGACCTATGCTAAGATGTAATTTGGGAACTTGGACACTAAAATATCATAATTTACAGTCCAGATATTGGTGAAGTAAAACAGATGATACATTGCGGTACCATCATTCACAGACAATATATTGATGGACATCTCAATCCAGAGTCAAACAGAGGTGCTATCTCTGGAAACTGAGGTTCTGGAAGCTGTAAAGTTCTGGTGAGAAACAGATTCCTGCTTGAAGAAAACTTTTGCATAACTTCCTTATTATCTGCTACCTTTGAAGATAACCTGGAAGCTATAGCTGGTCTATAATGCAATGGGTCTAGTTAAGGATGCCTCCCAACTTGCCCAAATAACACTAGAACTGCAAGTTGTCAGTTGCAACTGGGTGTGATTCAAGATATAGATTGTCAACTTTAAAACCTATATGGAGAACAATTTTCTCCCAACACTTTTGCCCAGCCAATAAGACCCAGTAGGGAGGGCTATCTGCATCCTCTGAAATCCCTGAGGAACTATGAGGATGGGTCTTTTCTATATCTGTTCTTTCTTTGGAACAGTGCTTCACCTGAAGTTCAGGTAAATACCAAACACAGCTGTTCTAAAAAGTCTTTGGGGATTGATGCTATGATGAGGTCCTTTCCTGTAGCAAACAATTATTGCTACTAAGACTTTTTCCCTTGGTATATTAATGCTAAGGAAAAATAATTGCCATTGATTTGGGGATTCTGTTACTTTTATTCTTTTGTAATTTTCTGTTTTTTTTTTAATTTATAAGATGCTCATAGCTTCTTGGAATTGAGCAGCATATAGAATTGCAGAAATGAAATAATGCTGCAACCTTGCATAAACTTACTGTGGCAGATTGCATCCAAAGGATGGGTATCCTGGGCTGGAGGGTTGAACAATGAATAGCTGGGCTCTGAGCTCTCCAAAGACTGATCAGTAGAGGCTACAGCAGAAGATGAAGAAACTGTTCTAAGGGGATTGAGAGCAGACTCAGGATGTGCTGGGGAGCATGGTTCTTCTGATGAGAGGGAAGAAAAATAAGGGTCTTCTGATGACCATATACAGTGCTGGTGGCACAAATTCTTGAGCTTATAGTGTGGGGCATTGTTTGTCAGTTTGTTTGAAAGGCTTGAGTCCAGTTGAAAGCCTCCACACTGGTGAGATCCTGAATCCATTTTTGCCAATGGCTGCAGTATTTTCTGTGAAACTGATTGAAAAGGAGTAGATTTGGCCTGGGTAGAGTGCACTTTGGTATCTAAGCCCATTCCAGTTTTATCATCCATTTTCGTAGTAAGAAGCGGATCAGTCAAAAAACAACAACTCAAGTCCAAACTATGATGTTTGTGGAGTGGCTGTTTTGCCAGCCAAGAGTCCCATCCTGTGTTTCTGCTGGCAGTAGGGTTCAATGCTTCAACAGAAAGTGCTGGCCTGACCAAAGAAGCACCATCTCTGTTTCTGTCAAGGATGTTTAAGCTTTGTGTAGCATAACCAGGACACCGAGCTTTCTCCTGATGCTCTTGTTCAGAACTGCAAGAAAAATTATGTAATTCTCAGAGCACGATTTTCCAAAATGGGCAAGTTGCAAGAAAAGTTTTATGTTACATATTCTGAACTTCTATTAATATTGCTGCCACTTCAATATATTTCCAGCATTTTCCCACTACAACACTTAATTCTTTCTAATTTAAGGCTACTAAATGCCAACTTTTAGATTTTAATATGACAAAAGGAAATTAAATGCATGGTGAGCAATCATTTTAACTATACAGTATTTAGTTTTCATTAAATATAAATTTGAATTATATTCAAATAACATTAACTTTTTGTCCGGGATTTGCTTTGATTCCATTTCTCTCTTTTTCTGCTGGATTCCTTACAATAAGATCCCTGATATGTCTTTCAGAGTGCAAGTTCCCCCTTCCTGTAAGAAAATCCAGAACAAACCCCAACTAATTTAGAATCTTGCCTATCTCATTGCTCAAACAAATCCATTCAGCAAGTCCTAGGCTGAGGTTAAACCACAATAATGTGTTTCTCAGCATATTGCCAATCTGCTTTTGAGGAACTGAGGACTGAAAACAGTGGCAGTCTGGAAATGTCCAAATAGATCAATATTCTCAAGATTTCATCTAGTAATCACAGCCAATAGCTACTGATATACATGCTGTTTATCCATTTCTCTAAGGAAACATTACCTAGTGGTGGACAATTGGGCCTAGTTATGAGTGCAAACATAGTAGTGCAAACATAAATGACTATGTTTATGTTCTGTTTTAGTGAGAGAGAACTGAAGAGAACTATGAGAGAATTGAGCTCCACAACTGAAACTCATGAGATTTATAGTTAGAAGTTCCAACTGAATTCAGTGGAACTGACTTCAGGTAAATCTTTTTAGTACTAAATTCTCCAAAGTCCTTAATTCTATCCATATTTTGTGCAGCATTAAAGAATAATATCTATTTTTACCTGTTTGGTAGCTTTATACAAGACGGTTCCCTATGTGGATCCTGAAGTATATTGGCTACAGGATGATTTATTCCAGTCTGCAAAAGGTACAAAAGTTCAGGTTATGATTCAAGACCTACTTCTTAGTCACAACCCTTGCTATACTTGCATACAATCCAATGGATTTGGATTATTATAGGCTACCATGACCCTCCAACAGATTTAATTACTGTAACTCATTATGTAAAACTCATATGGCTAAGTACAAACTGTTACTCACCACTATAATAACAATATAATACTTTATGGAGAAAACCAGGAAACAAACTAAAAGGGAAACTTGATCAATTAGGAAAACCACACTACCAAAATGGAACAATGGCAGGACTGAAATCCAAAAGAGAAGGGACAGGTGCCAGTCAATCTACATCCAAGCTGAAGTAAATAGGTTTTAAGTAATGAGAGGATTTTTCTCATCATGGATGAAAATTCCACCTGCTCATCTACTTCCTATTTTAGTGTAATGCTTGACTGCTACTTCTTTGTCTTAAATAAAATTTGGTGCTTTCTTAAACTCATTTTGGGATGGCAATGTTCTAAGAATAGAGTTTCATTTAATCTTAGACTGCTTGTTATCACAGTTTAGATGCTGCAAAAAGGAGTAGGAAGAATACGGACCTGAGTGCATGTGATATTGAGCTTGAAATACAGATAAGGACTTTACAGCATCATTCTGGAAAGACAGTCACATTAGCTTTCTTTATTTGCAATTAGAGCCAGCAGGAAGGCTTACCTCTATAATAACAGGATCAGAATGACTGGAGAATGCTTCAATCTGCCTTTTAAAGAGTTCAATCACTGCATCATAGACCAACTTATATTGACCCTGAAAAATAGCAGCCATGAATCATGTGGAAATATGTTACAACCACCTATTCATTTCTCTACTTCACAAATCTAGGCTGTCTAACATAGAAAAGTTTAGATACATTTATGAGTTCCAGCATCTGATCTTAGGGGCATTGATTATATTTCCCAAACTGAAGTTGGAGAATCCCTTTAACAAGTACTTATGATTGGGTGTTATGCTTGGATTTGGCAAGATAGAAGAGGAAATTGCAGTTCCTGCTCTGCTTTGTTTCCTGGCCAGTGGCTTATTACAAGTAAAACATGAACAGAGAATGAGGATGAGGACATAAGTGCAAGCAACGGTGGCATATCATTCTGAGAAATGATTGGCATTTGAAGGGGTATATGCTCTGCAAGCAACCAGTCTGGCAAATGTCTTCATGGCACATTTTCAAAGAGCATTTAAATAACTTGTACTTTTCTCTCCCTTTTTCTGAAAGCATCAGCACCTGCTTCTTTGATGTAGCCCCAAGAGACCGCTAGTATTAAAAAAAAAAATAATTTCTGGCACTTATAAGATTTTCTTACAGCACAGCAATATCTTTATAGGACAAATAAGCTTCTTCAGTTCTTTGAACTGAACATTGAAACATGATGTAAAATACTGTGTTTCCTTGAAAATAAGGCCCAACCAGAAAATAATCCCTACCCCCAAAATAAGCCCCAGCATTATGGTTGCCCTGGGGGGGAGCGGGTGTGTGGCCAGTTCAATGTTGCTCGTGTCAGGGCGGCCCCTGGGGAGCCCGGGCGGGGCTGGGGCAGGATCCAGGGGTCTCTGGTGGAGGGGGTCAGGACCAGGGCAGGCGCCAGGGCCTGATCCACCAGAGCAGCCTTGCTGACCCTCTCAGGCTGTGTGGGGCAGCTCCAGGTCAAGGCTCGGGTGGGACAGGGAGTCCTGGCTGCCTCTTGAGGACAGGGGCTTGGCCTGCTAAATCTCACTTCTCTAAATCGGACAGAACTTCAGGACACAATGTACACCAGGCTGAAGAAAAGCCCTCCCATAAGCCAATCACCAAACCGGGCAGAGCCCTTCAATAAGCCAAAAACCAACAGACTGTGATCCCTTCTTCTTTCCGAATGGAGCACGTTCTGCTGCTGAGAAAGTAAATGAGCAAAACTTTTGCAGTGCAGCAAACCTGCAGCGTCAAGATGCCATGCATGGCAATTGAAACTTACCCAGCTGCTGCCTCAAAGCCATGTTTGTAGACCCTCCACAAGAAAATAGTCCCAGAGAAGAACAAGCGATGAGAAAGAAAACCTGCCCCTCGCAGGTGGTAGTTGAAGGAAGGGGGTGGGGTTAGGATTGCATGCTGGGAAGGCAGGGAGAGAACTGAATCACTGAGGCTTTGAGAGAGAAATGAAAAGAAGCGTGGGGAGTTTGGGCCATGCTGAAAGAAAAGGGGAGCGATCCCTGAATTAGACCCGCTAATATTCTAGTCAAGGGTCAGTGTAAAATCTGAAACCACATTCACTGGTCACTTCAGACTAAATGGCTTTGGTGTATAACAGTATCTTCTACCTCATTTGTACCATGCAAAACTCCGTAGTTCCTGTGCCTCCCCCCCCCAATGCCTCTGCCTCCACCTGCTGCTTAGAAAGCAAAAAAATAAGACATTCCCTGAAAATAAGCCCCAATGGGTCTTTTTGAGCAAAAATTAATATAAGACCCGAACTTAATTTCAGGGAAATACAGTATTTTACAACACAAAATTAATAAAAACATTACTTATGCTTGGCATTTTATAAAGAAACCAAATTGAGTATACCTGAGTTTGCACCACCAAAGGTCTCTGTGTGCGCATTTCCTGAATCATATTAAAAATGCTGAAGTTCATTGGTAGAATCTTGAGAGAAAAAACAGAGAAGGCATTGCTCATGTGAAAAGCCCAGCTATGCAATCTGTTCACTGAATGCTCATTTAAGAACTTGCACTGCAGGTTATGGTAAGGCTCACTAATAAGTCATCATTCCTGTCACAACTATATATCAATTTGCTGAAAAAAAATCAATTTCTTCTGGAATAGCAGCCATATAGCAAATAGCATGAAAATGAAAATTATAATTTTAGGTAGTTCCTGCTATGAACAGACAATATAGAAGCACTCACACTATCTCTTAGCAAGGTCCAGGTATAATCAATGGCACATATAACTCCTGTTCGTCCGCAACCCGCACTGAAAGACATGACAAATTGCTAAATGAATGATGACAATACTTTATTCTCACTGTAGATTAATCAACTAATATTCAGACTTCTCTGAAATCCTTTAGTGTATTTTCAGATTTGAGTGAAAGTACCCAAATATCTCTACTAAAATTTAGTTTTTATATTTTATCACCAGCATCATCAAAACCTTTCTAGGTAAGAGAAGATTTCAAGCCAGACCCTTACAATGAATGAATTTTATTTGTTTATTTTTATGAAATCCAGCTTGAGTGTTTTAAAGGCAAAGGATCACATAAATCTGCCAAACATCCATGGCTATACAAAAGGTGGCATTTCATTGTAGGCCAATAAGGACACTACTTTGCATCTGAATTTGATATTCAAGTTAATTATTTTTTATTGGATCCTAGTGATCAGCTTCCAGCAACAGTAGTGTCTGATGCTTCAGAGGAAAAATAGCATGGAAATCACATTTCAAACATGCAGTTGCACATAATAAACTCCTATGGAATTTAAATTGGTACAACATGTAATAACTTCCTCTTGGAGATACAATATTGGGTCCCTATTACTTCCATTGAGTACTTTTAATCAATTTGCAGGAAGCTCAGGGCTTAATTTAAAAGACATATCAGCATTAAAAAAAATAAACCAACCCTGAACTGTCTCTAATAGTCAATAGATTATTTCTTCCTTCTCCTATCATGTGTGTTATGTATATTCATATTCAAAAAGAATTATAGAACAATTATGCTCTCTTGAACTTAAAAATGGTTTCTATTTTCAAGCAATTTTACCTGCAGTGTACACAGATAGGTACATCATTGTGTGCTTGATAACAATGCATCTCATTTATAAATTCAAAAATAGAGTTGATTGAGGATGGAACGTCATGGTCTGGCCAATTTTTATAATGAAAATGGTAGACGCTTCTGATTTCCTAGAAAAGACACCCAAAACAAGGAATCTGTAGGAATTAATTTAACACAGGTGTTTCTCAATTAACATATCCTAAACCTTGAGGCAGAATTCAAACTGAACTTATAGTGTAAAAGAAATACTAATGTGCATTTATACAAGATTGCTTAAATTCTTATTATACATCAGGAAAAAAAATCCATCACCTTTCTGCAGGTAAGTACATGGTTTCTGCTGGGATGTTATTGGTTTTCCTTATCTGGAAAGCACACCCTCTGAAGGGAATGCTGTACAGGAACCACAAAATATTCACAGAAATATATCAGAGAAAATGTGTGTTATACTTTCTCAGGCTCCCTGCAACTCAGCATATGTTCCTATTTCCTGAAGCATCCCATACTTACACTGTCATTCACTTTTACTTTCAACTTGCGAATCACATAGTCCTTTCTTTTTTCTTCCGCCTCCTGAAGGGAAGCAAAACCAAGAAGAAATTTAAATGATATTTATTTCCACCAAGCAGAATTCAGAATACGAATTCCAATAGAAAACACCATACTTACACATATAATGAAGAAAGGGCCTAACTGCAATGGGGATTCACCCACATCAACCCAGTAATGTTCACATTTTTTCTGTTGGGAAGATACACAGGAGAGTCTATCCATCTGTTCTCCAATATTCACTCAACCCCACAATTGATTTTGTTTAGAAAAAGCAGATCTGTCTGAGATTGCTATTTAGAGGTGATGGGGAAAGACATTGGGAGTGCCTATCGCAGAATAAGGTTGTATCTAAACTATAATCTTGGAAGATTTTATTGTACTTTCTCTCAAAAGAAAACATGTGCACTGTTCTGAACAGACATGAGGAAAGATTTAAGATGGATCATGTAATGTGATCATAAAAGACTCAGAGTTAGCATTATCTACATATAATTACATGAAGAAAATTTCAGTTATGGAAATGCATTATATACACTTCGCAGTTAATATAGGGACTGACTATAAGAAATGCCACATGGAATGAAGTCTGGGTGAGGAGCCAGCTCAGAAATCTATAGACATTACTGAACCAAATGTAGTATGTTACCTTTTGACACAATACTTACCTTTCCCATTTCAAATTCCATGCAAGCCATGACAATGATCTGGAGAGATTAAAAAGAAGTATGTGAATGCTATTGGGAAATAGGCACATATGCAATCATGCTGTTGTTTAAAAAGTTCTAAACAAGATAATTTTAAGATGCAGCTGAAAAGAGCATACTATTTGATATATAGCAAAAGATGCACACGTTATTTCCAATGCTGTAGTTGAAAAGCTGCCATTGTACTCAACTATCCTTTGAAGAAAACTGCAAGAAGATTCAGATGTAGGCAGAGATATATAAATAAAGAAAAAGAGTCCTTAACTCTTTTTGGAAAAGTCAAGATATGAAACTGAATTTAATTTAACTTAATTTTCCTAAGTCACTTGAATTAGCTTTATTAACATTTTATCAAATTTTTATTTTGGAGATTTTGAAGTATTTAGAACTGATGTATATTAACTCCACAATTTTAATGCAAAACTTTTTAGGTTGTTGACTTCAGCTTCCTTTCATTGCTGATAATCATCCATTATGTTTTGTCAATCTATGTTATAGCCCAGAAGAAGAATAAATGCAGAATGTAAACATTCCAAGAAAAGCTAATATAAAAAGGATCACTCCACTGCTGCATCTGTGCATAGATGCAATTAAGAAATGAAATATACATGGTAGCCTAGCTAGAATACAAATAATTGGAACACAGGCAACCAATATTACTAGGCAGCATTTCCATCAGATTGGTGGCTGGAGCTTTTCTCGGGTTCAGATATGAAATGATTTTGCAATCAGATATTAGACTCTAGTATTAAATTGGTTTAACACCTTCAGTGGATATCATTCTTTCATTAAAAGGAGGTCATGCTGAATTAGGCCAATAGTGACAACCACAGAATGGTAAATCACTTGCACATCATCCCATGCTTTCTGAATGCAAACACAAAATCTCACCTTAGAAGGAGGTTTTCTTAAAAACAACTATACATTAAGGAAATTATATGAGGTGTGATACAGATAATCTGACAATAAAACTGGATACATATCCAGATAAAATATGATATTTTAAAATCTAATAAACAATTAACAGATAGCATTAAGCAGTATATAAGTCTCATAAATAAATAAATTGATCTACTTCTTACCAAGATTTTATATTCCCAAATCATCCTCCAAAAATCTACAACAGTTGTGGAAAGTGGACCCTGGGTAGCAATGTAGGTTCTTGGCTCATAGACACCCTAAAAAGGAAATAAATGTAACATTGGCTTAGATGAATGCATTAAAAGGCTTTCAAATCTAATCCACTTTAGAATTTAGAATTTTATAGTATTATTATGTTCTAAAATGAGCGGCCACACTAACTTTTTGAAGAACATTTAAAATAGGAAATTGTGTTGAATCAAAAAGTAATCTGTGAAAGTATTTTTCCAAATGGTACCATTAATAACAGTCATCACTATCATGGTAATGACTTCAGTTCTGTTACAGTTTTTATCATCTTTAGATGGGTTATGATAGAGGCTCTAGTCCAACATACCAAAGAGACATTATATCAGATTAGGAAAAGCTGTGCTATAAAGCAGAATCCAGAATATTCCAGACAATCTAAAATTTAGAAAATTTTAGGATTTGGAGCAGAAATTACGTTATTCCCAAACTTTCCACTTCAGATTATACTTTCACATCTTCTTTGTTCGAGCCACAGCAGCAATTACAACATGATTACAGTTACTAAGGAAAGCAAATTTTCCAACAAACTAATTCTTACACTAGTAAGAATTTTTTTAATGAAGCAAAAGAATGGGGTCAGTGGGGTTTACTGATACCATTCAGATTTTATTTATTTATTTTACTAAGAATCCAAATGATACAAACAATAGGTTTTGGCAATATGGCTGGCAAGGGAGGTACCTAGTAATTTATTTAATTCTCCTTTTGCATAAAGCATGAGAGGAGGGGGATTGTTTTTTGTTTCAGGAGCTGCAGTAACTTGAAACAGTCATTGATTGAATGGCATTTTTTGTATTCTAGTCTTGGTTATCTAGGAGAACCAAGCATATTAACATTTTGAAATCAGAAAAGCTAGCGTTAGCTACAGGATGGCTTCAGACTGACAGTAGATACACTATTGTGTGGAATGTCTGCTGGAGATTAAGGAGAACATCTCTACTCATGATGTTCATGATCTCAGCCTAATAAAGGTAACAGGATTGTCACAATGATAAAATACATTAATTCATACAGCCTAGAAGAAAAATAAAATATAAATGCAATCACAAAATAATGATATATTAAAATCTTATGCTAATGTGAACAGAATCTCAAATGCTTGTTATTTGTACCTTAATAAAATTTGCATTGATATAATCAGAGTCTTTATCTGATGTGATAAAAGAGAGCTTCACTCTGGTATGGTCATCTGAAAGAGGAAAAAGGACAAAAGAATCAACTGTTTGCTGCCTTATGTAACAAAGAATCTATTAAATAGAAGAATGAAGTTACCTTTATCCAAATCCAATTGTACAAGCATTTCAAATATTTTTATTGCAGACATATAATTAGCTCATTTAGAAAACTAAAAGAAGCTCCCAATCATATTATCTGGCTGTGCCACAATACAAGAAGCAATATAGCCAGTAATAGTACTTATACACTGAAAGAACCTACAGTATCACTGGCCAAATATTTCAATTTCTTCTTTTTTGTGTATTAGCAAAATTTTACGCTTTTGGCTTCTTTAATGTATCCATTACTTCCCCAATAAAATTGAACATGAAAATAAATGTATCCAATGTATCCTGGTTCCAAATATGTTTATGCAAATTGAAGATTTTTCTATTCTTGCATGGGATGGAAGATCAATCTTGGATCCTACAACTATAGCCTAAAGAACCATATTTTTAATTGAAAGGGAAATAGCAGTGACACAATATCATTGGAGAGAGACTGTGGCTGTATTATTTGGCATGTGTTCAAAACTTGTGGAGGGATGGTTAATAAGAAAGTAAGTAAGTACATAAAAATAATCCCTAAATATTGAAAAGTCACAAAGCTAAAAATATCAGTGTGATTTTAAATGTTAATCACATACGTTGGGGTGGCTAATGGAAAAAAAAAGAGGTGGGGACCATGGATCAGTATTCTGCATTAGTGGTACAATAGCAGTATATATTCTGTTTCCTTAAAGTTCAGAGCAGGTTATGTGGAAGTTGTGTGAGGAAGTAGGAGGAGCTTTTGATTACAAATTTTAAAAGTGGATTCATGATCTATGATTCATGAGAACAGTGTCTTGGAGTGCTGGGTGGAAGACATTGTTCTGAGAAATATAAAAAATCATTCAGCAGTGGTATGGTTACCATGGTGTGAATGTGGTCCATATCTGTGCTTATATTGCAACTGATATGTATGTAGGGGATGTCCAAGTTAAGAGATTACACATAAATTGACTTGGAACCAGAAATATGTTTAGCTCATGGAAAGAACACTTTCTAGTTTGGCTTCCCGCAAGTAGAGATCTATCCAACTGAGTGCAATTCTCATTTCCTGTGCTTGCTTGTTTATTTTTTTTATTAAATTTATATCCAGGCCTTCATTTAAATCATGGTGGCATATATAATACCCCCTCCCATTTTACCTCACAAATTTGGACTGAAAGAGATCGTTGTTGGCCTAAATTAATCGTTCAGTGAATTTCTATGGCTAAAGGTGCACTAAAATCTGAATAGCCCAGCTCCAAGTCCAATACCACAACTACTACAACATGATGAAATATTCTCTAGATAATTTTAGCAAACAAACTGGGGAGGAGTTGACAAGAAAAATTCCTGCTATGGGTTGCTTTAATTTATGAACCAATCTATTCACATTATATTATAGGTTACCAAGGAGTAATGGTATCCACAGGAGGGACTTCAAACAGCCAAGATGGCAGATATATTACCCACAAGTACAAAAGGGGTGAGATTTGCACTGCAATGCCATATCTATTACCTTGCCCTTTATGACTATCATTGTCCTTGCATGATTTCATCCTCCAAATGCCAATGATCTCATTTATATATAAACTGGAACAATAAAGACAGCATAACAATTGTGTTAATTTGTAGCTTACATGGTAAGATGTCTTTATACCGATTTTTGCTGCTATTTTCAGGTCTCTCAGACACATTTGTTGGGTAAATTTTCTCTGCTCTATAGGTCGCCGATTGCCGCTTCAGTTTCTGTGGTTAAATCATAAAGAGTAATTATAGAAAGCCTGACAACAATAATACAGATCTGCATTTCTCATTACTTCCTGACTGGCCTCTCTTGAGATAACCACAGTAAGAACTAAACAGCCCTCGTTGCTTTGCTGGGGGGCTCTTTGTCAGAATGGAAATTTTACATGCTGATCAAGTATCCTAAATAGATCAGGCAAATACATTTTTGATGTGGCTTTCTAGACAAATATGCATTTGTTGCATAGGTATGATGTGGTGGAAAACATTTAGCTCAGGTACACTGGAAAATATGAAAATCTTTCCTTTACACAATTGTGACTAAATGCCACTCATCACTGCGTTTTTCTGCATGCTGTAATATATAGTAAAGGCCCTAGTGGCTGAGAATTCTGGAAATTGCTACCCAACACATGGAAAGTGCCAAGTTGCCAGAGCTGGACTAGACCATACTATCTAGAAGGCAACCTGGATTTTGCAGATCAAATGGCCCAACCATGAGACTCTGCCAACTGATTCCACGTATAATTTCAAGTGTTCTTTGGATTTTGGTTTTTTAAAGAAGAAACAAAGTCATAATCCTGGCCTTATAAAAAATGTGCATATAGAATCAACATTTCTCTTTACAAAATGAAAAATATTTGTACGAACCTTCATTCTCAAGATTTATTTCTAATTTCAAACCATATACATTTTCCCTGTCATTCACAGAAGAAGTTAGAGTGCTGTATTTTAGTAATAATTATGTTGTTATGTTGTTAATTGCGAAGTCGTGTCCGACCCATCGCGACCCCATGGACAACATTCCTCCAGGTCTTCCTGTCCTCTACCATCTTCTGGAGTCCATTTAAATTCACACCTACTGCTTCAGTGACTCCATCCAGCCATCTCATTCTCTGTCGTCCCCTTCTTCTATTGCCCTCAATCTTTCCCAGCATTAGGCTCTTCTCCAGTGAAGTCCTTCCTTCTCATTAGGTGGCCAAAGTACTTGAGTTTCAACTTCAGGATCTGGCCTTCTAAAGAGCAGTCGGGGTTGATCTCTTCTAGGACTGACCGGTTTGAACGCCTTGCAGTCCAAGGGACTCGCAGGAGTCTTCTCCAGCACCATAGTTCAAAGGCCTCAATTCTTTTGCGCTCAGTCTTTCTTATGGTCCAACTTTCACAGCCATACATTGCAACTGGGAAAACCATGGCCTGGACTATACGCACTTTTGTTGGCAGGGTGATGTCTCTGCTTTTTAGAATGCTGTCTAGATTTGCCATAGCTTTCCAGGAGCAAGCCAGAGGTAGTAATAATTATACATTCACTCATTTCTGTATCTTTTTGTTACATCTTGTTTTATAACAATTGCTTTGTTCCCTTTCAAACCCCTTGCTCCTAGCTTCCTGAATTTCTAGCACTGATCATTTTTTCTCAGAATATTATTAAAACAATTTATTAATTTGGCTCTTTTCCATTAATTAAAACAAGAACAACAGTTTGTGAGTATACATAGCCCCCAAAGGCAATCAAACCAATAAAATTTGGTGGCAAACTATTAATAAATGGAGATATGCATTCATACAGATTTTAACCGCAAACGAACAGCAAAGTGTAGGAAAAACTTAAGACGCCTTAAAAACATCAAACGTTTGTCCCAAGAAATCCTAGTTTTGTCTGTATATATAATATATCATATCCTCAGTTAGTTAGAGACAGAGAGAAAATATACCATGTAGCTTCTGAAAGATTGTCTTCCCTGCACAAGGATCCCTAGAATGTCATATAGTTGTACAGATCCTTATATAGTTTTCATTACTGATTTTTTCTTTTTTTTCATTTTACTGTTATTTGATTATGTTTGTTTCTTTGATATTTTAATGGATTGGGAAACGCTCAGAACATAGATTATTACTATTATTTATTAAATTTGTTAGCTGCTCATCTCATTTCAAAGCAACAAAGATACTCATACATAAATAGAATTAAGAAAAGAACAGGAAAGACTGCCAGATTCACAGTTTCAAATTAATGAATCTGGTGTGTGTGTGTGTGTGTGTGTGTGTGTGTGTGTGTGTGTGTGAGAGAGAGAGAGAGAGAGAGAGAGAGAGAGAGAGAGAGAGAGAGATCACAATTCACAGTTTATTTCTTGCTCCCTGCATTTATATCCATAGATGTCTGTAGACCAGATTGGTCAGGAATTGAAGAGCTGACTATCACATTTCTCTTGCAGAGGAACTTTAATTCTAGACAAGACAAGCTGAGACAGATAGATGTAATGAGGAGCTCAAAGGGAGAAAATAGAAACCCAGATGAGTCAAAAGATAGTTCAGAGATAGTGCTTTGCTCAATCTGATGGGAACCACTGATTCAGAAATCTGGAAAAGTCTCAAAGATCATTTGGCCCAATTCCTTGAGTGAGACAAAAGCCTTTAAACACAAACATTCCTAATAGATTAGTCAATACTTCTTTCAAATGAGTCACATCACAAAATTATGCTTGTAGCAAGAAGCTAGAGACACCCAAGTTTAGTATTTGCTTTCAATTTTCCTACTTTTGGTGATTTTTTAAGAGACTTAACAAGACAAATCTATGAAAAATTACAGGAATTATAGCAATAGGAATTGAATTACAGACAAAAGTTTCCTTAACTGAGATTTTTAAAAACAGGGCAGCATGACATGGCCAAAATTGGTACAAAATTTTATACATTTCTTCCTATGATTTAAAATCTGATTGGACATATTCATCTTCCAGTCTGGATTGCAGCAGTTTTGCACAGGATGGCGGGGGTGGGTGGGTGTCATGTAGGTGGGAGGACATTGTCATGCACTGTACTCATGAAATAATGGCCCATATTGGTAATGGGGCAACATTGTTTGAGAAGTCTAATAAATTGGGAAAAAGATTTTCTGATGAATAACTTTCATCTTTTTTTTAAAAAAATGTATAAAATGGGCACCCTGAGCTGCTAGAATGGCTGGCCCATACTGCTTTATACTATATGTTTTAATTGTATACATATACATTTAAAATGTAGCCTTTCAGCATCCTTAAAACAACTATTAAGAATCAGTTGATTCAAGGTATCAACCCTTTCTTGGACCAAGAGTTCCAATAAAACATTTTTCTTGCTGAATTCAAATTAGGGTTTTATTCCATATCAGTGTCCATGTGATTCTGGGTCAAAACTTAACTGCTTGTCTAGTAAGCCCAAATGCATCTAGCAGCTTTTAGAAGTGGGAAAGACAAGCCCTGTTTCCTCTACATTAAGGTATATTTGATGCCCACTTCTGCAATTAGATTGAAGAAGCTCATAAAAATTTAAAGGAGATAATAGTGATCCCCGTAGAGTATCACAATGTAATTTAATAGGTGAATAGAAATCAATCTGTTTGTAATAGCTCAGCTATGTATTGCAGATACCAAATTGTAATCCTATATACAAAAGAGGATTAAAAGGTAAACTTAAAAAAAAACACTCATAAAATTTAATGTGCATCACATTATAGACCATGTTTATCTGCTGGTTATACCAAAAAACATAGATCAAGTTTATAATCATCAAGCAAATATTGTTAGTTGCCTGATCTCCCATTTTCCCTTGGTATTTTGTTTCGTTTAATAAATAGAGGGGGCTGCACAATTTCATTATTTTCTGCAACTAATTGCAGCATCCCTGGAAAGAATAATAAAAAATATAACAGCATTTCCACTGGGTTTGGAACCAGGAACTTTCTGCACACTGAGAAGAGTGTTCTAACTTTTGTGGCACTGAAATAATTGTGTAACCACATCAGTAAAAAATTTGAAGGTGGTGTGCCTTCAAATACATGCATTTTCAAGCTTTACCTTAATTGTGTGTGTGTGTGTGTGTGTAATTTTGTCTATGTATAAACATAGACATAGCTATAAACATACAAGCATATACATATAAAGTATATGCACATGCGCATGCACTGAATAAGATCCACTCACAGGAAGGAAAGCAATTGGCTATTATTTTCCAGGAGCAGAAAGGAAAAAGGGCAGAGCAGCAGAAGAATTGCCCAAGGAGAGATGTTGGTAGGTGAAGTCTGAAGTGAATCCTTTTCAAGCTGTTCAGTCTGTTCAGTCTTAACCTGGCTCAAATTTAAACTGCTATCATCACAGGACAGGGACAGCTTAAAAGTGCAGAGTGGATACAGCCTAAGATGGGTTATTGGACTATATGATTTTAATTAAAGAACGTTTGCTGGTTTAAACCTTTCCAATTTTATTTCAACCAGATCTTCAAGTTACACTCTTGTTCTAACTGATACTGCAGTTATCACATGGGGTTTTTTTTCAGTGTCATAAGCACTTAAAACTTGGTGTTGCCTAGAATAAATTTGTTTCTCTGAGATACAATATGATATGGAGATAAAAATAACTTTTATGCAAGGAGGTGGAAAAGGGAGAAGAATATTTATTGGAGAGCATTTTAATGGACAGGATCCATTGCTATATCTTGAAAACCACTGCAGATATTTCTTTAATCTCCTGGGCCCACCCATTTTTTTTACCAGCTCTAGTGGCAGTGAACCATAACTCGGTGCAGCTGGACAGGAAAGGATTTTGCATATGGCCTTCTAAGCAAAATGTGAATGATTTCTTTTTCCACAGCCAGTTTGTTGTTATTATTTTACTTTATATATAACTAATGAACCATGCATACATTTGCTTTAAGGAAAATAAATGTTTTTATAGAGAGAAGTGGATGAAGAAAATCCAATCCCCCAATCTGCATGTATTAATTAAAAAAATATTTTGATGGATGCATTTTCTAGGAGAGATCTGCCCAACGAGAATGTCTTCCAGATATGTTGAACCTATGGCCAGCTTTAGGTCATGGCTAAGGAGGCACTGGCCTAGGGTGCTGAATCATTCTAAAAATGCAAATCTTTGTGTTGGCAGTGTTGGCACCATTAAACAATGTGTTCTACGGTGCCTCACACCTTTGAGTCAACACTAGTTCAAATTCAACCCCCTGCCAGTTTAACTATTTTCCAAAGCGCCTGAAGGAAGGACAAGAAGCAATGGGTAGAAACTAACCAAAGAGAGAAGCAACCTAGAACTAAGGAGAAACTTCCTTACCGTTAGAACAATTAACTAGTGGAACAACCTGCCTCTAGAAGCGGTGAATGCTCCAACACTGGAAGTTTCTAAGAAGAGACTGGACAGCCATTTGTCCGAAATGGTATAGGGTTACCTGCCTGAGCAGGGGGTTGGACTTGATGATCTCCAAGGTCCCTTTCAACTTTACTATTACTATTATTATTATTAGTATTAGTATTAGTATTATTAGTATTGTTATTATTATGGATCATCGCACAGTCAGCCAGATGTTCAGACTGGATTTGGCATTTTGTCTACCTATCGAGTCCTTACCCAGGACCTGGGATAGGCAGATGTGGATGTTTGATGGTATTACAGATATCGTCGCAGGATGGAAGCAGTTCCTAGTAAGGCCGCCTTTTGCAATTGACTAATAGCGAATTTGTCAATGCCAATGGTGTTCAAGTGGTGCTCCAGTTGTTTTGGGATTGCACCCAAGGAGCCTATGACTATTGGTACTACCCTTGCTTGCTTTTGCCACAGTCTTTCTATTTCTATTTGTAGGTCTTTGTATTTTGTTATCTTCTCCAGTTCTTTCTCGTCTATTCTGCTGTCTCCAGGCACTGCCACGTCCACTATCCAGACTTTTTTATCTTTCTTATCGACAATTGTTAAGTCTGGGGTGTTATGTTGCAGGTGCTTGTCTGTTTGAATTCTGAAGTCCCAGAGCAGTTTAATTTTATCATTTTCTATGACTTTCTCTATTTTATGATCCCACTAGTTTTTGCTTACAGGCAAATGATATTTTTTGCAGATCTTTCAATGCACCATTGTTGCTACTTTGTCATGCCGCTGCTTGTAGTCAGTCTGTGCAATCTTCTTGCAACAGCTTACCAGTGGTCCACTGTTTCTTCAGCTTCTTTGCATAGGCGGCACTTACTGTCTGTTGCTGTCTTCTCAATTTTGACTTTATATGCATTTGTCCTTAAGGCTTGGTCTTGTGCAGCCAGAATTAGTCCCTCGGTCTCTTTCTTCAATTTTTCTGCTCTTAGCCATTGCCAGGTCTTGTTATTATCTGCTTTCCCAGCTATTTTTTTAATGTATTGGCCATGTAGTGCTTTGTCTTCCCATGCCTCTATTCTGTTCTTCATTTGGTCTTTCTTGTAGGCCAGTTTGGTCTCTCCAGTAGTCAGTAAGCCTTCCTGATATACTAATTTCAGTGCATCTTCATCACTGTCCTCAGTGCATCTTCATCACTGTCCTCAGTGCATCTTCATCATCATCATCATCATCATTATTATTATTATTATTATTGCTTAGAGTTTTGGGTGACAAACATTCGTACATAAAGAGATCATTTCATGCTGTAAAACATAATCCTAGCACAAAAATATTTTTGGATGAGAATGAAAGGGGTGAATAAATGAGAAACAATACTATCTGAACTCCCATAAAGGAGTGAAGATCTTCACAACTAAATCCTAGTTTTGAAGCACCAATAGACTATTAGAATATAAGCCTGTAAACATGTACTGTATCTAAGCAATATATATATATATATTTCAAATATTATACTGAATAAAATATATTAGGCTGCACTTAAACAGAATGATTTGATCACCATCATTCAGCTTTCTCTGTACTCAGGATGCCTGTGTATTTTTTTGTTTTTTTAATTTTAATCTCCCCAAGACAAAAAGATTCCACAGTATGTAGTACAAGTGCCACATATTAATTAATTAATTTCTGTTCTAAAATAGCACCTACTTCCTGTTTCAACTGTTTTTTTTTAGCATAAAATAATGAGAATATAACTTGATGGGGAAACTGATTGTGTGAACAAACTGCCCATTCAGTGTTTTCTAACTGCACTCATAATATGGTTTAGAAAATGGCTTATATAAGTTTTCTCCCTCATCAGTCATAGCTACCTGAAATTCCCAGATAGTGTAGCCAGTGCTGGCTCAAATTCTAGGAATCACATCTGAATGACATTTTGGAGAAAACAAACACACACGTAAGTGGCTGAAGGAAAGGGGTTTTTGGAAGGTTATGGATATAGCAAATGACAATAAGAATGCAGTTTAGAAAAGATACTTTGTATAGTCAGTTCAGTAATAATTCTGTGTTATCTAATTCTATATATTAACAAGTTGGTATTTGAAACACATTGCCATCATTAGTGTTGATCTGCAATGAGGTGGATAGTATACTTAAGAGCATCAGTCTGTCTACACAAATTTTGTTCCTGTACATCCAAACACAAACACACCAACTCTATTAGTGCTGATGGAGATTTTCCATTCCATCACAATTTTCAGAGACCAACGGAGATGGCTACAAAATGACTCATTCAAATTTGAGATTTATTCACAGGCTCCACTTGGTAGGCAGTTTGTACATTCTTGGCAGACACTGGCTTACTCATTTTCAGAAGCTACCATTTTGCCTTTATTAACATTTCATGAACATTTACCCCCACTCTCATCTACTACCATGACACTTTTCCTTGCTGCGAAGGTTGGCTTTTCTAAAGAATATGTTTGAATATTAATATGTATCTGTACAGTAATTTAAAACCAATTAAAATTTAAAAATAGAGCCAGTTTGATGTAGTGGTTAAAATACCAGGCTAGACACAGGGAGATCGTGAATTCTAGTCCTGCCTTAGGGACAAAACCAAATGGGTGATCTTGGGCCAGACACTCTCTCTAGTCCTATGAAGGAGGCAGTGGGAAACTACTTCTGAAAAACTTTGATATGAAAACAAGATTGAATATAAGGAAAAAAATGAAAATATGAAACTGAACTATTTGTCCATTTCAAAGGGTAGAATTAAAGGGGAAAAAGGAAATAGAAAATGAAGATGGATATTAACAGAATTTTCTGCAATCAAAATTCTCCTCTGAAAATCCAAGTGAATCAAATATGGTACTCCCATTTTGGATAAAATGGGTCTAGTGTTTTCATTTGCAGTATCTCAGATTTCTCCTGACTAGTTCCAAATCCGGAAGCTTTGCAGGAAGTGATTCAAGGACAAACACATACATTCTATTTTATTGAGAAATCTAGCAATCGCCGAGAAGAAAATGCAAGCCATATTTATAATAAAAGCATGATTCAATTCTTGCACCTCTTTCTACTGCCAGTAGTATATCTTGAGCTAACAATGTCTTGCTTTGGGATTGCGAATATTAATTGACATCTATCCTTTGTTGTTATAACAGGTCATTTTGTTTTCAGGCTGTTTGTTTCTGACCTTGCCATACCTGGTCAACACACAATAGATCAAGAACTATTTTTGACACTCAGTATCATCTCAGTGGCCTCAAAATATTTAAAATAATTTGGAGAAATGGATCATGTTCAGTTCTGATAGTAAAAACAAACACTTGGCCTTTAATTGTAAATTGTATCGTTTGCATGCCTGCTTGGAAATTGTCCATTGCTATATCCATCAATCACCAGTTTCATCCTGTAGCTAAACTCAAATACTAGAAATAAACAACTGAACCAGAAAAAAATGCAACAAAAATAAGCAAATAAAAATGAATATTGTTTGAATAAATTAAAATAATTAATGACTGATTGATTTTATGCTGTTCAAACTGATATAGATTTCAAGGAAAATAATACCACCATTTTTTTCCAGCATTCTGTACTTATCAGGCTTGGTGGCATTGTAGGGTGGCAATGAAGAGCTTTTTCCACCAACACTTCTGGAGCATTTTCATAAAACACACTAAGAATATTTTAGTCATAAGTGAATCATCTGTGAACATTGATGATCCAATAGTACACAACTAGTGCATTATTATAGCAGATGATATTCTACCCAGCTTTTTCAAGGTAGGAATTTTTACAGTCTCCAAGTCAGTTCCTCCAAGAGGCGGAGTGGGAAATATCTGCGCAGCAAGAAACAAGGAAAGCTGAACAAGCACCAGTGTTGCAAAAAACTGGTAAAAACCTGAAGGCTAAAAACAACCACCTCCAGGCCTACAAGCTGCAGCAGGAAACCAACTAACAGTACTCGAAGATTGAGCCAATGGAAACAGGGCATGATGTCTCTGGAAGACCATTGCAATTGACTAGTAACATTTATTGGCATCGTTGCTTTAGGCAATGGGCTTACCTGAATGAATATGACTAAAGAGGCAAGCAGTTCCAGTATATCTGGGGAGCATCAAATGTAGGAAAAGTTGTTTCAACCATGTAGAACATTAATATGTATTTCAAATTTATACACACAGACACGAAGACATAGACACATACAAACATTTATGAAAGCAAGAAGATAAAATATTGCCCTTCTTTGTACTTGGTAATTATAGATTTCTTAGTAGTCATTGAACACAGGGTGACAATACACAAAGATTCTTTTATAGAGGTGGACTATTTAATACAGCTATTGGAAACTAGATGGGTTTGTTTGCAAAGACAAAATTCTAATTTCTAGCACTCTGATATCTATCAGTGCCATGCCCAGTTTCTGTTGCAAACGTCTTTTTTTTTATTTTAGCAGTAGAAAAGCAACTCTTCTTAGATTAATGAAAAGATATTTATATTTTCCAGTCATTTCTTGCCAAGGAATCTGAGACATTCTAGGATATGCACTATCCACTGCCTCTCAAATTTATGTATTAGCGTTCATACAAGCTGAAGTTATATTAGAGCTATTATTTACATGAGGACACAGTGATGAATATGCTATTCTTCAATAAATTACCCTTAGTGACCTACTAAAAACTGCCATGGACTCCTCAAAACATAATTTTCAATCTATAGTATACTGGAACACGGACAAGTTGTTATTAAATCGAAGGCTTCAATTCACTGTCATCATAGTCTTCAACTTCTTGTTATCTTTTTCCTATGTATGTTTTTTTAAATCTGACTTTGATAGACGAAGACTACTTTGGTTTGGTTCTTGCTAGTCATCCTTCAAGACTATACAAACATTATTTTTAAAATTATAATCTTATCCTTGTGCTGGGGGTTAAGGTGGGAAGAGTTGCTGCTACTAAACCCTTACCCTGCTTCTGGCTCTTCACCTATTTGAATTTGAATCAGAAGGAGGGGCAATTTCTTCCTTCTGAGTGGAAGTATAGATCACACTGAAAGAGAAGAAGTGAATAAAAGCAGCAAGGAGGCAGACAAATTCTGGGAGAGCCTTACAATGATAGCATTTAGTTGGAAATCTCCCTACAACCTGGAGTCAACAATGACTGGGTCACTTATAATCTCAAGTGCTCTTTCTTGTCCTCCATATAGTGGAAAATTTATCTTTATTTATTGTTTGGTTGATTGATTTCTATAGCTGCCCATCTCAACAAGTGCCCATCTCCCAACCATTTTGCAATCAAGCTAGCACTATCGTTCAGTTAATACAATCCCATGAGAAAAAACAGGAAGGATCGAGTTTGAACGTTAAAGTAATTTAAGGTTCAGGCAATTCCCATCTGTCCCCTTCAATGCTATTTTAAATGCTTGCATAGCAAAAAAAACAAGAACAAAGAAAAAACACCTTACAAGCATGAATTAGCTAAACCAACAGGGTGGTCTTCTTAGAACACAGAATTAATTCTTCCTTTCAAATGAAACCATGCCCAGAAATATTGCTGCAGCTTGCTTACCAAATATTCATTTGTGAACTCTTCTTTGTTGAGGTTTCTGTTTCTGATCCTTTCCAGGTTTTTCATGATAATTTCTCTTTGATCCATGCCGTACAACCAGATGAAGATGAACTGTCAGAAAGAAAGATGAACACAACAAATACATGCTATAGTGGAAATAGCCACCAGTATGTGAAGGGTTCCTGTTGGAGTCTGGTTTGTCATCACAAGACAAAAAGGAAGTGACTATGTATGTTGCAGCCACAGTGAGGAACTTAAAAAAAAAAAAACCTTGCTAGGCCCTAGTGCCTTCAACCATGAGAATGAAATAATATATTGTTTTACAAAATGAAAAAGCATCTTACTTTGGTTAAAATGAGCCTAAAAATTCACTGTTCATTTTTCTTTAAGATGAGCTTCTCACCCAACAGATCATTGAGATAGCATTCTTTCCATGAAGAGAAAAAAAAAAGGGGGGGGGGAATAGCACCAAAGGTACCTCAGGTCCCTGATATATGCCTGGTAATGTAGACAGTTTTCAGTATTAAATTCATCTTCTTCATTTATAAGTCTGATAAGTCGGAAATACTTTTGTGCTGATAAGCAGCTTTCTCAGATTTTAAGAGCATTCTTTGTTCATATATCCACTTTTCTCCTTCCACCAGAAAGAGATGGCGTAGTTTTTCAAATATATTAGTCACGCCTTAGCTCTAAACTTTGCAGAAAATATTCCAAAATATTCAGACATTGCTGCCCTTTCACATGACCTAGACTGAATTTTCCAGAGAACTTCAGCAGCAGACATTTTTATGTCCAAATCTTAAAGTTACCCAGGGATTATTTTAAACTGATTAGACAGTTCCTGGAATGCAGACTATCGGAGTGATTTTTGTTATCATCCACTCTTCCTTCAGAAGAACACTGATTTCAGTTTTTGGAAAACTAAGTAAAAACAAGTTTCTAATTACCTCTTCTGCCTACTTAACTTACAAAAATAGTGCACAAGAAAAGTGTTGTCTCTCTGCCACAGGGGAGCACTGCCCCCCAGCTGTTTCTTAATTGATATGTTAATGACTAACATATGGAATATCCCATGTGGTTGGAACAAACCAGATACTCAGAATAAGTACATAAATAAGCCAAGTTTATTTAACATTCTTCATATCACCATATGTACCTGAACCCAAAATTTTCTGGCTTTGTTGCAAGTCCAGCAGGCATGATTTTTTTTTTTAAAAAAAAGCCTCGTTTTCTACATTTTCCTTGCCCTTCAAACCTAGATATTTCTTTCTGTCATTGGTTAAATGGAGCAAAATAGGTTTTTCTTGAAATAAAAGCATAATACTAGACAACACATTCATTTCTTTCACAGCCATTCTCTCCAACAATGACAATTGTAATTTTTCCCATCTTAGCATGTCCTTCTTAATTTCATTCCATGCCTTAATGTAATTGTTCTGAAACAGCATGTAATTCATATTTTATCATAGTAAAATCTTTTCACTTTTTTCTCAATATTAAAACCATTTTTGCCATCAACTCTTTTTGCTCTTACATCCTTGTGTTTTTGTTAATGTATTTATTTTTCCACTATTAAATTTAAATCCAGTTAATGCACCAAAATCCTTTTATTTTTTTCATTACATTTTTATTTTTTCTAAAGGATTTTTCAGAATTTTCACCATATAATCAGCAGCACTAATAATTTATATGTGTCCACTTTAATCTTCACTACAGCAATTCTTTATTCTTGGCTTATATTGCTATTCAATACTTTCAGAGATAAGATTAATAATAGTGGTGACCAGGGACATCCTTCTTTCTAAAACAATGTTTCATTTAACTTTCATGTGAAGGAATTGATTTTTCTTTTAAATGCTAAGGTCAGTGGTCTAAAAACCAAATTCTTAGATATCCAAAATATATCAGTTCTTGAAAAACATATATGCCTTTAAGAAAAATAAGTATATTCCTTTGCATTACCATTTTTGTATCTCTATGCATCCATAAGCTCTAAATTGTCATATATATATATATATATATGTATGTTGGTCTTTGGTTATTCGGGTTTTCTCCCACGTAAAATTGGAAGTGTCTTGGCGACGTTTCGACGAAGTCTCATTTGTCATCTTCAGGCTGGTGCTTTCGGCTTTGTGCTTCTAGGAGCAATGTGTGGTTGTAGCTGTTTCCTCCTTTTAACTGCCAGTGGGGGTATGAACTGATTGGATGAGAGCTTGACTGTGTTCTGATTGGATGGAGGTGTGTTCTGATTGGTTAGGAGCTTGGCTGTGCTCTGATTGGCTGGGGGGTTGGCTGTGCTCTGATTGGCTGGGGGGTTGGCTGTGCTCTGATTGGCTGGGGGAGTGTTTGTTTGGGTGGGGGCTTTGTTGTGCTCAGGTTAGTCTGAATTGCCGGGGGGTTTAAAACGGTGAGCTGCATTGCTATTTTTTGGCTTCGCGTTCGTGGTCGTGCCTCATCTTCATGGTGGGTGTCAGTTTGCTTCATGTATGGATTGGAGGGGTTTAAAGTGGCTAATGATGCAGCTGTGGTCTGGCTTCTGGTTTGTGGTGATGCCTCATCATCAGTGTGGCTTTGGGTTTGCTTTTTGCGTGGATGTGTGGTGGTGACATCCTGTGTGGTTTTCGTGAGTGTGGGTCTGATGTCATTTTTTGTGTTAGGGAGTCATTTGTCAATAAGGGCGGGTTTCCAAATGGCTGGTAGGCAGGTGGTATCATCTCATTGGGCCTGTTGGAATAGGCTATTCCTATTCCATCAGGCCCAATGACAAGATCTAGGAGCCGGGTGCAGACTCTGGCCAATCTATAAAGAGGACTCTCCTACTGACCGGCATTTTGAGCCCTGATGATGTCAGCAATTGCTGACGAAAGCTAGGCATTTTATTGGTTTTATTGTAATTTTATTGACATTTTACTAAATTTTATTAAATTTTTTAGCACTCCCTGGTGCTCACATTTATTTGTTTGGTTTTAAATATGGATATACCCAGGGATCATATTTTTAGTGTAATTGTCAACATATGTATGTATGTATGTATGTATGTATGTTTGTTTGTTTGTTTGTTTTCTGAGATTTTCGTGGGTGT
Source organism: Crotalus tigris (assembly GCF_016545835.1). NCBI lineage: Eukaryota > Metazoa > Chordata > Lepidosauria > Squamata > Viperidae > Crotalus > Crotalus tigris. The sequence goes on along the minus strand of NW_024097551.1, from coordinate 274,578 downwards.
TTGGGTGTTTGTATGTAGGTCTTTGGTTATTCGGGTTTTCTCCCGCGTCAAATTGGAAGTGTCTTGGCGACATTTTGACAAAGTCTCATTCATCATCTTCAGGCACAAAGCCGAAAACACCAGCCTGAAGATGACAAATGAGACTTCATCGAAACGTCACCAAGACACTTCCAATTTGACACGGGAGAAAACCCAAATAACCAAAGACCTACACACACACACACACACACACACACACACACACACACATATATATATATATATATATATATATATATATATATATATATATATACAAATTTCTTTTTCTGACAAAGAATTAAAGAATTAAATTGGGAGACTAAGATGGCCATTTCGAGCTCATTCTGCTCTCTTCAGTTAGCCACACCCTTTATGGGATTCGAACCTGGGCAGTTTACATACTAGGCAGTGATTTAACCAAGCCACAGGCTCTCCTCCTTCTTTGCCAGCTGGGAGGTGCTGAGACTGTGAGGCATGAGGCCTAAGCTGCGATGAGCCCTCGTTCCAGAGAATCACCTGGGCTCCTAACGCAGCGGAGGATTCAAAATGGCGGCCGCAGCTCTGCGCGCCAAAAACGGCTGTTGGAAGGAAGGCCTGTGAGGCCTGAGGCCTAAGCTGTGATGAGCCCTCATTCCAGAGAATCGCCTGGGCTCCTAACACAGTGGAGGGTGTTTGGATGGTCAGCTGGGAGACGCTGAGACTGGCCTAGGCCCGATAACGCCTTCAGGCCTTGGTGAAGTTTCGGAGCTTCCGGAGCTGCAGTCAGTTGTAAAAGTCAGACTAGAGCTTGGCTCTGTTAGCAGCAATTCAAGGAAGCTCTCGGAAGAGGAGAGGAAATAAAGGGTCTATGGATGCCCAGCCTGTCAGCCTGGCCGGGCAGTCAGGTGAGAATGATTCCAATCGCTGGAAATCTTCTTTATATTATGAAATTAATGAAATCAATTAAATAATGAAAAATGAGTAGTTAGAGCTAGGCTAACAGAATAAGAAAAAGGGAAAATACACAGTCTTCTGCTCCAGGAGCGAAGAAAAAATGCGTCTTAGAGCAAAGAGACTAAGTCTAAAACTGGGGTGCCTAGTATGTAAACTGCCCAGGTTCGAATCCCATAAAAGGTGTGGCTAACTGAAGAGAGCAGAATGAGCTCGAAATGGCCATCTTAGTCTCCCAATTTAATTCTTTAATTCTTTGTCAGAAAAAGAAATTTGGATTTGTAATGTTTCACAGTTGCGACTTGAGCCTGCTTAATGCCCCTAGTTGGGGGCTGCAAGGCAAAAGAGATTGTAAAAAGTAAAACTGCAGTATAGCAGTTAAAAAATGTCAAGGTGTAATCAATTAGACATCTGTCTGAAAAACTTCCTGTATATATATATATATATGTATGTATGTATGTATGTATGTATGTATGTATGTGTGTTTTCTGAGGTTTTTGCGGGTGTTTGTATGTAGGTCTTTGGTTGTTCGGGTTTTTTCCCACGTAAAATTGGAAGTGTCTTGGCGACGTTTCGACGAAGTCCCATTCGTCATCTTCAGGCTGGTGTTTTCAGCTTCGTGCTGCTCGACATTTGGTATTTTACCATGTATTGTTTTAATATCTTCCTCTGAACAAATTATTCCATTCCAATTTCCCATTAAACACCAATTTTTTATGGTAAGTCCATTATTTTATAAGTCCTTTGTAAAATGTTATTTTTATGCTCATTTGGAGCATAAATTTGCCTTTATCAGACTCTTAGTCCCATGCAAAGTACTTCCCCCCCCCCCATTTACCACAATCAACAGTCAATCTTAGTTTTGGTTGTAATTGGGGCTTTATATACAAAACAACTTCATTTCTCTTTTTGGTGCCCATTAAAATAAATTCTTCACCAAATTTTTGCAAATTAGATATTTTATATCCTTTTTTCTAATATGCATTTCCTGTAAACAAGCTATTTCTTTTTTCAACAATTTAAAGTACTGAAATAATTGATTTTTGAGAACATTTGCCCCATTTGAAATCCATATTTATGAAAAAAAGACTAGAAAATAGCCCAGAACTTTAGGGGCGTATTGTTTGATATCATTATTTGATATCAGATGGAAAAATAATTGGTAGAATTCACAAGACAAGAAGATTAAATGTAGCAGGAGATTAAAATTATGGAAAGATAGATTGGACTAAAGCCTTGACAGTAAAGGAAAGGCAAGGGGGGGGGCAGGAGAAGCTTGTAACTATGTCAGGATTTCCCCCTCCATTTAATGTCCTGTGGTCAAAGTTGCCACAAATTTGCACTTCAGTTCTACATCTAATTTAACCTCTCTTCCTCCTAATTATATTTTCCTTCACAGTGACACCAAAAGATCAGTTCTCCTGCAAACATGTTACTAACACCATGCATTGTAAAATTCAGATAATAAAAAAAATACTTCTTTGTTGGATGAAAAAAAATAGGAATAATACCCACAGCTTTCTCTTGACACATCTCAAAGAGGTAGAGAAGAGACAAGAAAAACTATATATTGTATTAGTCAATTTTGGGGGGGAGGGGGGCATCTAGATCAGATATGAAGAGGGAATTTGGTTTTTCTTTTAACCAGAAGTGTGCTAGTTAGGCTGCTGGAACAGAAGTGGAGACATTCAGGTTCTAGTTCACCTTTGGTAATGAAAGCTTACTGAGTAACTTTGTGTCAGTCACAGTTTTTCAGCCCATCCATCTGTTATTGTTGTGAGGAAAAATAACTTAGAGTTAAAATTATATATTCTATTATCTAAGCCTTCTTCCACTTGACAATCAGAGTCAGTTCTAGCTGTGGTTTCTAGCACTTGAACTCTCAGCACAACTAGATGAATAGAGTTGCCTTCATCCCACAGATGAAAAATGATGGTCTTTGCCCACTGTTGAATTAAACTGCCTATGTTAACCATGAATAAGCATAAATGAGAATAAGTATGGTCTAGTGCAGTTTGTCTCAACCTTGGCAACTTTAAGATTTGTGGACTTCAATTCCCAGAATTCCCCTACTAGCCATGCTGGCTGAGGAGTTCTGGGAGTTGTAGTCCACATGCTTTAAAGTTGCCATGGCTGAGAAACACTGCTCTAATGGTTAAGGTACTGGGCTAGGCACGGGGAAGTCAAGATTTTAGTCCTTAGTTTGGAACTCATTTTTTAAAAAATGATAACCTTGAGTTATTGCTTATCAGTTTTGCAGATGACACACAATTGGATGGAATACTTAATACTATGGGTGACAATTAAACATTTGAAACAATCTTGACAGATTCAAGAAGTGAGTAACAGAAAAATCTAAATGCAAAGAAACAAAAATCAAAAGCAGAAGTATAGAATGGGGGGGTACTTGGCTTGTAATGATGTCTGTATAAAAAACCTTGAAACAGTAAGTGATCACAAACAGAATATGAGTCAGCCATGCATTGTAGAGGCAAATGGAAAATGAAAATGTAACCTGTTTCTACAGAAGTGTAGTTTCCAGAGAATGGGAAATAATAGTTGCACTTTAATCTGCATGCTTTTAAAGTCCTGAACACCAGATTTTAATGAAGTGGTGTACATGTGGTACCAGTTCATACAAACTTGAACAGGTTCAGAGAAAAGCTGCAAGGGTAATAAGGAAGTTAGAAATCAAACCTATCAAAAGAAATTGAGGAAATTCATGAGGTTTAGTTCTGAGTAAAGATGATTGTGATGGTATTTTTCAAATACTGACACAGATATCATACAGTCTCCCTTTCTAGAGTGCAATACACAGATAGGTTCAGATTGATTAAAAGAAAACAAAGCCTCCATTCAATAAGAATAGTTTGGCAGGGGAGCCAATTACCTAAAATGTGAGCTTTGCCTTATTGGCTAGACAATAATGTGTCTGGGAAACTTCCATTTGGATTCCTGGACTGAGCAAGAAGTTGGACTTATTGGCCTAAATGACTCTTTTCAAGATTGCAATAATTTTCTTTCCTTTGAGAACTGGAATTATAGTTCATGAAGACAGATACAGTGGATAATCCTACTTCTTTTCATTGTTTCTTTGATTCTGATTTCTTTAAACACATTCTAGAAAATAGTTGAATTTCCTTAAGTAGCACTTAGACTTTCGTACCACTCTATAGTGCTTTAAAGCATTCTCTGGGCTGTCAGCATATTGCCCCCAATAATCAGGGTCCTCATTTTATTGACCTTGGCAGGATAGGAGGCTGAATCAACCCCAAATCTTGTCAGAATTGAACTCCAGGCTGTTGGCAGAGTTTGCCTGAAATACTGCATTCTATACTGTGCCACCAGGGCTCTTAGAAGAAACATATAGAGACATATACTTCATTTTAGTCAAAAATTTCTGCATTCCCCAAAATTACTATTTTAAACAGGATCAATATAATCTAATGCAACATTTCCCAAGCTGAAGCTCTGCTAGCTTGATAGGAAGTGTAGTTCAATACATTTGAAGGATGTGAGATGGAACAAGGTTTGACATATGAAAGTAGAATTTGCTCAAAAACAAAGATTTTCAAGCAAGAAGGGAACAGCCAGTCACACCACATCTATTAAAAAAGAAAGAACTGTCAATAAGACAGAATGCTTCATAGCAATTACTTCTAAGTAATTCAAATTTCTAAATCAATTATATCTTGTTATATATAGATACTACACATGATCATAATAAATTGGTTCAAATGAAGTAAGTTTCCAGATAAGGCATATATTTCACAGCCTTAAACTGTAATAACTCATATTTCTTCTATCTTTCTTATTCTTAGGTATTCTTAACTACCATCTTCAAATACTAATATGGTTAGTTAAAGCTTTCTAACGTACTTTACAATATTTTTCCTGATAAACATTTATCCAGCAAATGTTTACATATAAAGAACTGACACCAACTAACAATGCAAGAAAATGAGATGCAAGTAATGCTCCTGTCTTCCTAGATATGGACATTTCCTTTGTATGAAACAGGAATATATTAAAAACTAGGACCAAGGAATTCATGATCTACTAAAGCGGGGAACTGATGCATTGTATTATATGGAATTGTGGCTGCAGGAATTATCTATGAAATTCCTTCACCGACAATTTAATTGCAAGGAAAATCAAGCTATTACGATTTTATTTTTAAATTAAATTTATTTTGTTTCTTTGCAGAATTGTATGTAGCCTTTTCAATTCATTTGCAGTTCCATTTCCACATTTGAAGCAACTCTATTTTCTCCATAATAGCAGGTGGTTTTTTTTATATTGGAAGCAAGAAACTATGGGCTGTTTAGACTTCTTCCAAGATTATCCTAAAAAAAAAACAACAGAAAAATATTGGTAATTAGATAAGGGTGGAAGGAGCAACAAATGACCTTTCTCAAAAGTATATAGTAAAGATCCCAAATCCCAATGTTGTGAAATACATTGGGATTTTGATTTAAGACCTGAAGATGACATCAGTAGATGCCACTATATTTACCCCCATACCTTATACTCAGAGGGAATATCATTGCACAAGAGAAGAATATGGTCCCATCCATTAAATATGGAAGGAGCTTGCCTTCTCCCTGCCTGTTATTAGCAATCAGCTCCTTCTGCTTGTTGTTTGGGGTTTGCAGATTAGTGACATCCATGAATCAGGATATAAGAGACTCTGCACTCGTGTGCATGTGAGAAAGGAGTGGATCATTTTGCATTAGTGCAGATTGTTTTACATTTAGAAAAATTCAGTTAAAACCGAGGAATACATCTTTAAAATAGGATCCTGAAAATTTTCCATGTGGTGCTTTCAGATTGGTTGGGAATGCAACATCAAAATTTCCAACGAACATAATCATTGACTGTTTAATAATTTTGTTCACTGGAATTAATGGAATAGTAATTCATATTGTTCTACTAGCTATTTTTTTCTGTTTTTTCAGCTTTTGAAGGTTGGCCTTTAAATGCAATCTATCCAAGTGCTAAGTCACAGTCAAACATTAACTTAACTTACCCAGCCACCTTGCCTTTCAATATAGCCTCTGACTTCAGGATTTCTGTTGATCGTTTCTGTGAGTATGTTTATCTGGTGGTGATCTCCGTGAGTTTTCTCTACAAGTTGCTCAAACAACTTCACAGCAACAGCTAGAAAAGCACTTACAGGCTCTAACCCAGGAGTCTGACTGATCCAAATCCTGCTGAGAGATTTTGCTACTTCTCCAAATTTCTTTATCTGTAAACATAGAGTGAATATTTTTTTTTAAAAAATGCAACTAGTGAAAGACAACTGGTATTTATGGTGGGGAACAGCTCTGGTTCACCTTAAAATTTAAATCAAACATTTATCAATAGGATCAAAGATCTGTTTTGTTCTACTTGTGCAACAAAAGTATTTGATGATCATAACACTTAAAGTATTTCAATTAAAGCTTAGAATAGTCTAGGTTTCAGAAACCAACCAGGCTTTTCTTAGGAAAAAGATAAAGATCAAGAGCTGGTGAAGAGACAACAAATATGAAATAATGATGTCAAATAGGCAAGTGCCAGATTGTTTTTAAAAGGTTACCTTGGAACAAAGTCCTCTTAAGAGAGGGTGACTTCTACTATCTGCTGTTGGAATCACCCTGCCTAATAACATTCAATCACTAGAACAACATCCATATTATTTTTTTGGCATAATTCCAAAACCTTCTCTTTTTTCAGGCTTTCCCTGAAGTGAGCTTACTTTATTATGCTGCACCCTCTAAACCTTGATTTCTGATACCAAATTCTCTGTTTGGATCTCTGGGCTTGAGCCTGTATTTGTTTACCACTGTCAGTTTTTTTTTTCAATAAAAGGAAAAAAAGAATGACTAGAACATTGATTTCGGAAAGTTACAAATGGCCTAAGGGTTCAGATGGATTTGAAGTAAAAATTTGAAATTAATTATAAGACTCTTTCCAATGAGAAAATACTGTTATTTTGAATTCTTTAAGAAATTATAGGATGGCACTTTGAAAACTGGACACTAGAGGGAACTAGAAGGAACTAAAGATTATTAAAGGAGAAAAGTTAAATTTGACTCACTAATATACAGAATGGAGCTAATTTTAAAAGACTTCACCATTATAGAAAGGCTATGCTTAAAAGATATTACGGAAGAGGAACAAGTTTTATTAGGCAAGGCTGAGACTGATTTGAAAGGGTTTTTTAAAATGACAGGCTATAACAGTGGTGGCGAACCTATGGCATGGATGCCAGAGGCGGCACTCAGAACCCTTTCTGTGGGCACATGTGCCATTGCCCCAGCCTCCACCCCCATGACCCCCTCCTCACGAGCAGCCCCCCTGGAGGACGGTCGCCCTCAAGTGTAGCCCATGCGGAGCAGCACAGCCAAGGACATGTCAGCCAGACAGTGTAGACAAGACTCTGTCCTCACATCCCATCACGCAAAGTTGATGCTGCAGAGTGTGGGCAGAGGACGTGGTCGCCATGGTGCTGCTGGGCTGCCTGGGCGATCTGCGGCGGGCCCTGGAGGTGGTGAGTGGTTCTGCGGGCAGGCAGGGTGTGGGCAGAGCAGGGGCAGGGCAGGGGTGGAGCGGAGGCGGGGCTAGTTTGGGGCACTCAGTCTCTAAAAGGTTCGCCATCACTGGGCAATAAGAAAGATATGGAAAAAATGCTACACTGAGTATTTGTTTGTTTGTTTATATCCCACCTTTTTTTAAGTTTTATAAATAACTCAAGGGTGTTGCTACCTAGTAGTTCCTCCTATTTCCCCTACAACAACAGCCCCATGAGGTAGGTTGGGCTGAGAGAGAATGACTGGTCCAAGGTCACCCAGCTGGCTTCCATGCCTGTAACACAGAAGTAGAACTCATAATCTCCTGCACCTTAACCATTATTAGACCAAACATGCAAGAGAAACTGTGATGTCTTAATAATTAAGAGGGATCTACAAGTAACACATCAAAAGAGTGGCCTGCATGTCTTCCCTACATGGTATTTACAAAAGAGACTTTTGTTAAAGTTTTGAAGGATTTTGTGAGAAAGGACAGAGGAAAAAATGAAAAGAAATTAAGTTCCAGGACATTATTTGAAGGGATTAAAGATCAAGATTGTTAAAGTAAAAGGAAGAGATATAAAGTTATTTTATGTGATTAAGGTTATATAGGTATGTTGTTAACTCTGTAATAATAAAGCTTTAAAGATTTGTTCATAGATAATGCATATTGGAAGAATAGATCATTTGTTGTATTTTAAGAGAAGGTGATAAGTTTCTAAAATTGTTTATACTTGTTATGGAGTGGAAAGTTATTTCATTATATTTTTCTTTTATTTTTTTACTATATTATTTTTCTTTTCTATTTTGGCTTCTTTTCTGCATTTGGGTTTTCTTTTTATTCTTTTTTTAAGTTTGTATTAGCTCATACCTTTTTAATTGTAGCATTCAACAAAATTACTATTTTTTAAAAAACAGCATAAAACATATTAAACTAGGACAGATTAAAGCAGCCAATATAAAATGCTTTGCATCTATAAGACCATAGAAAAGTATTCTGGCATAATTTACATCTACATGGATATTAGTTAATGGTAAACTAAAACTAAAAGAATTTGGACCAGAATGCTTAGAAATTACCTTTGTTGTGCTCTCTTCTGCAATAACTGCCTGTACCTGGCCCTCCATCTCTCCGTTGTACTGATCTCCTATGGATTGCAGTAAATTGGCAATATCAACTGGATCAAAACTGCTTGCAGAATCAACTACTGGTTAACAGAAAGCCAATACAGATTTACATTTTCTTTCCCTGTATAAAAATATTCTAATTCAATTTCTATTCCATTTCAATTCCAATCCTTTTGACATGTCCATATAACATTTATCTACATTTTAAATTTAGCTAAAGAGAATTTAAATTTGCTTATTTAAAAAAATACAGGTAATTACAACCACTTGTTCAGCAACCATTCAAAGCTACGAAAGTGCTGAATGAAGGGGGACTTGCAAACAGTTTGTGAAGTTGTGATTAATGCAGCATCCTTGTAGTCATGTGATCATAACTTCTGACATTTCCTATTGGCTTCCAATCAGCAAAGTCAGTGGGGGAGCTGGCAGGAAGCTGCAAGTTGCTCCTTCTGTTTTTCCACTTGCCTATGCTCTATAGTCCTTGCCTTTGGCACCTTCCCTGTTCCCCTGTGGTACCCACACACCTCCCAATGTTCCATAGTGCCGGACCATAGCTTACCCTTACCCACCCATAGCTCTCAACCACAGTTCTCACCTCTCTGCCTGATTCCCTGGGGCTCCGCTCTTAAGAGATTTTGAGAACAAGGACCTGGAAAGAAAGAACGAAGGAGAAAGCTCACTCAGCTAGCCTAGCTTGCATAACTATGAAGCTAAAAGCAGTGGAGGAAAGTTAATGGATATTATCAAAGTAACAGATACATTGCACAAGTGACATCTAGATATATAATGGTTGTAAGCTTCAAAATGTCACATAGCATACTCAGAGTAAATTATCTACTTCACAACTGATGTGTCTGAGATAGAATTTGGTATCCCTCACACAATGATTTCACAAATGATTGCACAGAATAAACTGACCTATTTGGTTTCAGTTTCAATTTTGGGGCTGATTCTTATGTTACTTTCATATGCTCACTTTCATGCCTCGTGATATCTGCAAAGACCATGGACTAAATGGCTATGGAAAATACCATCATTGTCCTATTGCATACACATGTTCCCATTTGCAGTTATTACACAGAGCAGTAATTAGCAATAGCATTAGCATTTAGCTCTATTGGGCTTTGCAACACTCTTTACAATGTCAGCATATAGACTCCTCATTTTACTGATCTCGGAAGGATGGAAGGCTGAGTCAACCTTCAACCCCATCAGGATTAAATTCCAGGCTGTCGACAGAGTTCGCCTGCAATACTGCCCTTTAACTACTGGCCAGCAGAGTTCTTAAAATATACATAATTATTTTTATATATATAATTATGAGATATTTTTCATATAATCTCATCTTTCCTGCTACTGAAACAAGAGTTTAGTAGTTTAGGATTTTGAAAACTCAAGGATTGATTTTGCTATAGGGCTGTCTGTGTTTAAAACCTGCCTCCTTAAAGTCTCAACATCAGGGGCAAGAAACTATGTTGCAGACAAATAGATATAATGTAACTAAAAATCACTATCAGCACACATGGCCAAAACAAAGAACTGATACTGATCAACCTGGCAAAGGAAATTAAAAGAAAAAACTCTTATGCTCATGCTTCCCTTCACCCACAAAAGGGATAACTAGACACCATATAGAACAGTGGTTCTCAACCTGTGGGTCGGGACCCTATTTGGGGTCGAACAACCATTTCATGGGGGTCGCCAAACAAGGCTGTCCGCCATTTTTTCCCCTTTTCTTTGGCCACGCCCCTGGCACCCGGTGATGTATAAGTGGTTGGGGGTCACCACAACATGGGGAACTATATTATGGGGTCGCAGCATTAGAAAGGTTGAGAACCACTGATATAGAAGGCTAAGAAAGAAGTTATAGAAAAAAAAAACATTTAAAATTGCTCCCTTGCCATAATTATATACCAGAATGGTCATGTTCACTTCCACCCCACACACAATTACATGCACATACTTAAACACAAAGAACCAAATCCCCTATACAAAACTTGTTCCAATCACTTCATCCTCTCTCGCCTACCCCCAAGAGCGAACTTCTTTGTTTTGTTTTGGAGAATAAATGCATCACCTGCTTTCCACCAGCAGCATGCCTTGCATTTCATTTGCAATACCCTGACTTGGAAAAGGGACCAGGAAAATTCTTTTATCAAAATCAACTAATGTCTTAATTAATAAGCAGTAGATTTAAAACAGTACTGTTCAATTTTAAAACTTGTTTTGGAGTATTATTATGAGTTAAGAGTGAAGTTTTTTGATATTACAGACATATTTCAGAATTAAACAATTTCTTCTTGCTTCTTAAATGCAAGAATTTTTTAAATCTTTGTTTGGGATTTTAACCGTTTATTTAAATGTAACTGATCAATTAAGATGACAGGTCTAAAATCCTTTAAATTAGTGGTTTCCACTAAAGAAACTAAAGAAACTACTTTTGGTCTCTAACAAAAACCACTACAGCCTAAAGAAACTACTTTTGGTCTCTAACAAAAACTTTTTTTTTTTTTTTTTATTCCAAGCAAGAAAATCCAGCAGCTGGTCCTGACTTCAAAATTCAGGAAATACAAAGCCACTCTCCCTATCACACCACAATTTAGTTTTGAAAGAAACCCTTGTACCTTGTAAATGGATTTCATTTTCCGAGTGGAGCTTTAGGCCACGATCAGTTACTTGTAACTCTTGCTTCTTTAAGCAAAGAGTAGTGAACAATGCTTCCACAATTTGTTCTGTTTGTTCTTCAAACGTCATTGAGTGGTTCATGTTCAGGTATGTATTTCAAATAGAGGTTTTTGCCTTATCTTGCTAAGAGTTGTTTCTTCGGTTGTCTAGAAGAAATCAAGCATAAAAAGTCTCCAGCAACTTCCTTCATTTACAGCTCAAAACAAGGAACATAATTTACAAAGTAAAATTATTTACATTTTCTGTGATACATGTGTAGCCACGCTATCATCATCTTAAGATATTGTCATCTATAATAACTAAAAAACATTAATTACCAGAAGTGTTTCAGACTATCAAGTCCACCAATGCTTCTCTTCTACCATTCAAGATACACAATTGACTAAAAGGAAGTAGAATATAATATTTGACATTGATTACACAACCTTTGGACACCAGGGAATTTTTATGGGGCTGTATCAGCAATAACATGTCTCATTAAGCAGATATCTATTTTTTTCAACAATTTTTTCAGTTACTCTAGATGCATTTTATAAATCTCATGTTTGTAACTTTATAATATTTCACAACCCTTTCCTCACACTGAAGAGGAGCGGGGTTTTCCAAGTATAAAGTCCCCTTCAATTTTATCTTGACCCCCAACAGTTTTATGGATCCATCTATGCAGGCTTTTTTAACAATGTGGAATTTATTTGCTACTGCCTCCCCCTCCCCCAATTTGTATTCTAAGGTCAACCCTGTTGTTTCTTCATACTACCCCATCCAGCTTCTAACTGGGAGTTCTCCTTCATTGCTTTTAAAGATCAGCTAAGCTTGGCTCAGCACTGCTATCTATATGAACTTCTATATATGTATTGTTTTTTATTTAAATTTATTGGCTGCCTAAGTCCAGTGAACCTGTGAATATATTATGCGTATAGCAGTCAAGAAATATTACAATCCATAGACGTTAACATAACCAGGAAACAGAGCCTTTCACATTCACGAGACCTTAGGTCCAGGGATATAAACAGGTCTTCAATGCCTTCTGAGGGGCACTTCCGTGGAAGCAATGGTGGACTGAAGACAACTTCACTTTTAGTGGAGCCAGAAGCCATAGTGGAAAGTGGAACCAGTGAATGGAATTGGCTCCCCAAACTCCTCTCTAGATCAGGGAGAAGTTTTGGGATTGCTCAGAGGGCTTCTAACAGATGTTCTCTACAACAAGACCAGGTAACAGTGGTCTTGGGAGGATTTTGGAGCTCTGGGAGCCAGGAGAGTTAGCATTGCTAAAACCGTAGTTCAGAGCCATCAAAAGGATGCTGAGTTCACTCACTTCCCCTTTTCACAACTTTTACTGGAAATGGTTTGCATTTTTTTATATTAAGAACCTGCAGAAGAGCAGGTTTTATTACCCTAGATGATTTCCTTCAACTTACAATGAAAGAACCTTTATTTAAGTTTAAAACATATAGAAACGTGTTTTTTTTTAAAAAAATGGAAATAAAAAAGGGTAATTACAGTGTTAATTTTGGAAACCTTTTAAACAGACTAAGAGTCAGATTGACTGAAAATAAGATTTTAAAACACAAAAAGTACTTGCTGTGATTTGTTTAAAATCTTATTAAAATATATAAAGATTTTGAGTTTAAGAAATTTCTTCCTGGGAAAATGTTGTGGATGAAAGAAAAGGCTGGTTACTATAGCCAACCAGAAAGATTGTAATTAAAGGGGAAGACCCACTAATTCAGAATGTAGAAAAGTATTTTAACTCTTAAAGAATTCAAGTATATTTGGACAGTACCAGTACGTTTTATTCAGCTTGTCTGATACAATAAAATGGGCTTAAAAGAAGAAATTTTAAAGGGGGATATTTTCCTTTCCCAAGCCATAATGTGCACCCTTCTCCAGGCAACTAGCTGCTTTCTTCTTTCTCCCTCCTCTCCTTCCCAGGCAGTCACTTTTTTGCAAGATTTCACTCTTTGTCAGTCTTATTAAAGCAGACCAGATTAAGAAACCAATGCCGTATCAGTCAGACTACATTTTTGAACTGTATCTGGCAAGTCTGCCTATGCTTTCCCACTTCCTCACTTTGTTTGAACTAGATCTGAGATATATACTCTAAGTCCTCTTTTACATCCCTGGCTTTCTGACTTCACAATAGAGTGCCAAAACTTTTAGTACTATTAAACTGCAAATGAAATAGGCTGCTTCACCTGTGTATCCTCAAGGAGAGCAGTTCTGCTATACCGGTGAGAAAAGGCTTTTTCCTGCCTGCAAAGAAGCAGCAGCTGTTTTCCTCATGCTCCAGAACAGGGATTCTCAACCTTGGCAACTTTAAGACTTGTGGACTTCAACTCCCAGAATTGGGAGGAATTCTGGGAGTTGAAGTCCACAAGTCTTAAAGTTGCCAAGATTGAGAACCCCTGCTACAGAAGAAACCGAATGACAATAGAGCTCTTCTCCCTTTCTTGGACTTTGGAACCTATTTCCCAAAATAATGTTTTTTATAAAAGGCTTCAAAGAACCTAATTATTCCTTTCAATGGGATGTGATTCTTAGCCACAAGGCAACAGGGGGTCAAACAGCATCTTCTCTTCTTTCTAAGAGGCTTGTTTTGAATTAAAACATGCACAGGAGAGGTGGGGAACATTGTGTAATCGTGACATCATTCCAGTTTTTCCTGGGTTTTGACATCGTGTCAGCTTGAAGAGTAAAAAGTATGGGACTCCAAGCGGAAAGAATGCAAATCAACGTATACCTAGGGAAAGAAATGTAACTTAATTCTGGAAGGATGCAGTGCTTTTCTTGAGTGAGAGTTAACTTTCACTGCATGAAACTCTGAAGGATTATTGAACTGGCAAAAGCAGCATGCAGTGTCTTCTCCAATGCAAGTGCTAAGTAAAAAAGGAGAAGGAAAATGAGGGCAGCCCATCCAAAAATATGCCGTTTTTTTCCCCCAGCACAGCATATAAATTTAACCTGGGCTGATATAAAATAGGATGCAACATTCTCTCCTGCTACAGCCATTTTCTTCCAGAGCAGAACAACTAATTCCTGCACAGAAAAGTAACAAGGGCCGGCAGCAAATTTACCTGAGTTGCAGAGACAGCAAAAGAACTTTGAAAATGACACAATTTTCCTGAGAAAAGCATACACATTTTTTAAACCTCCTAAGGTCAAAGAATCTATCTTTATATTTTTCCCTTCAGTATTAGTATGAGTTTTTAAAATACAATGTATTTTAGACCAGCTATTTGAATATTAAGCTATTCTGATTTCTTTCCTATGCACAGTAAGAAATTTTAGAGAGCTGAAGCAAATATATGCTCTCTGATTGCTGAGTAAGCCTAGGAAAGAATCCATGTAAGAGCAAATCACTTCAGATGCATGTTGCCTCCCACTGAACTGCCATCTGAACTAGCACTCTTCCTTTTACATGAAAACATAGCTTTCAAGGGGGCTTTTGGGGATAAGATCATATCAGCTCTGAATGATAGAATGATTGATTTGATTGCAATTTTATCATGAATAGTTATTATTAATTTTTAACCCTAGTTGTAATGCACTATTAGCCCCCAATTTGTTGGGAATGAAATAGCATCTAAATGGAAGTAAATCAATACAAAGATTTTAAAGAAACAACCTTGCTACTCCACTCACTTAGCATCTACATCAAGCACTTGCACAATTAAGTTTAAATAATAATAAATTTAGTCATAACAAAACTCCAGCCTTGCAACTCACAAGGAGTCCTCCACAAGTTTGCTGACTCAACTTACCTGCAGCAGGGAGGGTCACCACCCCTCATTCAGTAGGATTGATCGGTATTCCCAAGGCAGTGAGCTAGAGCTATTACCGGTAGCCTGAGGCTCCAGGCAGATGGGCAACAGCAATTTCTCAACCTTGCATTTGCAGCCCACCTGCTCAGGACCTCACAGCCTTCTGTTCAAGGAGCACCTCGCTCCAAAAAAGGTTTAATTAATATCTGTTGAATTTGGGGCCACATGAGCTCCATGTTAATTAACTTTGAAAAAAGGTATCAGCCTTTATGATTAAAATATAAGCTCAGAATACATTCAGAGAAGCAAAGAATGGACAAGAAAATGAAAGGGCAATCTAAATTATTTTGAATAATGTATTTCTTTCTTTAGTTTTTCTTTTATTACAATATCAAAATTCCCCATCCAGAGAAACTATTTAAGATGCATACAAAACACTGATTGCAATTATCAGTTGAAGAACAATGGAAAGGGAATGTGCTCCTTTGTGTATGAGTGACATGAATGTTTTATTGTTGTTTTTATTGTTTTTATTATGAGATTATTCTATTTAAAACAGGTGGCCATATGATTTCAATAAATAAATAAATTTGAAATTAAGCAGAAATAAAATTATAATTGCTATTTCTATTTGCAATTTACTCATATGTTCATATCGTGGAGAGGAAATTTGTACTTGGTTTAGAAAAAGCTGCACAAAACTAATTTTTCCACAAGCAGCTGTCAGATGTTAGAGGGAATATTGCTTAGTGACATCTTCCAAACACACAAATCCTCCTTAATTTACCTTCATCCTGAAATCTCAGGTCTTCCTATTTTACTTCTCTAGATATATACAAAGTTCCTTTTGTCCATAAACATGATCTTATTTTGCCTTTCAAGGATGGTTGGTTTCTCTGCATATCTTTCTAAACATACAGTTTTCATTTGCGCTAAAAGTTATGCTGTAGAAAGCCTTTACTGACAATTTGTAAGAATGACAGCTTCATTAAAGAATACAATAAATAAACCATATACAAAACTGCTATCTCTTCCTGCCTATGACCAACACCAGAAACTGGAAAAAAATCAGGATGTCAGGCCTGCCACTGTCTCCAGAACTGTCTTCAAGAGTGAGACAAATGCCTGCAGGGCTTCTAGCTTGTTTTCAGTCTGCTTCACTAACATCTGCATCTCTGCATTTCCTGTCTCCAGCAGCAGCTCAGTTAGGAAAAGGCAGCCTGTGTCATCCTGTGCCCCTAGGTAGACTTTCCATGACTGTGAACCAGGCTTGCTCATTGCAATTGTCTGAATATGGACCATCTGCAGGGCAACCTGCAAAGTCTCTGGCTGAACGGTTTCCTGCCATGGAATGGCTTGCTGGCAGCCAACAGCCAGGTTTAGCCATGTCCTCTCAAACTGCTCTGTAGTCAGACATATACTCGATATTAAGGTAAGGCTACTGGAACTGGCATTAATAACAGGGTCATTCTCCTTTTCCAACATCAGTGGTACTGAAAAAGAAAGAAAAACCACATTATTTACTTATTATTTATTACATACATTTGTGTATCATCAAATTGTCATATTCACAGAAGTTTGCAGCAATAACATTAAAACATAACACTAAACCCATCCTTCTAATCCTCCCCATAAAATGCATTGTACATTAAAATCAAAATCAGGAACCAAAAAGCAACCCAGATTCACCATTATCTGAATAAACTAATGCTGACAACTTTGCAAATACCCAGTATCTCAGGGGGCAGCTATTCCATAATGTCAGGACCATGAATGAAACATATCATAAGAACATATGCAGTGCCCTTCTGAACTGGATCCCTGCCCCATCTAATCTGTTCTCACAGTGGCCAACTAACTGCATAATGAAGCTCATTATCTCCCAGTAGATGGCTATACTCTTTCTCTGGCCCGATCTTTGATTCTCATGTAAGAAAGGGATTCTCAAGTGTATCTATAGGTGGACCTTGACTTACAACCACATTACAGACTGAAATTTCCATCATGAGTATTATGATCTTAAGTCAAGTCAGATCCGATACAACAATTTTACAATGATCATTAAGTGAATAACATGGCTGTTAAGTAAATCCAGCTTCCCTTATGGATGTTATTTGCTGTAAATCAGCAAAAGTCGTGCACCTAGATTGCAGGATTGCAACTGGCTGTAAAGGCAATTGGGTTGCCAAGCACCTGAACTGCGAGCATGTGGGGTTGTACAATTGTACTTGAAATCCTATCATAAGGGTGTCTAGTCCAAGAAGGACTGTAATTACCACATCAGCCACAGTTGAGTAATGGCTCTAATGGCCATGGCTTTGACCTGCTGCTCTAGTGCAGGAAAACCCCAGTTCAAGGACCTGTTCCTTCAGAGGAAATATAACTTTGCTCAAAACCAACCTCAGAACTGACATCATGCTAGGTTGTTTGCAAAAAAACACCAGCTCTCTCTTGCTGGGAGTCTGAGTCTGTTTTGTCAAATCCAGTCCTTCACAACCTCCAGAAAATAAACAGGACCTCTACTTCATCTCTTGAGGTGACAACAAACTACTGAACAACATCAGTGCATGATGATATCTCACCTCAAACTAAAAGATGAATCAGTTTCATATAGTTGTTATTCCATATTATTATATGGAAGAGAGAGAGAGAGCCAAGTTCTGTGGAACTTCACAGTGGAGGAATTACTATTAACAGTATAAACCGAAAGATGCTTAGCAGGAATATGAGCATTACAATTATAACAAGCTTAGTATCGCCTACTAAGAAAAGAATAACTTGTCAATCAGACACCTAAAAGTACATTTTCTGGCTGTCATTAGGAAAAGTGAGCACAGAAAGAGTAAGAAAGTAATTAATATCTACGTATGTCTCTCACCTTTGCCTTCTCTTCTGGTATCATCTGTGCTGGAGTCTGCACAGGGGAGATCAATTATTTGCTTGGCCGTCATAGCTGCCCATTGCTCTTTGCCATAGATGAACGCCAAGGTATTAAAGTCAGGGACCCATTCGTTAATGGAACTTTCAGTCTGCTCTTCTAAAATGCGGAGAGAACGATCTGATGTCGGGCTGCACAGAATTCCTTTTGTTTCTTCCACTCCAGCTTGTAATAGACGATAGTAAAATAATGCACGGTCCCGAACTGCCATGTCTTTTTCCTCCTCTGGATCACAGACAGAAACATTTGTCAACAACAACAAAAATAAGCAGTTACTTCACCTGGCTTTTAATGATGCATTTCCAAGAGGTCTCTCCCAAACCTTTCCTCTCTCCCTTAGAACCTGTTAAGCTATCTGACACTAGCAGTACAGACAGAATAGAAAAATACTTGCGATAAAATTGTTTGAGATCTGGTTAGAAAAATCTAAAGAATTTTAGATCAAGATTTATTTATTTTTTTGGTATGCTTTTCAACAGTAACTATAACTGTTGTCTTTCATCTAATTCACAATATAGCAACCATCATAGAACTAACAGACTTACCAATGCAATAATAAAGTAATCGACCCAGAGTATCCTGACATTCAGCAGGACGTGCTACGAACAGCCGGGCCACAGCCGTCAGTAGTTCTAGCTTGACAACTGAGAATGGTTCTGATTTTACATTCTCCACAAAATCTTCTAATATATAAGGGGCATTGGGAACTCTTTCTCCATGTACACCCAGAAGCCAGATTAATGCTTGCTTTCCCTAAAAAATTAAACCATTAAAACATTGGGCATTCAGTACTGTTGAGAACAATTCACATACCAAATATCCATGTTAAGGACATTACAGGTAGTCCTTGACTTACAACAGTTTTAGTTGTATTTAGTTCAAAGTTAAAACGGCACTGAAAAAAATGATTTATGACCGTTTTTCATAAATACGACATTTGAAACATCCCTATGATCATTTGATCAAAATTCTGATGCATGGCAACTGGTTCATACTGTGTTTCCCCAAAAGTAAGACCTACCCCAAAATAAGGCCTAGTTTGATTTTTGGGAGTGGGCCTATATAAGCCCTACCCCCAAAATAAGCCCTAGTTTGGGGACAAGGCGCACACCTAAAAATCAAGCTAGGGTGGGGGGAGGGGTAGAGCTGACCCACGTGCCCCGCACCGACTTACCTTGTAGCCAGGCCTCTCCTCACTAGCCCACTTCTTCTCAAGAGTCCAGAGGCTGCATTTCGCAGTCAGAGGCCTTTCTGGAAGGCCACTGCAGCCAAGAACCAAGTTATGGATTGAATCCATACCTTGGTTCTCGACCACAGAATCCATAGCTTGGTTATCAGCTGCAGAGGCCTTCTGGAAAGGCCTTTGACTATGAAATGCAGTCCGGAGCTCCATTCTCAGCTGCAGAATGAAGCTGCTCCTTTGGCTGCAGAAGAAGTGGGCCAGCTGGGCAGGGCTGTCGGTGCCGGAGATGAGCGAAAAAGAAACCCCTCGAAAATAAGACCTGGTGTCTCTTTTGGAGGCAAAACAAATTAAGACCCAGTCTTATTTTAGGGGAAACACTGTACTTACATTGATTGCTGTGTCCCAAGGTCATGTGATCCCATTTTGCAATCTTCTGACAAGCACAGTCAATGGGGAAGTGAGATTCACTTAACAACCAGGTTACTAACTTATCAATTGCAATGGTTCACTTAACAACTGTGGTAAGGAAGATCATAAAATGGGGCAAAACTCAACAAATGTCTCACTTAACATAAATTTTTGGCTCAGTTGTGGCTGTAAGTCGAGGACCACCTGTATTTGAACAAATAGAAACAGAAAAGATGTGAAAATCTGAGGCTGCTGCACCATCTGCCTGCTTCATAATTAAAATCTTAGGATCTGTACCAATTTAATTTGGAGAAGCAATATTATAAAACACTACCTGTCCATAGTCATGTGAGTTAAATCTCTTAAGAATTTTAGTAATCAAATCTTGAATTTTTCAAGGATTAGAACATAAAACATAGAATAACAGAATTGCAAGGGGCCTTGAAGATCTTCCAATCCCGTTTCAGCAGAAGACTCCATACATTTTGGACAAATGGTTTCCCAATCTCTACTTGAAAACTTCCAGTGTTAGAGGATCCACAACTTCTGGAGGCAACTTGTTCCACTGATTAATTGTTCTCACTGTTAGGAAATTTCTCCTAAATTCTTGATTGGATCGCTTTAATATCTTCCACCTATTATGGTTTTATTTTATTTTTGTCAGATTGGCTGCAAAGATTTTCATTACAGCCATTCCATAATATCCAATGCTACTAATTTTACATTTTCTTGATTAAAAATTGGTAAGATAACAAAATTATTTTAACTTTTTTGCTTTTGGGAAGGCAATGCATAACTAAAAGTAAGGTTAGTTGATTCAAAATTCTGTGTGGCAAATGAAAAAGCAGAAGAATTCTTAATGATATAATAAAATAAATTAGAAGTTAAGGGGGAGAAAGATAAAATTCTTATGCAGACATATCTCCAGATCCTCCTAAACTAAATGATTTTATGATTGTTTACACTAATAACTCACATATATACAATGAATACATACTTTTTAAAAAACTTTCAGCTTCAATTTTAGATTTCATCAACAGTATAATTACAAAAGGTGTTCTCTGTTACCTCACTGTCCTGGATGATCTCTTCACAGCCAGACAAAGACTGGGCCACACACTCTGTGCACTGTGGACACAACCATACTAGATCTCGGAACACCTGCACTACAGCTGTAGAGAAATAGATAACAACATATTTAGAGTGTAACACTGTTGTTCCAGATGATAACATCTTAATACCATCAAAATCTGAGTGGAGTAAGCTTCAGATTAAGGAATAGTTAAAACAGAATTTGCAGCTAATAAAATTAAAATGCTATAAAATTCTAGCAAAATGTATTTTCATTATTTACCTAAAATACAATAAAATGTTAGCTCTTCCTTCGAAGGAAGACCCATGATTAGGATGCTGCCACTAAAAAGGCCATGTCTGATTCCCTGATCATCACAGAATGCAAAACAGTGATTGAGGTGATGATACAGTTGATAGAAAGGACCATGCACAAGGAAAAATGGTCTCCAAATAGTCTAAGTTATTTGAAGTTCTATGGAGAATTATAACTGATACTAATACCCTGAATTGCTTTCAGAGTTGAAGTGGAAGCCCGTGGTATTTTAAAACAGGTAGCACAGGAAAAAAAATGGCAGTTTACATCTTTGCAGCACCAAAGAACATCTTTCTAGGCAGCCTGATAGAAAATTAATAGCAGGAACCTAATCTGTATGGGTCAAAGGCATATGATCTGTGACCAAATTTGCTCTCTCCAAGAATGGACAGCTATATATGTAAAACACTCTTAGCACTGAGTAATCACTTGGCCGTCCAGGAATTATGACAAATTGAGGAGATTCCCAAACTGCAAATCTGGCCCTTTGAAAGATGCAAATTCTTCTAAAATAGATTGTTTTTCCCATTCTGAAAGTCTATTTTTACTGAGCAACTTTTTATCTTCTATTGATTAAGTTTCTCTTACCAATTCAGAATTGTCAGGAAAAAAAATGGAGTCAATGTGAGCAAAGTTACTTTAAAAAATCTTAACGCATCAGTAGTTAGAAAGTGAATACCTCGTGTATTAGCATCCTACACAGTGGTGGAATTCAAATATGTGAACAACCGGTTCTCTGTGTGGATGCCACTACCGGAAGTCCGTTCTAGGCCTGGGCAACAAAAAATTAGCTACCAGTTGTACTGAACTGGTGCGAACTGGCTGAATCCCACCACTGATCCTACATAATTTGTGGCAGTGTCTCAATGAAATATTTATGTCATTTAAATATAGCAATATCTATGGGATCGTGCTTTTCAGATTCAAAGTCAAAAAGGTGATTTGGAATAGCTATCATGTCCTTGTCACACCTGTTGAAGTTCCTTAAATTAAGAAAGTGATGAGTGTTCCACACCCACTGGAAAGGACCATGTTACACTTTGTTCTCAACACAAATTATTTATGTTCTTGGCCTCTATGTGAGCTAGGAAAATAGGCAGTTTCTTTAAGGAGGCACCAATTGGTATAATGTATTTGCCCCTATTCACTTGGAACCAACTTTTGGATTTCTTTTAAATTTAGAAAAAACTATGTTGCATCTGACCAAAGAAGCTAAATCTTGCAATTGTGTAAATCAAATATGAACTAGAAAGTCCAGAATAATACCTGATGTTATATGTTCTTGCTTCAGCTCAAGAAGTTCTGTTAGAATCCTAACACATTGTTCTGAGTAGGTTCTTGCAATGTTTCCTAAAAAACAACAACAGTAACAAAAAAGAAACCAACCCCCCCCCAAACATATGACCCAAAGTTCTCAGGATTGCTTAATAATTCCTTAACCTGGCAAGAACGATCCAGCAATATAGGCTGATATTTCTAATGCTAATTCTCAGTACAGAACTACAAACTAATCTTATGCAAAATAGGACAGAATGGAACAATTTTGGGAACATAATATTATAGATAATTCTAGGCTGGTTATTGGACCACATAAGGAAGAGAACATGAATAATTTCCATAAGTTAAGCAATATTACACCAAACTGGTAATCAATAAACACATTCAATATAACTGAATGAAATGAACTGCTCACTGAGACATTAGATTTAATCCCACCTTTAGTTTTTACAATTCAATGCAGCACTACGCATTCCTCCTATTGCTTCCTCCTATTTTCCCACAATTATCCTGTGAGCCAGGATTGAGTCAGTTTCCCTGCCTAACAGAAGACTAGAACTTATGATTTCTTAGTTTCTAGTCCAGGACCTTAATTACTACATCAAACTACAATGTTAGGCAATAAAGCAAACAATATTAGGTGGTAAGGCAAAAAACATGCATCTTGATATGCATTTTGTGACTACCGTAATAAAGATTTCTTAAATTTTGGAGTCATTTTATATTGAAATAAAGACTAAAGCTGGTATGCTCTTAAAATGCAGTGGGATTTACTTTTGAGCAAACATAGTTTCTTGATTATTATGAGTGTAATAATTTGTGTTTTCAGCTGGAAGGGATAATAGCGAATATGTTCACAAGACTGGCATAACTTTGAATTGCTTCATTTTCTAGTTTGACCAAATTTTGCTTCTTCTGTCTTTAAAGCATATTTTTTGTTCTAGAGAAGATTGTTCTATCCACACCTGTAAAGACAGTCATATTCTTTTCTAGCCAAAAGAAACACTACCAAATGCAGAATTTGCAATATAATTGCAGGGGGGAGGGGCGTTGTGTTATATTTTTTACATAGGTATTACAACTTTGATGTACATTTATTTGTCTGTTAGAGGTCTTTCATTAGAATCCCAGTAGTCCACTTACCTATGGCAAATATTGCTGCCTGAGCAAGCTCTGCTGACACATCAGTGCAATAGTCTCTCAGTTCCTCCAATATATGCTGAACATTTTCATCATTCACCAACTTGCACAGCACCTCCATTTTTTGGCATTTGATATAATGCGGTTCCGAGTAAGAACAGAAGAACTTCTTATATTGGCTACTGAATTGGCCAGGAAGGCTGTCTATTATCTGGCGTACATGACACAGAGCAGTGAAACAGAGTTCTCTATTCCCAGATGTGCATGCTGTTAGGAGTGGACCTTTAACTCTTACAAGCACATCTGCCTGGACATGTGGGTAACCTCTAGCCAGCACCAAGAAGAGTTTTGTGGCAGCCATCACTACACTGGAACTGCTATTTTTAAGGTATCCATCCAATAAATTAAGGATATCAAAAAGCTCTTCTTCACAGCGGGGTTTGTATCGCAGCAGAAAAGTCAATACCTCACTCTGCCCCCACTGATCCAAATCTGGCATCCTACAAAGAGGAGAAAACAAACACAAATGGTGATGCAGTGAATCTATAGCTTTGCTCTCCCAATCCCTACGTCCGGTTAGATCCCACAGGCTGGGCCTCCTTCAGGCCCCGTCGGCCAAGCAGTGCCATTTGGCGGGGCCGCGGAGGAGGGCCTTCTCTGTGATGGCGCCCACGCTTTGGAATCAGCTCCCTCCGGAGATTAGGACCGCTCCCACCCGGTTGGTCTTCCGTAAGCTACTTAAGACCTGGCTTTTCCGGCAGGCCTGGGGTTTATAAAACCTAACCCCTGGATGATTGTCTTTGTACTGTTGTTTTGTTATGTTTTATGTGTTTTTTATTGTTAGCCGCCCAGAGTCCTTCGGGAGTGGGGTGGCTTATAAATTTTAAAAATAAATAAAATAAAATAAATAAATCTGCAGACCATTTTTTCCATTATTTCATCAGTATTAAACTTAAGTATGTGAATCAGTAAGATGCAATGGAGGGATTTGATCAAACACTACTAAATCATATACTTTAAGTAAATTTGTACTTAGCCCTCGACCTACAGATCTTTCAAAATTTTAAAGAGTAATACAAATATATATGACAGATAATCTCCCTTAAACATAAAAGATGGGAGAATGACTTTGAGTCAGTTAGTCTCCTTCAATTCAACCCACCACACAGCCTTGTTATTGTGGGGAAGATAGGAAGGCAGGAGCATGAGGTGCATTAATCTTCTCAGACAGATACATAGATTTTTTTTCTTCTGTTAGATGGTGTCCAATAGATATAAACAAAAGATGGGATAAAATGTATTAATAACAATAATATCATATCTCCTATGTATGTCCTTATAAATCCGATGAGCAATAATATATTATCTATGAGCACTGGGTTTACAAGCTGACCAATTATTTTCTTTAAACTGTATATAATTGCAAAGGATCTTTTATATTAATACTCACATGGTTTAAAGCCAAAACTAGGAAACAACTCTGCAGAACAAGTAATTACTTCAGCTACCACCATGTAAAAATGAAAGCCCTTGGACGATATTCTATCACATTAACCGAAAGTCGTTTCAATGGTGGATTCCAATTTAGGCATTCCCTGCTGAGTTACCTAGATGCCAGCAGGTTCTTTCTGTTCAAGTAGTCGTCTACTATTTGCCTGTTTTGTCAAAGTCTTGAAATAAGACTTCACTATTCTGGTATTCTCCCACAAACGTGTTTTTGATTAATTCATAGCGTATTTTAATTAAACATTTATTTTTATTTTTTTTATTATTATTATTAGCTGCCATGATTGGCTTTTTTGGCAGAAAGGCAAGTTATAAATTCAATAAATTAATAAAGAAAATATTAGCATTAATTTGACAAGCATATGGTTTTCACCATTCAAAACACAAAGGACAGTGGAGAATGATACCTCTAGTTTACCCAAGAATTTTGGAGTGGAATGTACCTGTTAAGGAGGTGGTGGGCAATGGGTTTGTTGATGACAACTCCTCCTTCATGTGCCAGAATTTCCTCAAGAGCCCTCAGACAATTTACCACCACAACAGGATCCTGATCCCGAAGCATACTATATAACTCATTAACTAGTGCACCATCTGCAGAAAACATGTCAGAAAGGAAGTCAGAAATATTTCCCCTTTTCATCTGTAATAAAATACTGCTTTTGACAGGACGTATACAAACACAAACAATGATCATTTAATGAAAACAATCTGGATGATCCCCATTCTGTTGTTTAAAAAAGCCTGGGTCTTTACCCAGGCTTTTGGTGAGGAAGAGTCAGGCTCCACTGACTCTTCACTGAGATTGCCATCTTTTATCTTTATTTTATGGATTTTATTGTAATTTATTTGACTGCTGTAATCAACCCAGAATTATTGAGACTTGGGTGGCACGCAAGTTTAATAAATATTAAATATGAGATTGCTGAGGAGGATTTCTGGCAAATAATTATGGGGCAAGAGAGGAAGAACTACATCCAGCAGAATGTGTCTTCTATGAAGGGGAGATCACCACACACTATATACAAAGTAGAAGTGTTACAGCATTCAAGCCCAACTTTCTCTTTATAGCATCAAGATTATATGCCACATATTTATTCTAATAGGAACGGAGAAGTGGAATTGGAAATAGAATGGAAAAAACATGTTTATTTACCCACTTCACAGTCTCCTTGGAGTTTCTGTATCTTTGCACATCCAAGAACTGCTACTCTCCTTACATAAGAAGCTTTATCTCGTAGACCATTCAGGATTGGCTGCTGAATATATTCTTGTATGCCAGGCATCCTAGGAACATTGTAGGGCTATCGATCTATAAATTCTCATAAACACTCTTATTAAGTTGATGCCCTCAACCCTTTTAATAAAATATTAAATAGCTGTATTAGGTTCCATAGATCAGATAGCAAAATAGCAGCCCACATGCTATAATTCAAGGGAAATTCAGTCCTCACCAGCAAAACAGGAAGCTCTTCAAGTGTGTTCCATTTTGAAGAGCTTCCTGGAAGGAAGTGCTATTTGTAGTGATGTATTACTGATAAGAGTTAGATTCAAGACAAAAGAACTGAAAGCTCATCGTTCAGGTCATGAGCTATTGATCATGACTTCTGCATTTGAGTATATTACACAATATATCTTTCTCTCATATGTGATGGCTGTGAAGGTCAAAGCAAGCAGGACATTCTCTTACCTCAGACTGCACATGCTGCGCAGGGCCAGACCCCTAACCATAGGGTTGGGATCTGAGCAGTCTTTGCAAAGAGTATTGATAGCTAAAAGTGCTAGATCAGGCTTCAGGGGAGCATACGTACACATATACAAGTACACTAGCTTCTTCTGAACAATGTCTATAGTAGCACTAGCTTTAACCATCTCCATAAAAACACTGGACACATCTACACCTTGGGTCATGTGTCTGCAAGAAAAAGATAAGAAAAATTTAGATAGAACAATCAAGATCTCATATTAATCTACCTGAAAACCCAAAATATAATTTTGTAATTATTATAGTCAATGCATAAATCATTACAAGTTGTCATCCAGAATGTGGGTGGCGAACCTATGGCATGGGTGCCAGAGGCAGCACTAAGAGCCCTCTTTGTGGGCACGCGCACCGTCGCCCCAGTCCTAGGCCTTCAGCTGGGTTTTATAAAACCTTTTCGCTTTAGGCCTCCGCTGCCGTGTACAAAAAAAAGGTTCAATCAATCAGTTAATTTTAACTTCTCGCAGGAAAAAAAAAGATCTTGCAAAGTTGGAATTGATTGATTGAACTTTTTAGTCCCACCCAGTCTGCTGTTACCACTGCAGCCACGCCCACCCAATGGGCCATACCCACCCAATGGGCCATGCCCACCCAATGGGCCACGCCCACACAATGGGCCACACCCACCCGGAACCCGACGCTGCATAAGTGGGTTTTGGGTTGCAGTTTGGGCACTTGGTCTCTAAAAGGTTCGCCATCACTGGTATATACCTATGCAAATACATTCCAAGTTTCATTTGTATTCCACCTCAGTGCACTAGGTTAACTGCAAACACAGACAAATTAAGTCCTTCATCACAAAGCCTAAATTCTTCACCTGGAGCATTTTATGCTTACTTTTGACTATATATTACATATTTGGCATATTTTACTTCTCTGTGATCCTCCCCTTTTTAAAGTATCAGAAAAGATAAATCAAGAAATATAAAATATAAATGTGTCAATTTATATACATTCTTAAGCCTAGCTATTCAACATCAGGTCAAAAAAGAACATTTCAACAGTTCTCTTCGAAAGCATTTATTAGCTACAGTTTTTGATAGAAGAATGTAAGGAGAAAAGAATTCACAATTAAGCTATTGTATATCCATAATAATACAATGTTTACCTAATACTTTGTATACTTTGAAATATATAGACAACAGTTAATAACATTTGACAAACCAGACAGTAACTTAGAATTTTCAAATTAATGAGAGCATGTTTCAGTGCCCTGAATATTTCTTTGACCTGTTTGAAAATAGCAGAAAGTTTTTTAAAGCAACATTTGCAAAAATGAAAAATATATATGAATTTTCATGTACAGATTATAAGATTAAATTATTTTATTTATAATTGGATAAGATCCACAGCACTAGTGCTTTGCACGCTAATGTTTTGCACTCTTGAAAACTAAGTTAATCTACTGAGATATATCAGAATTTTTTCAAAAGGATTGCAAAACTAAATTCAAAAAATGTGATAATAGAAGGATATTCTTGTCAATGGTTTTCTTATATACAATTAACAGAAAAGTTTAAAGTGGATAAAATACATTATGGCTGTGAACAAAGTAAAACTGAGTTTGAAATAGAATTATGTACTAATGATGAACATATTACTAAAACGTATAAACATTATACATTTGCATTATTTATTTTTAAACTTTATAATTTTGTTACACTATTATGAGCATAACTATCTAAAATAATTATTGCATGTATCAATTATTTAAAACTTCTAGCATTTCAGAAGATCAACTATAATACCAATATCTCAGGGGCTGCCATAAAGAAGAGGGAATTAAGCTATTTTCCAAAGCACCTGAAGGCAGGACAAGAAGCAACGGGTGGAAACTAATCAAGGAGAGAAGCAACCTAGAACTAAGGAGAAACTTCCTGACAGTGAGAACAATTAATCAGTGGAACAGCTTGCCTCCAGAAGCAGTAAATGCTCCAACACTGGAAGTTTTTAAGAAGAGACTGGACAGCCATTTGTCCGAAATGGTGTAGGGTTTCCTGCCCGAGCAGGGGGTTGGACTAGATGACCTCCAAGGTCCCTTCCAACTTTACTATTATTATTATTATTATTATTATTATTATTATTATTATTATTATTGACAGAATACAAGAGGACCGTAGCATAACACAAGCATCTCAGAACAGACCTGATTACTCGTTGGATAACATTCCTATAGCGAAGATGGTCAGTTTGCACATGAGGGTTGGACAGGGCTCTCTTCAGCTCCTTCACTGTATCCTCTGAACCAAAGTACGGCATTGTTGAGATTCTAAACCCTTTGACAGTAATGACTGTTGAAGAACCTAGGATAGCAGTCACAAAGGATGGATACAGTCACAGAGAGAAAACTGAGCATATCATTTGCATTCCGTTCTGCCTCTTTCAATCTCTTGTTTTATCTTTTATGTTTTTCTTAGAACAAGAGATTTTTATTTATTAATTTGTATCCTGCCTTTATTACGTTTACAAATAATTCATGGTGGCGAATATATCCAGCCCACTTTTCTCCTATTTTCCCCACTAAAACAGCAACACTATGAGTCTTCATGGCTAAGGTGGAACTTTAACTCATATCCTGTTTTCTAGCCTGGTGCCTTATTAGACCAAACTGGCTCTAATTTTTCAAAAGGTTGCTAATTTCATTAGGACAGTAACAAGCATGGCATTTTAGCAAAGAACAAGCTGACAAATCTCTGTTCCAAGGAGCTTACAGCAAATAAAATACACTAAATATAAGCAGGGCTTTTTTTCTCACAGAACACCCAGAACGGAGTTCCAGCACCTTTTTTGGATGGAACCTTGTGAGGTAGGCAAGGCAGGTTGTATGATGTGTGTGTGAGTTCAGACACCTTTTTTGTTTTTTAGAAAAAAAGCACTGAATATAAGAGATGTAATAGAAAGGTAAGAAAGCAATGACAAGAATAGCAGCATATAACAAATGACTAATTACATTTGGTTTCTCTAGGAGTAGCTACATTATTTACTATATTGTAAAAACAATAAAAGATATAAACAACAGCACTGAAAAAAGTGGTTTACAACTGGTCCTTGCACTTACAACTCTTGCAGCATCACCAAAGTCATGTGATCAAAATTTGGGCACTTGGCCACATGTAAGCTGTTAAATTCTAATAACTCTTCAGGACACAAGATACTGGTAGGTAGGTAGGTAAGAAGGAAGACAGCTAAATAATTAAATTTGTTATGCAATGTACAATTCTGCCAAGTCAAAATAAGGGTAGTACAATGAACATAGTCACTGTGTCATACCATTGTTGGTATGAAACTACATTTAGTCTTAGGCACAGGAAACAGCTGCTTTCATAGTTCTGAAAACACAAATAGATAAATTATTTTGTTGATGGTGATACCCACCAATGCTTTGGCCTGGCAAAAATTAAAGCATTGCAATCTTTATCTAACCAAGCAACTAGAAAATAAATGGAGTGAATGCATTTGAAAGTCCAATTTACCTGCTTCTTCGAAGAGAATCAAGTTCTAGAAATACAGAGCTCTAAGTGCAGGAAAACAACACTCAGCGCCTCTAAAATTCTATTCTCTTTTAGAAGCTGTAATACAACTTTTCGTTCCTCAAATTAAATGACAACCGGTAGTAAAATGCAGGGCAATTTATTTATTTGGCAATCACATAAAGATTTACGTTAACTTCATTGTAAAATAGTTCCGGGGGCTTTTTAGCTTAATATCCCGATGCGCTAAGGAAGAGGGAGGATCGGAAAGCAGAAAAAAACCTCAGATATGCTGCAGGGTCCTAATACTCAATAGTAGCCCGAAGTATCATTATATGAATTATTATTAATCTACAGCGGAGTAGACGGGAAGGTTATCCCGAAGAGCCGCAGCCTCCTTTTTTTCACCGCCCCCCTGCTCCATTTTCTTCGCAATGCAAAAGAATCCTGATTTAGTCGCATTACAAACACTACGCAAGCTTTGCTGCTACCTTTTGCTTGAGGAAAGTTACTGTTGTCTAGTCACTGTTCAGCAAAAATCCGGATTTTTCTACTGTTTTCTTATTTTCTGTCCCTATAACATTTTTTCCAGAAAAGAAAATAGGAGTCAAAAGCATCCTGGAAGTTTTGTCTACTGACCATGGAACTACATATCAATCTCATTTTTGTACGCCTATTGGCCGAGAGTAATGTGTCTGACATCAGTAGCTTTAAAATGTATGGAACTCTGGGAGTTGAAGTCCACACATCTTAAAGCTACGAACGTTGAGAAACACCGGTTCAGGACCGTCAGATAATAACTATACTGCGCATGAGCTTCCCTGCCCTGTCGATAACGGGCATGCGCTTACCGTCTTGGTTTGCGTTCTCAGACCAGCGGCCTGGTCATTTTTTTCCTTGTCGCGGAGAGTACCGCGCATGCTCGTCTGTCGCGATGCCTTACGGGTGAGCGAGTGTTTGGGTTCTTCCATTCTTCGGCGGGAAAAGTTAGTACTGCTTGCGAACTACGTTTGAAAAGTGACAGGACTTTCCTAACTGCGGAGGAGAATAGAGCTTTCTAATTCCCCCGATTGGGACGCTCCCCAAGTAAACATTTTGCATCTGGGAAAGGAGAACCGTCAATTTCTGCTTCCTTCTCTTTCCTGTGCTACAAGCCTAGGACAGATCACAGTAAGCTTCCACGCTGCTCTCTGCAAAATGATTTAGGGAAGGGACAGGGGTGGACTGAGCTCCAGAACCAAGTTTGTTTGCAGTGCTCGATGAGTCATAAAACAGCAGTTATAAAGTGCCGACCGCGGGACTTGCAAACGTTTTCTGCGCTGGACCAACTTCTCTTAAATTTATTTAGCTGGAATGCTATAATGTCAAGGTTTTACTGTCTCATGACATTTAGGCTATTTTTCATTAAAAAGAACTTGGGGATCTCCTGGATGTCATCTCAAATGCTACTACTAATTCATAGAAGAAGAATGCTGTAGGGCAGGGGTCCCCTGTGGGCCCCAGCCCATTGGCCACCGTGCCATGTGAGTGGCTAGCCAGTGTGCATGTGTGTGTGCCCGCACTTACCTCCCCAGTTGTGTGAATGTCACACAGGTGCTAGCATTGCTGCATCACATGGGTGCTAGGGTTGTCGCAAGTGTTGCGCAGGCCTTAGCATCGCCACAAGCAGGGCTTTTTTTGTCATAGAACGCCCAGAACGGAGTTCTGGCACCTTTTTTGGATGGAACCTTGTAGGGTAGGCAAGGCGGGTTGTATGATGTGTGTGAGTTCCGGCACCTTTTTCTTTTACAAAAAAAGCACTGGCCGCAAGCATCACACATGCTCACTCACAGCCTGTTTGCATGTGTGCATACACACATAAAGGAGCCTTTCCCTCTGCTGTGGGGAGAGAGCCAGTTGTGTTTAGTTTAGCTTAAGATGAGCACTAGGTGATGATGAGTTCCTGTGCCACCTTAGGCACAAAGCCAGTTGGGTGACCTTGGGCCAGTCACTCTCTCTAGCCTAGGAAGGAGATAAGGCCAAGGATTTCTGAAAAACCTTGCCAAGAAAACTGCAGGAACTATTTCAGGCAGCTGTCCAGTGTTACAGTAACTATGACTTGAAGGCATATGCACACAAAAAAATGTTGTACAGTCCACAATCACTGCATTGCCTTCCTGTGATAGTCCTCAAATAGTTGTAGGGTTTATGTAATATGCATCTGGAATAAACAGGGAACATCTGGTATGTATTGCACAGATACAGCCCTTATGTCAAACTGAATGTGTCATGAAACAAAGTAATCGAAGTCCTAATGTAAGAGAAGCAATAATAGCTAGATGTTTTTGCAGGAATCATATATTTGAAGGGACCAGTACTAAGAAATGTAATAGGGCTAAGAAAAAGGTAGGAAATATTTACAGCCCCCAAATCAGGCTAGCTGGCAGTTTTAACCGTAAGAGTTCGGACATAATCTAGAAATAAACTGCTGTGAGTTAAACTGTGAGTTAAGCATAATTGCACCTATTGCTAATAGAAAAACCAGCTTAAAGGGCAAAGGTAATGACAAAAAAGGGGGGAAGCAAGTAAGGGTGGGAAGGACTGTAAAGATAGAGAAATTCCCAAAAGGGGGGAACTAGGTATTCCAGAAAGATTGTGAACTGTGCGGGATGACATGGGAGGAACTTGCGTTTGGGCTGAGGGAATAAATGCTGCTGAAATCTACTTGCTAGCCACCCGCTCTTGCAAGAACATATTTTTCAATAAACTGCTTGCTGCTTCACTTAAGGACTGTCAAATTCTTGGAAGCTGAGTGTGTTTCTCACACAAAGTGCTAAGTAAGACAGCATGCTATTTTACTTTATTAGCTTAAGCTAAATAAAACTCTTACTGCCAGTGGGTATTGTTTCCTCTTTTTTATAAATTTGTAATATTACTGATGCATGAGTTCATCTTTTCTGAGTTTTTTTTAAATATTCAAATTTATTCGTTGTTTTTATAGGAGCTGGAGTGATGAATGGGACTCTGATTGCAGGCACACCCATTGCGGTGGATTTTTGGAATATCAGGAAAGCTGGGCAGGCTCGCTTGTTCTTTCTTTCTCATATGCACAGTGACCATACTGTGGGGCTTTCCAGCACCTGGAACCAACCTGTTTATTGTTCACCTGTTACAGGACAAATTCTACATCTCAGGCTGAAGGTACAACCTAAGTACATGTAATTGTCCTAATGTTTCTCTTAGTCATCCCTTTGTTATCCTGGTGTTGCTGAAAAGCACATTCTGACAAATCTTTCTAATGTTCATAATGCTGGAAAATGTAGTTCAACATCATTTAGAATGCTACTCATTTTCTTATCTCTTTGCAAAGTCTCACATTGGTTCTGCTATGCCTTTGTTTGGTAGGTAGCTAAGCAGTGGATCCGTCCTTTGGAAGTGGGAGATAGCCATGTTGTCGCTTTGGATGAAATTGGCAGAAAGACCATGACAGTGACCTTGATAGATGCTAACCATTGCCCTGGATCTGTCATGTTCCTTTTTGAAGGGTACTTTGGTGCCATCCTCTACACAGGTATGAACTTCCTTGTTTTTGAGAAAGAGGTGAAGTGCATTTTAGATTACAACTAAGTCCTTCCAATAGAAGAGAATATATGTCGCTGAGTGTTGAACTATGAAGTGTTTGTTGCTCTCAAGCTTGGTTGTTTGCTTGTAAATGTTTCCTTAATTGGGTAATATGATCAGTCCTAGTGAGTAAGGGCTTTACTTTCGGTTTATATACAGCACTGTTAGTGTCGGTAGAACTGTGGTTTTCTCCTTGAGAGTTCCAAAGACTACATGATTTTCCCTTGTAGTATAAGTCTGTCTGAATCCTGAAAATAATGTGTTTTTTTGTTTGTTTGTTTGTTTTTTTGCCCTTTGCTGGCTAAAGAAAGCTCTAAAAGTATAACCTCTGATTTGTGTAACAGCAGAATGATATGGTATAATGTCTGAAGTTCAGGCCTGGATGTAGCATAAGAAATTTTAAATCCACTTGTATCAACACAAATTCAGTAGTTAGCTGTAAGCTGTATTTGACCATTCACTAATTTTGCAAGACTCGATGAAATATGAATTTCACATTGAAAAATGCCTTAGAACAGTGGTTCTCAACCTGTGGGTTGGGACCCCATTTGGGGTCGAACGAACATTTCACAGGGGTCGCCAAACAACACAGTCTGCCATTTTTTTCCCCCTTTTCCTTAGCTGTGCTACTCCCTTTTATTCTGTTGGCTTTTGAAAGCCAATAGAATAGACTCTCTTGAATAGAGTCTAATTCTATTGGCTTTCAAAAGCCAACAGGAATTGTCCAGGCTGTCTCTGCCCTGCTGAGCCTGCCAAAAGTCCCATTTTGCAAATGGTGCTGCACTAGTTGAGTAGTCCTCGACTTACGACCGGTTGAGTAGTCCTCGACTTACGACCAGTTGGGGGTCGCGGCATTAAAAAGGTTGAGAACCACTGCCTTAGAACATTTACAACATTGCTTCCTTCTGCAGTAACTAAAGAGGTTTATTCTTAATTAATTTAGGCTTCTGTTTCACAAGAACATTTTTCCCTGACAGTCGCATTATATCTGTCTTCCCAGGTGATTTTCGTTACAATGCTAACATGCAGCAAAATCCAGTTCTAAAGAACTCAAAGCTTATCAACTTACTCTATCTGGATAATACTAACTGTCATCCTGAAATTATCTTACCATCCCAGGAACAGGCCACTGAGCAAATTAAAAAGTTGATCAGGGACCACCCTGATCATCAGGTGAAGATTGGTAAGAAGATCTATTTTTTCAGATCTAATTAAATGGAAAGAAGTTGTGGAGCTTGTTCTCTGATATGAGAATCCTTATGTTCAAGTGATTGAAGTGGCATGGCAGATTTACAAAGACATAGTGGTATGGACCTTCTTTCCTTCTCCACATACAAGATGTACTGTATCTAGCACAGGCCATTTCTGTATAATTTAACAAGTTTTGTTTTGTAAATTTCTCCACATCTGTGCATAAATTACTTAGCAAGCTTTATGGACTGCATCAATATTTTATTATGTTTTTATTCCACCTTTACTCCTTTTATATGTAACTCAAGGCTGTGAATATACATAATACTCCTTCCTCTTACATTCCCCACAACAATAATCCTGTGTGGTGTGTTGGGCTGAGAAACAGTGATTACTCCAAAGTCACCTAGCTGGTTTTCGTGTCTAAAGCAGGACTAAATTTCACAGTCTCCTGATTTTTAGATCTGTGCCTGTTGGGAAACTGCCAGTCAGGCAAGGAGGAGAGATCAAGCAGGGAATTAGCCTTGAGTTGCTTTACAGCTGCAAGAGAACTAGAACTGTTTCCTCTCCCCCCCCACACCCCTTCCAGGTTCTATGGACCCTTATTTGATTGCTGCCAAGAGAGGGCAAGCAGTATGGAGAGATTCATGTATTAGGCAGAATACAATAGTCAGTTTGAACCCTTTGTGTATGGATCTGATTGCTTGTACTTGACAGCACCTTAACCACTATACCACACTGGCTATATTAAAACATGTTTTACTTTTGAGTATTTTTATGTTGATTACTACTTATGATAATTAAGAGAAAAAAGACAGCATGAGCTCCTTAATCTAATGCCTGTTGTGGGTTGTGGGCATGCCTTACTCTAAACACAATGTTTCCCCTTAAAAAAATTTCTTAGCAAAGACTCGCCTGTGTTCCCACGTGATGGGGAAGAATGTTCAGATTATTCCCCAAGTAATATCTGTTAGTGACAATGCCTTATTTAAAATAACACTGGCAAGGGTCAACTCTTTGAATTTGTGACCAGGGGGCTGATAAGACATTCTACCAAGCCATCTCCAGTTGTTGTTCATATGCCTTGTTTTCTAAGAAAAGTATAAAAAGGTTATAAAGGCGTGGCCACTTAGAATCTCAATATAGACCCATATTCCTAGGTGGGTTAGTCTGTCACTTCTAGGGGGCTAGGGAAGCGGAATAGATATAGATTGATATACCTTTTTCTATAACTTCCATAATATTTATTGTTTAAAATTTATTAATATTTATTCAGTAAAATTCTTATGGCATTTTATGCTAGTCTGAGCCTATTCTCTTTGAATTCTTTTGGCTTCGACCTATGGTTTCTGGTTGGCTATACAGTGCCAACCCAGATAATCATAGCAAGTTTACACCAGAGGTGCACAACTCAAGAAATCTTCCCCATCTCCAAGCCTCAGATGCAGTGCTTTTTTTTTTTTTTTTTTGAAAAACTGCCTCTCAATTCTAAATTTTAAGGGTCAGGGAAAATCATTAAATACATGTATGTAGGGTAATCAAATTATCCATCTCTCCTTTTTTTAAATATACTTTTAAGTCAGTGTTGATTCCTGACTGACAAATCCCTGCAATTGTCTTGGGAAAATTTAGAAATGGTTTTCCATTGCCTTCTTTCTAGGGCTGAGAGAAAATGACTGGCCCAAGGTTATTCAGCTGCTGTTGTGTCTTTGGTGGGACTAGAACTCAAGTCTCCTACTTTTTACTCTGATGCCATAACCACCACACTAAACTGGTTCTATCTTATTGATTTAGGTTAAATTGTATGAATGAAAAACTAACAATTTTTTTCCCTGGCCTTGATTACTTTTTAGAATGTGATTGCTGGTACATCTGTCAAAGTCCCTGGGTTGATGGGCAACCCTGGTTCATAGGGGCCTCCAAAGGAAAATGTGGAATTGATTTAATGAATTCAGGATTTGGAGAAATCTGTCTTTCAAGGAAGCAGAGATTACAAAATTAATTTATTTCAATATTATTTTTAGTCTACATTTAACTATTGCTAATTACCATTATTGCATGCCCTCCAATATGCCCCATTTATACTCCAGAAAGATGGAGTATAAATATTTCCTCAAAGTCACCTGTGAAAATTGAGCTCATCTAATAATTAATGTGGAAAATGATTGAACTCCATAAAATATGAATATATATCAACATTGGTAAAACACAGTTGCATAAAATTAGCCATTGGAGGAGGAACCCACCAAGGAAAGGTGTAATGTTTCAGATTTTTGAAGTCTTCCACTGCTAAGCCTCAATTATTTCAATAGTTAAATACATTCCATTCTGAAGATTGAATTACTGTAGTGTTAGGCTGAAATGCTAACCGGTGTTTGTTATCTTTTAGGTACATATAACTTGGGAAAGGAATCACTTTTGGTGGAACTGGCCCAAGAATTTCATACATGGATTGTAGTGAGTCCTCAGAAGTTGGAGCTTATGCAGCTGTTGGAGATTGAGGATGTTTTCACTTCTGAAGAAGGAGCTGGATGGATTCATGCTGTGGATTTTTCAGAAATCTGCAAAGAAACAATAACCACCTGGAATCAGAATCATCCAACCATTGCTATTCTCCCTACCAGCAGACCAGTGAAAATCAAACATCCTAATATGTATGTTGTTCCTTATTCTGACCATTCATCTTTCCAAGAACTATTAGAATTTGTAGCTTGGCTAAAGCCCTGCTCCATTATCCCTGTGGTAAAGAATAAGGCATGTCAAGTATATTTTCAACAATACTTGAGCTCTGAAAACTATTCACTTCTGGAGTCTAAAGTTCCAGAATCAGTTAAACAAGTCATACAAAACAAGAAAAAAAAGCCGATAAAACTACTAAAATCGTCAACCTCTCACCATGTTCCAAGGGGAGTTTGCTTTGACTCTCCTGAAAAATGTACTAGCCAGATGTACTATTACCCTGAAACAGAAATTTCTGAGTTGTGCTGCCCAGAATCCACAAACAGAACTGACTCTTATTCTAGACAAGAACAGTTTATTCAGTCTTCACAGTGTGAAGAAAAACAGGAAGAAATAATATTAGAACCATCAAACCTTGAGAACCAGAGAGCACTCCCTGTGGTAGAGTCAGAAAACATGTTTTCCACCAAACATCAGCTGAAGGACATTGATAATGAATTTAAAAAGCATCAGACAGTTGTAACATCAGCATGCATATGCACTTTTTCCAATGACAGAAAGGATGCAATCTCTACTCTAGAAAGAGTTCCTTCTTCCTGGAAGAACAGTGATTATCTTGCTCAAAGAGTCTTGGACAATGATGTCTTGACAGCATCACAGACTGATCAGATTCACAGAGTGGCCGGTCAACAGATTTTAAAAGACTTTTTTCAGGGATACGGTTTATCTCCGTTAAATATCTCGAAGCGCAAGTCGCTAGAAAACTTTGATTTGCAAGTAGAAAACTACTTAAAAAGAGGAAGAGTATCAATAGGCACAGAATAATAAAAAATTGCATTCTGGACAAGAACTTGCAGGAAAAAGCAAAACATCTGATCATGTATATTAAATATACACATTCCTTTTTATAATTTCCTACAATTATACCTAACAAAAATAATTCTGGTTTAAAATCTATGTGTTTTTTAGATATTTTCTCTAACCATATATGTATTCTTGACCAAAATCTTTTGACTTTAGGGCATGTCCACCAAAGATGATAGTATGTGCCTGGTTTTTGTCTACATTTCCAACAATTGTTAGACATGTTTTTAAACATTTTCACTAACCTCACAGGTGTTAAGTGCCATCTATAGAACATTTAGTATAGGTTTTCTTTGTAAATCACCGCCTTTGGTATTTTAGAATTTCTTTCCCCAAAAAACTTTGTATAAGTGTTTTTGTCCTGCTGATCTGGCTTCCGTGGTATTGCAATGGGATTCCGCTCTCTCGAACAGTATTCTGACGCACCTTTGTTTGTGGCATTTGGGGTGGTTGCTGTGGAAGTTGAGGATTTGATCTGTATGTGTTGTCTTTCTATACACGGATGTTAGAAGTTGGCTATTGGTGGTTCTAGTAACAAGGAAGTCCAGGAAGGGCAGTTCATCATTATTCTTGGTTTCTATTGTAGATCGGATGTCTTTGGTAGGTTTGGTCAACCTGGTTGCGCTTGATTATCACAAAGGTGCCATCCATTTAACATACCCATAGCTTGGGGTTTATTTGTGGAATTATACCTTCGATTTTCTGTATTTAGTTATTTCTAAATTTTCTTTCATTTATATCCAAATGATTTGTACAGTTGCTTTCAGATGACAAATGTTAGAGAAATAATGCATTGATTGATAATATACAATAATTGCATTATACTAAGTCAATTAGAATTTGTCAATGTCACAACTTCTGTTAATAAAATTGTCTCCAGGTCACAGCATCTAAGGGACAGGGACAACTGATTTTGCAGTGAGCCCCATTAAAGTCTGTTGGTTTTTATGAATGCACAGGACAGAGTTACAAGGCTAAGAATAGTAAAGGTGGCTAGTTTCTTTTACTGCCGCTTGCATTTCTTATTATACTGCATGGTCCATCAGAATGCATAAAAAGTTTTGTCTTTTCATTCAGGCTAGCACAGGGGTGTCAAACTCACAACGTCACGTGACGTGTCACGATGTATTGCGACTTTTTTGCCATTGCTGGCAAGAGGAGGGGCGCACGATTTTGCTATGATGCATCCGGCCCATGGGCGGGCAGTTTGACACCCCTGGGCTAGCATATAAAAAGAGAGTAGGAGATGCTGCCAGGTGTAATGAATTAGTATGTGTTAATTTTTATTATCTTAATTCATGTCTCAAACATGTACATTATACAAGAAATAGAACTTAAATTCAGCCTACCAACTCAGCCCATCTGGTTCACAGAATTTCCAATGATAACTCTTCTACATTTTAGCCTTTACAAGCAGGGCTCACAGCTTTACAAAATAAATATCAAGTGACTTTGACTCCTGCATAAGAAATCAGTGAATGCTATGAGGACGTAGGGATTTTGAGGAGGAGTGGAATCTCCTAAAGATCCATACTCTGCCATCATTCTTTCTGCTTGGACTGGTAAGAGGGATAGATCTACATTCTGGATCAGTTCCAGTTTTTCCCTCTTTTGAGTCCATTGCTTGTATATCATTCCCATTTATTTCAATGGAATAAGATCTGGGCTGAGAACATTACATTTTTTGTATGGGTTATGGTGCAAAACAAATTGAAACATGTTCAAAGAAGTGAATGTTGCAGATCTTTTATTATGTATTATTCAAGTCTTACAGCTGGCTGCCGTTTCTGGCTTTTCCTGCTTCAGTTAATTCCCAAGGGAAGGTTTCACAGGCAAAGTTTTGCTTCTCTATCTAAGATCACACTCCCAAATTTTGGCAGGAAATATCACATTTCATCCCAATATTAACAGTAGAAATAGGAACCCTCTCTCCTCTTAAACACATTCAATTCTCAAGGCCTTTGAGTGTCTTTTTTGGGCCAAACTCAGTCAGAAAATAGTGATTTCAAGATTTTTTTTGTGAAAGTGTAAGCAAAGAATGCTTGATGCCCATTCTCACCCTTGGAATTCTGAAAAATAGAAAAGAAAATGTCCCAAAATTAAGCCTCTTCCATTGTTTGTGATCCATGCATCACTAGCTGTTTTTTTTGTCACACGCTTGAAGGTCAGGAGGTGAGTTCCAGCTGCCCCCTCATTGCCTGCTGTACCTTACAGCACTAACATAAGATTAAAAACAACACTGAAATGAATGCGATGGAAAACTAGGATTATTTTTTCAAAGAAACTGACATGAAATAGGAAAATAGATTTTGGCACTGCTGGACTAGTGGAGTGTTTCTCAATTTTGGACTCAGCCTATGTGGACTTCAGCTCTCAGAATACCCTAGCCACCATAAAAAGTACATACATCTTAAAGTTGCCATGGCTTAGAAACACTGGTCAAGAGTGTTGGTTTCTGCATTAAGGTTATTTATTGTTTGAATAAGATTCAGCTTTTGGTCAGGCTAATAAACGCATGAAATTAGAGATGATGTGGAAATGACATCCATTAACAGCAATTTTCAGCCATCGCCTTCCTGTTACAGTTTTAGCCAAATGGAACATAGCATGAATGTTCACTAATAAATGAAAATATTTTCCAGGGTACAGCTAATAGGAAGAGGCCTGTTGGACAAGATGGTTGTTAGATGTGTTAATTATTTCTTTCCTGCCAGGATTGGTGTAACTGCTGATGAAGCACTTGTTTTCTGTCATAGCTGGAAAAATCATTTCTCAACATTTTGTCACTGCTAAGCTATAAAATAATTTCTGATCAGAAGCCATCTAGCAAGGTAACGTAAGTTTCCAATCTGCTTCCTTAAAACCAGAAGACGGAATAAGATATAAAAAGCATCCTAGTATTTGCATAATATGTTCTGTACTTCAGAACAAGAAGGAGGGGAAGGATCAGGAAAAAACAGGTAATAGTAGCATGTCTGGTGCTGTTTGTAACTGCTTGCTTTTCTAGTACATGTGGTTGTTTCCCAGCACACCACACCCTAGAATATGATATCCCTTACGTAATGGGCAATATTAAACTAATCACTGCTTTCAGGATAACCACACAACAAATGAAAGCCTCCAAGCTCAGTCCAGGTGGGCCCTGCCTGATTGCACCATGACGCAGATATCAGAGGGGGGGGGGGAAGAATGTGGGGTGGTTTTTTTTTTTTTTCCATTCCTTTGCTGGCTTAGTTGTGCGATTTCTCAGAAGTTTCAGTAAATTCCTGTTGCCTCTTGCAGTATGTCAGAGCCAGATAGGTATGGCAAAAGCTCACCTTGGTTTTCTGCTAATTTTATAATAAAGCAAATAAACATGCTGAAGGTGAAATTATAAGGGAAGCTGAAAAAAAATGAAATGCAGCCTAGGGTAGTGGTGCTATAAAAGCAGGCCATAAGTTGGGAAAAGGTTTTGCTGGAAATAGGGTGATTTCTTTTTCAAGGAAGCTAACCACTATTGGATTCAATTTCATCTTGAAGACCAAATAACTGCAGAAACAAGATTTTAAATAATATTGTAAAAAGATCATTAGCCAGTGGGCAAATGTACAAAATCAGCAGGGGATCAAATAATTTTTTTCCTCACTATTTTCAAATAATTTTTTTTCCTCACTATTTTCAGCCATAAGATATTTCTGATTTAGGCATGACTGTTAACTAGCAATTAAACATGCCTCATGCAGAAAAACAAGGCAGTTGGCTTCTGAAGATGAATTAATCCACGGTATCTTTGCACTAGCAGCAATCTAATTTAGAGATAAAGCA
Source organism: Crotalus tigris (assembly GCF_016545835.1). Lineage (NCBI taxonomy): Eukaryota > Metazoa > Chordata > Lepidosauria > Squamata > Viperidae > Crotalus > Crotalus tigris. The sequence continues at coordinate 232,292 of NW_024097551.1, read as the reverse complement.
AAATTAGTTATCTTCAAACAGAAACTTATTAAAAAGATTAGAGCAGTGAACCATAATGAAACAGGCAGAAGCTGAATGATTCTCATCTGATGACTGGCTGAACAAATGTCTCCCAGAGATTTCATAAAGTAATAAAACTAACTGGAAAATTGCAAATTTATACATCCCCAGGCCTTGTGTTTGAGGGGTTAAACTTTTAAATGTATTTATTTAAAAAAAGCCACTTTACTATGAAATAAAAAATTAATGTATGTTGATTAATTTTTAAAAAGTTTTTATAAGGATTCAAACATCCCATGTCTGGATTTTTAGGAGGTTTCATCTTTGAAAAGTCCTTGAAAATCATTAATCAGCATGAAGAGGGAATCATATGGATAAAAATTACCTGCTGTTTAATAATAGCAAAGAGCAGGATTAAATAGACTATTTTCAGAATACATAAGTAAAAAGTGGTTCAGAATTCTGGTTCGCAATTAATATTATATATGTGAATGCAACAATAAACAAATAGCAGAGGCTCCTTAAACCCAAAAGCTCCCATCTACTGCCTGTTTCATTATGGTTCACTGCTCTAATCTTTTTAATAAGTTTCTGTTTGAAGATAACTAATTTTGCTTTATCTCTAAATTAGATTGCTGCTAGTGCAAAGATACCGTTGATTAATTCATATTCAGAAGCCAACTGCCTTGTTTCTCTGCATGAGGCATGTTTAATTGCTAGTTAACAGTCATGCTAAAATCAGAAATATCTTATGGCTGAGTTCCTCTGAAAATAGATACAGTGAGGGAAAAAATTATTTGATCCCCTGCTGTTTTTGTATATTTGCCCACTGACAAAGAAATGATCAATCTATAATTTTAATGGTAGGTTTATTTTAACAGTGAGAGACAGAATTACAACAACAAAATCCAGAAAAATGCATTTCAAAAAAGTTATAAATTGATTTGCATTTTAATAAGTGAAATAAGTATTTGACCCCTTTGCAAAACATGACTTAGTACTTGATGGCAAAACCTTTGTTGGCAATCACACAGGTCAGACATTTCTTGTAGTTGGCCAAGGTTTGCACACATATCAGGAGGGATTTTGTCCCACTCCTCTTTGCAGAGCCTCTCCAAGTCATTAAGATTTCGAGGCTGATGTTTGACAGCTCGAACTTCAGCTCCCTCCACAGATTTTTTATGGGATTAAGGTTTGGAGACTGGCTAAGCCACTCCAGGACCTTAATGTGCTTCTTTTGTTGCCTTGACCATGTGTTTTGGGTCATTGCCATGCTGGAATACCCATTCACGACCCATTTTCAATGCCCTGGCTGAAGGAAGTTCTCATGCAAAATTTGATGGTATATGGCCCTGTCCATCATCTCTTTGATGCAGAGAAGTTGTCCCCTTACCAGAAAAACATCCCCAAAGCATAATGTTTCCACCTCCATGTTTGACGGTGGGGCTGGTGTTCTTGGGGTCATAGGCAGCATTCCTCCTCCAAACATGGTGAGTTGAGTTGATGCCAAAAAGCTCAATTTTGATCTCATCTGACCACAACAGTTTCACCCAGTTCTCCTCTGAATCATTCAGATGTTCATTGGCAAACTTCAGACAGGCCTGTACATGTGCTTTCTTAAGCAGGGGTACTTTGTGGGTGCTACAGGATTTCAGTCTTTCACGGCGTGGCGTGTTACCAATTGTTTTCTTGGTGACCATGGTCCCAGCTGCTTTGAGATCATTGACAAGATCCTCCCGTGTAGTTCTGGACTGATTCCTCACCGTTCTTATGTTCATTGAAACTCCATATGGTGAGATCTTGTGTGGAGCTCCAGATCGAGAAAGATTGACAGTTTTTCTTTCATTTGCGAATAATTGCACCAACTGTTGTAACCTTCTCACCAAGCTGCTTGGTGATAGTCTTCTAGCCCATTCCAGCCTTGTGTAGGTCTACAGTCTTGTCCCTGACATTCTTGGACAGCTCTTTGATCTTGCGCATGGTGGAGAGTTTGGAATCTGATTGGTTACTTCTGTGGACAGGTGTCTTCTATATAGGTAACAAGCTGAGATTAGGAGCACTCCCTTTAAGAGACTGCTCTTAATCTCAGCTCATTACCTGTATAAAAGACACCTGGAAAATCTTGCTGCTTGATAGGGGATCAAATCTTGCTGCTTGATAGGGGATCAAATACTTATTTCACTCATTAAAATGCAGATCAATTTATAACTTTTTGAAATGCATTTTTCTGGATTTTTTTTGTTGTTATTCTGTCTCTCCCTGTTACAATAAACCTATCATTAAAATTATAGACTGATCATTTCTTTGTCAGTGGGCAAACATACAAAATAAGCAGGGGATCAAATAATTTTTCTCTCATTATAATCCTTATCTTTATTGAAATATGTTCAAGGTGTAGGGTCTCCTAATATATGGGAGAATGGAAGGAGGGAGAAATTTTGGCTCACTTGAAAATTTTTTTGGGTATAATTAATGTGAAGTTCCTTGAATGACATTTTTGCCAAGTTCAGTACAGTTTCCTGACTTTTCCTAAGCCATAAGTATGCATAACTTTAACCTCCTATTAGTTCAGAAGTGGACTGCACTTTTACAAAAAAAGCAACTGGAACCAGGGAGGTTCCTTATCTAATTTAGATCAGGGTCGGGCAAACCTTTGGGACCCAAAAGAACATTTGAAATTGTGCTACTATTTTGTGAGCACTCCTCAAAATGTCTACTCTGGTGCTGCCATGTTTGGTCTCTCTCTCACAATATACAAAATTAGTAACAGACTTTCATTTGTAGTCCCCATCCCCCCGTGCTCCTTCTCAGTCATTGGGGGGGGGGGTTTCCTCAACAGGTGAAGTCTCCTGTCTTTTTTTCTAAGAGTGGTCCTGAGCTTCATGTGGGGTCTGAAAATATTCTTTTTGTACAGTATCTGGGAACATTATCTGAATCAAAGTAAGCAATCTATTGCCACTCAGAAAGTTTGGCTTAAAAAGGGCGTGGAACAGTAAAGAAGATGACGAAAATAAGAACACCTGCAATCCTATTTGGAAATCTTAAGGACGTGGATTTAGCACCATCATTCTAAAGCTATTTGGAATCAAGAAGAATTGGAGGAGAATCAGAACTGCAGTTTAGAGTTGACAGAAATAGGGAATGCCTCTTCATAATGAACAAGTTGAAATCTCATAACTAAATGAATTGCATCCTAGTGCAATAACAGCCGATGCTTCAGGTAGAACATCTGTCCTTTATACTGAAGTAATCTTTGTTAATTGGTTCAGTTCAGGGTTTGTTGGCTATTTACCCCTATTTTATTGCTGTTTTTAATTTTTTAATTACTGTTATCTCTCTTGTCTATTCTTTTAAACTAGTACTTATATTAGTATATTGCTTTTTCTTTTCTTGAAAATTATAATATCTAGCTTTTAAAATAAACAAGAAAAATGGGGAAAAAGGGAAGCACAGTTAGAATGGAAAAAGGAACTACTAAATGATTTAAAATTGAGGAACAAGTACACCAAGATTAGATACTCTGTACCTTATTTAACTTGCATGCATTAATCTATTGTGAGAAATGAGAAACGGGGCTGCAGTTAAATTTTCTGGAAGAAACAACAAGAAAACTCACAAAATGTATTAAATAGGAGAGGACAAAGAGGTCAAGAGTTTCTATCTTTAAAAAGGGAATAAATGATCTTGCAACCTATGTAACAGTCAATCTGATACTGAAACCCGAAGTTTACAATATTTGATTTGGCAACAGTATGCATGAAAAGGGTTTTGGAATTTCAGCTAATCACCAGCTGAAAGAGTCAGCAATGTAATGTGGCTACTCAAAAGGCAAGTGCAATTTTAGGCTACATTAAAGACTAAATATTCAATAGTTAAAATATTCTGCACTGGACATAATCGCAACTCAATTACCGCATTCAATTCTGGGCTCCACATTTGAGAAAAGCTTTATAAGAAACTGCACTAGATCTAAAAAGGGAACTGAAAATTAAGCTTTAAGAGGAGATACTGGAGGAAACTTGACAAGTTTAGTCTAAAAATTATATTATAATAGTAATGTGGGGCAGTGAGAGTGTAGGTTCTTGAATGGGAGTCACATAAAAAAATACCCAGGCACGTTCTGTTCTGCAAATCATGGAATAATGATCAAGTTATAGGAAGGCAGAGTGCTTTGAAAAACAATGATAAAATGCTATTAGACAGTGGAATCATTTGACAAGATTCCCTCCATCACTTGGCATTCTAATAAACAATATATTAGATATTATATCTAGGCCTAGGGCAGTGGTGGCGAACCTATGGCACGGGTGCCAGAGGTGGCACTCAGAGCCCTAGGCCTTCAGCTGGGTTTTATAAAACCTTTTCGCTTTAGGCCTCCACCACAGTGTACAAAAAAAAAAAAGGTTCAATCAATCAGTCAATTTCAATTTCTTGTGGGAAAAAAAAAGATCTTGCAAAGTTGGAATTGATTGATTGAACTTTTTAGTCCCACCCAGTCTGCTGTTACCACTGCAGCCATGCCCACCCAATGGGCCACACCCACCCAATGGGCCACACCCACCCAGCACCCGACGATGCATAAGTGGGTTTTGGGTTGCAGTTTGAGCACTCAGTCTCTAAAAGGTTCGCCATCACTGATCTAGGGTGTAGGATCTGGGCTGCAAAAACTGGATGACCATTAAAAATGACTGTAAAAAAATTAAGAAAACACTAGGTGGCAGCAAAGAGATTTCCTTGCTGTGGTCAACTAGTCCATACTTTTTCAGCCCTGATCTGGTAATTCTAAATATAAGGAAAAAATATTGTACATTTTTTTTCTTATATATTTCTTATATGCTTCCTACTCTAGATGGTCTACTAAAGTCGGATCTGGTTAATAATTGATTAGGAGACCAGGGAATACCAGGGATGAAGACTCAAATGGGAATTTAAAAAAGAATATCCCAGAAAAAGACAACAGCAAACCACTTCATATTGCTCCATCATTAATCTTTACTACTACACGATAGTGTACATTGTTATTATGATTGTCTACTTTCACTGTGGTGCTCTCTCAGAAAATAAAAGTAATGTTTTCATCATATCCTCTGTTAGTTATTCTATATCTATCTCTGATTCACAACATTCTTCTGCAGCAAGTTCCAGCAGTTTAAAACTCTCATTGCCCTATTTTCTATATTCTTTGATCTCCTCACCCTTCCTTCTTTCATTCTGTGATAGGATTACCAGCTTTGCAACAGCCCCTGTGTTTTGTTACTCATATTTTTGAGCTGTACCTATAAAGCCATTGCTTTTCATGGAACTTAAAATTCCAGTTAATTTTTTTCTGGTTCAATATTTATTCAATGTGTAGAAACAAAGGCCTAAATTGGAATCAAGTTGAAAAATGTTTTTATTTTCAAGACAAAAAATATTCAACAATTTCTGGGATGCTTCTTTCTAATACGTTATTATAAAGATCTGATACATGGTTTTTAAGCCTTGTAATGCGTCATTGCTATCTGCAGTTTTTAGGCCACATCACTGCTGTTGTCAGAATTTCATGCTTTCCTGCTGTTTACATAAGCATTGTGTTACAGGAAGGCCATGCCTCCCCCCACTTAGCCAGAAAGGAAACTGATTTGAGCTGTTGTTTTCAAAATTTTCTAAAATATTATCCTCTGACTGGGCCCAGAATTAACTAAACATAGCACCATAACTCGTATAAGGATGAAACAAAGAAACTTAAGATGATTCTCATGAACTTAACATACTACCACATACAGGGAAAATAATGCATCTTCCACACTTTAACTCAACAGCTACCAAAAGCGTATGCAATTTTAAAATTTTAAGCAGCAATGTTTCAAATTCAGTTAAATTATATATAGTAAAATATTAAATAAAGGTCTGAATAAATAATTCACATGTACATACTTCTCTTAACTTTTGCAATATTTAAATTTATTGTTTAGGAAATCTCACTGGAACAAGCAATGGTTTTCCTGGGAAATACAAGTTTAATAAATTATTATTATTAAATATTTAGTTGAACAAGCGTCAGAAATCTGAAGATTGCATCTTATGCACTTGGAATATTTTCTTCATCTGTGATATGAAAGATAAGGAGTATATTTTTTCCTTTCATGCACAACTCAGTTAATAATAATATCCTATATATAGCATGACATTTCCCGGTTCTTTTGGGTGAAAATTGAAAATAAAATAAAAAGCAACAACAATTAATCATAGCACAGAAAGGAAACCAAACCTTCCACCATTCAATATTTCCCCATCTTTCTTTCTCTGACCTTTCAGCCAAATTCCAAGCAAAAAGTTAGAGATTACATTTAAACAAATTTAACTCCAAGGATGAAATTAGCAAGACTCAGTTTTTGACGTTAGCAAAAGGCACCAGTCTTCTCTATAGAGGAAATGTCTTCAGGATGTCAGAGACTTCCCCTTCCCACTGGAGATTTCCTCATTATCAAACAAAAGGCTCTTCATTCTAAGGTCCTCACCCTGATTGGTAATGCAAAGGCCACAGGCTCAGCAGGGTGCATAACCACTGAGCACCCCCTTTTATCCAGCCAGCTAATTGCACCCTCCAAGAATTCTTAGAGGCTGAGTCTGTTTGCAGGCTTTCAAGAAACAATAGAGGGACTTTCCTATAGAAGAAAATTGACTTGTGGTCACTTTGACAGCTGATTTGCCTGTGTGAAATAAATTTCTCTGCTTTGAGTGACTTCCTACATTCTGCATTCTTTGGTGCTGGCTCAGAGCAAACCTGTTTTTCTTTTTCTAAGAAGAGCTGTGTGCTGTGGGTAGGATTCAATGAAAAGTATTGTCTTCCAATGTTAAAAGTCATCCACAGATGGCAGTACTGATCTGCAAGTAGCTGTGACATGTTCTTTAGCCCTCTTCTTTCGCCGCAGTTGAGACTTTGCTGTTAGAAAAGGTGGTGTTGCTATTGTTCATTAAATGGAAATATGCAGTGAGTACTCATTGCTGTGTTTTAAGTAATGTACAATTTTTGACTCCTTCAGGAGTCCCTCCAATTGAAATGTGCTGCCGAATGCAGTTTATGATGGTGATTGTCAACCTGAGTAGTTCTATATCAAAAATTATATAATTTTATAATTAAGGCAGCAAACATGCAAAATATTCCTCCCTCTTCCCAAGAGTTGAAATTGATTAGTAAAGTCAACTTGCTATGTTATGAAAATGAAGGTGAGGAATTTCTTCATAGCATTGTGACAGCCATGGGCTTATCATTATGACTTAGAAACGAAGCATCACTACATAGAATATCATCACAAAGCTTTACTACCCTTGTCCCCTCCTCCCCCCAAAATCAAAACTCAGGTTTCAGCAAGAAAACTCATGATTACATTTTTTTTGGTATGCAGATGGTATTCTTCATATGATTTCCTTGAACTTGACATCCTATCAACTCAGAGTATTAAATTGCAGCACTGATACAATTAAGCAGAATTTGAAAGCACAACAAGGCAATTACTACTACAACATAATACTAGACCTTACACCTCATGAGCCATCTGTTATGTAGATGTGAATTGTGGATGATTTTATCAGCTTATCCCATCCACCACAGAACAGATTTGGGATCATGTAACTTCCTACCTTTTCTCAGAATTGAAGGAATACCATTATGGGCATCTGTTTGACTGAAATGAAAGCTGAAAAGGGCTCTCAAGACCTGCTTGAAGAGACAAAGTCTAGAGTTCTTTTGTGATAGTTTTAAGAAGCTTATCCATTGTTGACATTAGTACGGCATGTGATGAATGGGGTTGATTAGATGGAGAAATAAATATTTAACACAAGGGCTCATTTCAAGGATTATTTTCCTGTTTTATATATTTTAATATTTTAAATATTATATATATTCTATAGCAATAACAAAAAGTAATGTATCCATCTCCATAATTTTAAATAAGAATATATATATATATATATATATATATATATATATATATATATATATATATATATATATATATATATAGGTCTTTGGTTGTTCGGGTTTTCTCCCACGTAAAATTGGAAGTGTCTTGGCGACGTTTCGACGAAGTCCCATTCGTCATCTTCAGGCTGGTGTTTCAGCTTCGTGCTTTGAGCAGCAATGTGTGGTCTTAGCTGTTTCTTCCTTTTAACTGCCAGTGGGGGTATGAACTGATTGGGTGGGAGCTTGGCTGTGTTCTGATTGGGTGGAGGTGTGTTCTGAATGGTTAGGGGCTTGGCTGTGCTCTGATTGGCTGGGGGAGTGTTCTGTTTGGTTGTGCTCAGGTTAGTCTGAGTTGCAGAGGGGTTTAAGATTTTGGGCTGCCTTGCTATTTTTTGGCTTCGCGTTCGTGGTCGTGCCTCCTCTTCATGGGGGGTGTCAGTTTGCTTCATGTATGGATTGGAGGGGTTTAAAGTGGCTAATGATGCAGCTGTGGTCTGGCTTCTGGTTTGTGGTCGTGCCTCGTCATCGGTGTGGCTTTGGGTTTGTTTTTTGCATGGATGTGTGGTGGTGACATCCTGTGTGGTTTTTGTGAGTGTGGGTCTGGTATCATTTTTTGTGTTAGGGAGTCGTTTGTCAATAAGGGCGGGTTTCCAAATGGCTGGTAGGCGGGAGGTATCATCTCGCTTGTTCATGCTGTGTGGGCGTTTTTCTATCTCGATGGCTTCTCTGATTATTCTGTTATTAAAATGTTCACTTTTGGCAATGGTTCTGGTATTTTTAAAGTCAATTTCATGTCCTGTGGCTTTAAGGTGTTGGACCAGGGAAGATGTTGGTTCCTCTTTTTTGACTGAGTTCTTATGTTCTTCAATGCGTGCACTTATTCTTCTGTTGGTTTGTCCGATGTATGTGGTGGGACAAGTGGTGCATGGGATTTCGTATACTCCTTGATTTTCTAATTCAATTTTATCTTTGGGGTTTCTAAGGATGGTGGATATTTTTCTGTTTGTGCAGAATGCTGTTTTGATGTTGTGTTTATGGAGGATCTTACTGATTCTGTCTGTGGTGCCTTTTATGTATGGGAGGAGGGCTTTGCCGTTTTCTTGTTCTTTGTCTTGGATTTTAGTGGGGGTTTCTTTTTGGATTAGGTTTGTAATCTTATTTCTATGGAATCCATTGGATGTTAGTACATTGGTGAGAGTGTGTAGTTCGGGTTTTAGGTGTTGTTCGTCAGCTAAGCGTTTTGTTCTGGAGATGAGTGTCTTGGCTACAGAGTTGATCTGTGCTGGGTGGTGGTGTGAGAGAGCATGCAGATAGCGGTTTGTGTGTGTTTTCTTCTGGTAGATGGTGTGTCCTAGGGAGCCATTGGATTTCTTATAGACTAAGACATCCAGGAAGGGAAGTTGGTTGTTAGCTTCTGTTTCCATGGTGAACTGTATTTTGGGGTGTAGGCTGTTGAGGTGTGTGAGGAAGTTGTCCAGTTTTTGTTTCCCATGTGGCCAGATTATGAAGGTGTCGTCTATGTATCTGAGCCAGAGTTTGGGTTTGTGATCCAATTTTTCTAGAACTTGGGTTTCAAAGTGTTCCATGTAGAGGTTGGCAATGACAGGTGAGAGGGGTGTCATCTTCAGGCTGGTGTTTTCAGCTTCGTGCTTTGCTCCTCAAAGCACGAAGCTGAAAACACCAGCCTGAAGATGACGAATGGGACTTTGTCGAAACATCGCCAAGACACTTCCAATTTTACGCGGGAGAAAACCCGAACAACCAAAGACCTACAAACACCCGCAAAAACCTCAGAAAACATACATACATACATACATACATGCATATATATATAATTAAATTATATATATTATTTAAATTAAAATTATGGAGATGGATACATTACTTTTTGTTATTGCTACAGAATTAATGTTCTCCTGTTCAGATTTAGCTTAACTGTTGTTGAAACAAACTTTTATCTGCTGTCTAACAGGATTGGAAAAAAAAAAAGGATTTGGATCATCCAAAAGGATGGTAGAAGGCCATCCATGGATTTCTGCCATCTGGACAATCACTACAATAAAAAGCAATCCAAAATACAGTAAAAAAGAAATCCAATAGTACTTTTTGTGGGAAGTGATTGTGCAAGGGTTGTTCTTTTATGAAGGCTTTAAAAAGTTTGTCCATTAAGGAAGCATGTAATGATATTTTGTTATTTAACGATACCATAAAAAAGATTTACTAAAAATATTATAGTTTCTTAATTTCTCCTTTGTTGTATTCTGATATACAGTATTTATAAACATTTAAAATGTTTAAGTATTTCTAATACAGGATTAATGACACTGCCTGGCTGTATCACTAACTGGCCGAATATCTCAGTAGCTATGTATATTTATGTTTGATATTTTTATTGTTTTTATTGTTTTAAAACATTTTTAGTATTTTGATTGTAATATATTTTTTTGAATTGTAAGCTGCCCACAGTTATTGACTGAGATGAAATTGAACGAACGAATGAATGCCTCTGCAGGGTTTTAGCAGGAATTTGTTGAATTATCTTTGTTGTAAAAAACAGATATTCCAGCAAGGAGTTATTATTTACAGCTAGTCCTTAAATTAGAACCAAAACTGGAACTGGAACTTCCACTGCTAAGTAATGTGATCATCAAAAGAGTTGCATCCCATTTTACAACCTTTTTTTACCATGATTCTTAAGTAAATTTGGGTTCCCGAAACTATGGGCTGTGGCCCGGGACCAGGCCGTGGGCTCTTGGCCAGCGGGCCATGGAAATTGCTGGCTGGTGTGCACACATGTGGGTGTGCATTCCCCTCACTCGCGCCCATGGGCCCATTTGCACATGCACGAGGGCGTGAATGGGGTTGCTATCGCAGGGCGAGTGTCTGTGACCCATTTGTGCATGTGTGAATGGGCTGCTAGCTCCACGGGAAGCGCGTGACCGTTCACACATGTGCATGGCTCCACAGCATGCTGCATGCGCAAACGGGGCAGTTAGTGCCATACCAGTGTGTATGGCCCCATATGCATACACCAGTTTTGAAGCTGCTCTCCTTCCCTCTGGTCTGCAAGCCCGGAAAGGTTGGAGACCTCTGAAGTAAATCATTAAACAAGTGCTCATTAAACAAATCCAGCCAGTCATTCTCTCAGCCCAATGCCCCTCACAGGGTTGTTGTGGGGAAAATAGGAGGCAAGAGGACTAAGTATGTTCACCAGTTTTTCTGTATATCGTGTGTGTCTGTGTGTATATGTAAGAAGGCACAAGTGGCATCTGAATCAAAATAAACTTCTTCAATTGTACCCATATGTACTGACTGTACTGAACAAGTGCAGATGGGACATTTGCTGAGATTTCTGTAAATTTAATGCACGTTATTTGGAGAGTACAAAATCCTTCCTTTGTATATCATTTATATCCTGCCTTTATAGTATTTTGTACCAGATTGTGTGCTGTATATATTTTTCCCTTTCTATTTTCCCAACAATCCTGTGAGATGTGTGTGGGGCTGAATGGCCATCACCCATCTGACTTCTGAGGTTAAGGGAACTAGAGCTTAATTTTCCAATTTCTAATTCAGCACCTTAACCACTAGACAAAATTACACTACACTACACAAAAATGTGTTTTTGGCTGTGCATGGTACACATTTTTGCAGATATGTTGTGGAGACCCACCTCATGTGATAAATGTACAGTACTGTACAACTCAAAATTGGGTTCAGAAAACAATGGTTACATAAATCACAGGTCAGAATGTTGTGAGACTCAGTATGTGTTTTGTAACCATGGGAAATAATTCATTTCAAAACACTGAGATTAAGATCAGTCTTTAATATGACTTCCATAGATAAGGGATTATAGAAGCTGAGTGGCTCTTTATCTACAAATGAACCCTGCTACCTTATATTTTGTTTCAAGGCTGTAATTTAGAAAGATGTGGAAATACAAAGATGCTGCAAGAGTTCAGACCACAAGCTCCTTTCTCAACAAATGGTGTCATAAGTTCTAGAATGATTGCATTTGATTGATAAAAAAAAGACAACAACTTAACTGAAGAGAAAACTTGAAGGATTCCTGGAAAGATGGAATACCACTGCTTTCAGAGAAATCCGGAATGCTTCATGGACTAAAATTCCAAACTTCCTGTAGGTTTTGAAAAAAAGGCCCGTTTTCTGGCAGATCAAAACAAGGAGAAAGGGTCTTTTTAAATTACCCAAACAGAAATTTAACTTGGATACAGAAGTAAGGAGCATCATACAGGTAATCCTTGACTTACAACCACAACTGAACCCAACATTTCTGTTGTTAAGCAAGACATTGAGTTTTGCACTATTTTATGACAATTCTTGCCACAGCTGTGAATCAATGAAGTTGTTAAATCAGCACAGATTAACTTCAAGGTCAACTTCAGACCAAGAATCAAACAATACCCCAATAAAGAAACTGCCACAGTGCCATTAGTAAACAGCCCAACCAAAGAATCCCTAAGACAGCCCCCATCCATCAGACAGGCAAGATACAAGAATATAAACCGACAGCAAACAGCACTCCTTACTAGCACTGATGATGTTTCCTAGTTAGGGTAATGAAACGTTTGCAAGAAAACAAGCAAGCTCAGAGAGCACCAAGGACCCCTCATTTCAATCCTGAGCTACAAATATTCTCCTTCATTGGTTGTTAAGTTAGTAACAAGGTTGTTAAGTGAATTTGGCTTCCCCATTGACTTGGCTTGTCAAAAGGTCGCAAAAGATGATCACATGATCCCAAGATCCTGCAATCGTCATATATGCCAATTGCCCCAATTTTGATCACATGATCACGGGGTGCTGCAAATGTCGTGTGAAAAATAGTCATGTAACTTTCAGTGCCTTTGTAACTTTAAACCGTCACTAAACTATATACGTCGAGGACAGTAGAGTGAATGTACAGTCACACTAAGAAAAACAAAGATAAGCAGAGGGTTTCAGTTCCTTACTTCGCTGAATACAACCGAGAGCCACGTTGCTTCTGAAAACATTAACTAAAACCGTTTATTTGCGATGCCCTCAGAGGTAAGTAGCTTCTACTGAACAAAGAAACAAGTCTGGCGGCAACCCTGACGCCACTTGAGCCCTTTTCGGTGGGTCTTAATCCGAATAATGGGCCCAGGACTGAAGCTGGACAGAACGGCGGAAAGCTACGAAACCCGACGAATCCTTTCAGGACGGCTATCAAGGCGCGGCAGGCGATCAGTTCTAGGGCGAGCTTTCCCGCTCGCGTTATCGGCCTCTGCCTGCTGTCCCAAACCCACTTCGGCTCTTAGAGACTTTGGCTACTTCGCAGTAAACCATCACAAGAAAACTGAGCAGATATTCGGTTTGATAGCGTGTCGGGCGAACCAAAAAGAAATTCGCATTATCACTCTGCCTGTGAACACTGGAGAAAATGCACCCAAGCTTCCTTGCGCCACAAACTCAGCGCCGTTCAGCAACTCCCTCTCCGTCACGTGGGTTCCCATGATCCTCCCCATCTCTTCCTCGGCGCTCGGCTTCCTTTGCCTGGCCGCCCAGAGCGTGCGGGGCAGCTTGAGTTCCGCATTCGGCAGGTTCAGCCTGATTTAGGCGAGGGGCGCGGAAGGGAGCGGGAGCAGCTGGGTTGAACCGAGGGGCCCTTGAGGGCGCGGCATCTAGCAGAGCGGCGGGGCCGGGGCCGGGCTGGGCTTGCTGGCGGGCGACGGGGGCCCAAGCCTGGCGAAAGCGGAGGCTGAGCGGCTTGGGGGTTGCCTGTGGGCTGGCCGGCTCGACAGGGCCGCCGCGGCCGCACTCCCCCTCGCCCAGGGCTAGGATGCGCCCGCTTGTCCCCCGGCACCGGCAGGCAGCTTCCGGCCCGGCCCGCGGTTGAGATACCCCGAACGGTGGCGAGTAAGTACCTTCCCTCGGGGCGGCCGTGAGAGGGTAGGGTCGAATGGGACAGGCCGCTGGGGACGCGATTTAGCCTTGACTGATAGGTCAGTGACCGCCATATCTCTGGGCGACTGCTGAGGCCTGCTAGGAAAGACGACGAGCGAAAATCGTTGCCAGAAGTGAGTAAATTGTGGTGGGTCTAGGGGAGACCCCATGGAAGAGTTATCGTCGGTAGACGATCAGTTTTTTTGTTTTTCCCCTAATATGGTGTAATCGGCCTTTTTTCCCTGGTTCCCAGCGACTTAAACATAAATAAAGAAACTGGATTTTTCCATTCTTCAAAGTTGTTTGTTCTCTCCTGCTTAAATCGCTTGAGCGGATTCCTCAAGCATGTAAATTGCGTCAAACATTCCGAAAACGTTCTTGTGTTGTGCGCATTAGGCAATTTTGTTAAGCTGAAATACAGTTGAAGCTTACAAAAATTATACCGAATTAGCAATTAGCGGGAGCGCTTCTTGCAGAGAAACACGACATATTTTCCCAGAAAACATTTAAACACACACAAACAGACCCATGGAAAATCAGTTGATTTTTTTTTCTCATAGCACAATAACTTTAGAATAGTTGATGGATTTCTCAGTAATCTTGTGGCATTCTATTGTTGCAATTATAATCTTTCGTCAGTTTCCCACAGTGATTGTACCTAGAAATGCTCTTTCAGAGTAAGAAGTAGCTAGAGATTTTAGATTTAGATCTGTAAGGTGCTGTATAAGTAACTCATCTTAAGGCATTCCTCAGTTAATTTGATATGAAAATAGTAATGGTTTAAAACTTTTCACTTAAGTTGCTAGGGTTAAGTTTCTACATATGAATGTAAGATGCTAAGCTAAAATGTGGCTGGCTAGTTATTGATTGTGTGTTGTTTGAACATTGTGGTTATGGTACAGAAGATTGTATGATCTCAAGCAATCCAGCTAATTCAGTCAACTGGGTGACTCATTGTGAGTAGCTGATATGAGTCTAAAATGCTGATTAGTAAAATATATATGGTATAGAACTTAAGTTACTGGGATGACACTGAAGAGACATATTTTCAAGTCCACCTTCAACCATTGAAGCTTATTAGGTGACTTTAAGTGAGTCATTCTAAGCCCAGTCTACCTCACAGATTTGTTGTGAAAAAATGGAGGAAATACTATGTTTACCTGCATGAGTACCTGAGTGAATGGTGGGATATGCATTAAGCAAATAGATACAATGTTCTGTAGTAGACCTTTCTTAGAAGATAAGCAAGATGTAACTGTGCCAGCATGTAGTTCAAACTTACATTCAAAGGCATGTTGGGTTTGATGGGGTAGATATAAACCATGGTCCCCCCAAAATAAGACCTAGCCTGAAAATAAGACCTAGCTTGATTTTTACACATTGTCCAATATAAGCCCTACTCCAAAAATAAGCCCTACTTAAGATCCTGCCCACTCCATTGCACCTGGTTGCACGAGGTGGAGTGAGGCGCACAGGTTAAAATCAAGCTAGGGTGGGGATGGGATGGAGCTGTCCCACACGCCCCACACATGCTTACCTTAGGACCGTTGCAGCCAGTCTTCCATGCTGCGACATCTACCCTGCCTCGCCAGCCCTCTTCTTTTGCAGTCACTTGCTGCTCATCATGCGTGTCATCCCCGGCTTCTGTTTTGCCTTTGGAGGCCTTCCGGAAAGGTGTCTGCAGTAGAGAAATGGCATCCAGATTGACGTGCATGGTGACCCCCTGAAGGCCTCTGATGATGAAACGGAAGCCAGGAGCCGCCACAAGAGGGCGGGCGAAGCGAGGCTAGGCAGATGTCGGGGCATGGGAGGCCTGGCTGCGGTTGTCCTAAGGTAAGACATCTCCCCAAAATAAGACCTGGTGCCTCTTTTGGAGGCAAAAAAAAATGTAAGACCGGGTCTTATTTTTGAGGAAACATGGTATGTTAGCATTTCATTATATTTCATTCCTTGTTCCTGATCTGCTGAAGACAAATGTAGCTGGGTAACATCCAATAATAAATTTGGGGGTGCATTTGTGAAGCTTTGCAGTATATGAGGAGGACTAAAGGATGGCGGGAGGGGGGAGGAAAGCGGGTCGCGGCGCTAGCCAAATTTGAAATTCCTTAGTAGTAGTCGCTCACTGTCAAATCTGTGCTATGGTGGGGTGATCAAAAACATCCTAACGGAACTGCTTCAAAAGTTCTTGGTGTGTCTTGTCTAGTGGTGTGCGGGCGAGCATTATCGTGAACCAACACCACACTGGAAGTGGTGCCATAGAAAAATCTGCCAAATGTGAAGATGCCAAAGGAGTACTGCTAGTGAAGTTCATGCTGACTTCCAATGTGGTGGTGGTTCAAGATAATGGTCGCTTGCACACCGTTAGATGCACCCAAAAACTTTTGAAGCAGTTCCATTGGGATGTTTTTGATCACTACCCCCTATAGCCCAGATTTGGTGCCGAGAGACTACTACTAACGAATTTCAAACCTTGTAAAAAAGTGCCTCAATTTGAATTGAGTAAATACTTTAAAAATTAACCATTATGCAACACTGACTGAAAACTAGATATAGGTCCCTATTCCTTCTGTTGAGATTATACCTTTAGTATAATTCTTTAGAATTAAATCCATGCTATGAATTTTCATGTTTTAAATTATTGAGAAGTGATAGTAAGTAGCAGCAAAATAGTGTTTTATCCTGATAACAGTTTGCATTTAGACCAGTGGTTCTCAACCTGTGGGTCGGGACCCCATTTGGGGTCGAACAACCATTTCACGGGGGTCGCCAAACAACGCAGTCCGCCATTTTTTCCCCCTTTTCCTTAGCTGTGCTACTCCCTTTTATTCTATTGGCTTTTGAAAGCCAATAGAATAGACTCTCTTGAATAGAGTCTAATTCTATGGGCTTTCAAAAGCCAATAGGAATTGTCCAGGCTGTCTCTGCCCTGCTGAGCCCGCCAAAAGTCCTATTCTGCAAACGGTGCTGCACCAGTTGAGTAGTCCTCGACTTACGACCGGTTGAGTAGTCCTCGACTTACGACCGGTTGGGGGTCGCGGCATTAAAAAGGTTGAGAACCACTGATTTAGACCAATTTTATAACACAATTGATGCTGATGTGGCATTAGATTTAGCTTATATGCAAGCTGGAGAGGGTTTTAAGACAGTTTCCTGGATACTGATAAAAGTACTCTACTGAAACATGTGTTATGGTTGTTCTTTGAAACTTGATACAATGCCTTTAGTACAGCAGATTTTCTTGGGCAGATGTTTGGGAATAAAAACCTGAGATTTGTTTCTTGGAGCCAGATTTGATTTTCTTGCTACTGTTTTTTATTCATTGAGCCAATATGCTATAAAACTTTTGGAATGGATGTTAGCTCTTCTCTGGCAATATTCTAGAAAAATATGTATATGATGCAGCTGCTTTTCCTTTGCATGAGAAGATGACACTGGTAACTGGCATCTGATTATTGCTTAGTATATAAAAAAGGGCAGTATAGGCTAATTTATATTGTATTATATACAAGAAGCTTGCATTTATGTTCATTATTAAAAGACAGTAGTTACAGGGGAGAAGTTCAAACTTTGCAGTAGCTTGAACAAATAGATTAATAGCTTAGCTCCTAAAAATCCAAACATATTTATGTTGTCCGAATTGGAATATAGTTTACTTGGCAAAACACTTGTCTTAAAGTTTAAGCCTCTGTTAGATCTGATATTAAAAGAGTGAAAAAAGAGTTAACATTTTGTAGGAGTATTATTAGAATAGCTGATAGAACAGTGGATCACTAACATGTAGGAAGTTGACTCTTCCTCTGCCCCTAGAGTTGGGAAAGTTTTGTTGTATAATACATTGCTATAGTTCAGGGGTGTGAAATTGCTGGCCCATGGGCCAGCTGCATCATGCGGAAACTGCGCCCACCCCATTGCCAGCAATGGAAAAAAAAGTCGCAATATGTCACGACACATCACATGACGTTGTGAGTTTGACACCCCTGCTATAGTTAGTAGTTAAAATAGGATTCTAGTATTTAAAAATACTGGAAGGTTACTAAGGAATGTTTTAATTTTATGTTATGGCAGTTAACATGCAAATTTAATGCAATCTAGAGGTGACTCAACATTGAAACTGCATTTGAGATAGTTAACATGAGTTAAACGCACATTTTTTTCAGAACTATCTTCTAATATGTTAGTGCTTGAATTACAACTTCATTTAGTGATTGAAGTTACAAGCACTAAAGAAAGTGACTTATGACATTTACAACCTTGTAGCTTCCCCTTGGCCACATGATCAAAATTCAGACTCTTGGCAATCGACTCCTATTTATGACTCTTGCAATATCCTGGGGTCATGTGATCATCTTTTGTGACCTTCTGACAAGCAAAATCAATGGGGAAGCCAGATTCACTTAACTTACTAACTTAACAACTGCAGTAACCCACTTAACAACTATGGTAAGAAAGGTCATAAAAGGGGCAAAACTCAATTAATAAATGTCTCGCTTAGTCACAGTAATTTTGGGCTCAATTTTGGTCGTAAGTTGAGGACCAACTTTAGCTATTTATCCGCTCCCATTTTTTTACTGGATATATTTCTATTGGTCTGTACGGATGGCATAAGAAAGTGTTTGCACCATAGGCAGCATTTTAAAGAGTTTAATAACATTGCAAGATAGAAAAAATAGTATTAACTGGTACAGGTAGCATCAACAGCATTGTGAGGTAATTTCTTTGTTTAAATAGGGAAGTTAGTTACAGAATGAGATTTTATTATTTATTTATTGCAAATATTTATTTATTGCAAATAAAAATGCATTTATGAATTGACTATGGAATATTTGTACAAATATCTTGCATAAAGCATAGATTATATAGTTGTGGACATGTGTTGTATCTTCAAAATTTAAAAAAGTTTTCATAAATTGATTTTTTTTTAAAAAATCGGGTAGCTCTTAAATAATCTCACCTTATATAGTTGGGGAAAGCCAAATAATTAAAAGATACTTTTTAACCATTAAAGGTTAATTTAAAGGCCCAATTAAAGGCTAATTTAAATAGTAAACAAAATGAAGTTTTGAGGTCCCCATCCCCAGGTTGGGGCCTATTTGGAATTGGGCCACACGAGTGGCTGGCTAGAGCGTGTGCATGCGCATGCATGCATAGCTCAACTTGTGCAAGCAGCAGACTAGTTATTTAGTTAATATAACCAAGATAAACTTTGATTAAGAGCTTATTTGGTGTAGTGTTTAAAAACATCTGGCTAGAAAGTAGAAACTGAGTTCTAGTTCTGCTCTAGGCACAAATTCATCTGGATGATTGTCTCAGCAAGTAGAAAGAAAGCAATGGCAAACCCCTTCAGAAAAGAAAGCTTTGCGGATTTGTCCATGTAATGGTCAGGAATCAAGATTGACTTTACCTGTCTATTTATTAAATTTGTTTGCCTCCCATCTCACTGCAAGACTTGAAGACACAAATATATATATGTTTTCTGAAGTTTTCGCGGGTGTTTGTATGTAGGTCTTTGGTTGTTCGGGTTTTGTCCCGCGTAAAATTGGAAGTGTCTTGGCGACATTTCGATGAAGTCCCATTTGTCATCTTCAGGCTGGTGTTTTCAGCTTCGTGCTTCGGGCAGCAATGTGTGGTCTTAGCTGTTTCTTCCTTTTAACTGCCAGTGGGGGTATGAACTGATTGGGTGGGAGCTTGGCTGTGTTCTGATTGGGTGGAGATGTGTTCTGATTGGTTAGGGGCTTGGCTGTGCTCTGATTGGCTGGGGGGTTGGCTGTGCTCTGATTGGCTGGGGAAGTGTTCTGTTTGGGTGGGGGCTTTGTTGTGCTCAGGTTAGTCTGAGTTGCAGGGGGGTTTAAGATGGTGGGCTGCCTTGCTATTTTTTGGCTTCGCGTTCGTGGTCGTGCCTCATCTTCATGGAGGGTGTCAGTTTGCTTCATGTATGGATTGGAGGGGTTTAAAGTGGCTAATGATGCAGCTGTGGTCTGGCTTCTGGTTTGTGGTCGTGCCTCATCATCGGTGTTGCTTTGGTTCTGCTTCCTGCGTGGATGTGTGGTGGTGACATCCTGTGTGGTTTTTGTGAGTGTGGGTCTGGTGTCATTTTTTGTGTTAGGGAGTCGTTTGTCAATAAGGGCGGGTTTCCAAATGGCTGGTAGGCGGGACGTATCATCTCGTTTGTTCATGCTGTGTGGGCGTTTTTCTATCTCGATGGCTTCTCTGATTATTCTGTTATTAAAATGTTCAGTTTTGGCGATAGTTCTGGTGTTCTTAAAGTCAATTTCATGTCCTGTGGCTTTAAGGTGTTGGACCAGGGAAGATGTTGGTTCCTCTTTTTTGACTGAGTTCTTATGTTCTTCAATGCGTGCACTTATTCTTCTGTTGGTTTGTCCGATGTATGTGTTGGGACAAGCAGTGCATGGGATTTCATATACTCCTTGATTTTCTAACTCAATTTTATCTTTGGGGTTTCTAGGATGGTGGATATTTTTCTGTTTGTGCAGAATGCTGTTTTGATGTTGTGTTTATGGAGGATCTTACTGATTCTGTCTGTGGTGCCTTTTATGTATGGGAGGAGGGCTTTGCCGTTTTCTTGTTCTTTGTCTTGGATTTTAGTGGGGGTTTCTTTTTGGATTAGGTTTGTAATCTTATTTCTTTGGAATCCATTGGGTGTTAGTACATTGGTGAGAGTGTGTAGTTCGGTTTTTAGGTGTTGTTCGTCAGCTAAGCATTTTGTTCTGGAAATGAGTGTCTTGGCTATGGAGTTGATCTGTGCTGGGTGGTGGTGTGAGAGAGCATGCAGATAGCGGTTTGTGTGTGTTTTCTTCTGGTAGGTGGTGTGTCCTAGGGAGCCATTGGATTTCTTGTAGACTAAGACATTCCAGGAAAGGAAGTTGGTTGTTAGCTTCTGTTTCCATGGTGAACTGTATTTTGGGGTGTAGGTGTTGAGGTGTGTGAGGAAGTTGTCCAGTTTTTCTTTCCCATGCGGCCAGATTATGAAGGTGTCGTCTACGTATCTGAGCCAGAGTTTGGGTTTGTGATCCGATTCGGATCACAAACCACATGGGAAAGTGTCGCCAAGACACTTCCAATTTTACACGGGAGAAAACCCGAACAACCAAAGACCTATATACAAACACCCACGAAAACCTCAGAATATATATATATATATATATATATATATATATATATATATATATATATATATATATATATATACACACACACACACACACACACACACACACACACACACACACATATACATACACACATTGACTTGGACTTTTCTAACCTTCCGAAGAAGGTGAATGAATATTCCAATTCAATTGGATTTCCCTCTCTGCATAGAGCTAGCTGTTGCAACTAATTGCTCTGGTGGAATGATTCCAGAATAATAAGTATAGCTTCTTTTCCTGCTATTACTTCTAATCAGGTTTTGTAGGATATATATCTAGAGAAATGGGATATAATTATAATTGCTAATAGCAAATTTGGGCGAAATGAATGATGAGTTGGCTATTCTTATTCAGTGGTAAAAGATATGTGATTTCTATTTCTGCCAATGTGACGTCTAGTTCTTTGTTTCCTCTAGGTATGGCCTCACAGCTGCAGGTGTTTTCACCTCCATCAGTATCTTCGAGTGCCTTTTGCAGTGCCAAGAAACTGAAAGTGGAGCCCTCTAGCTGGGATGCTTCAGGACAGAGTAACAGTGACGAGTATTACAGTCACAGCAAAAATCTCTCTGGTGCTCAAGGGCCAGCAAGCTCTTCTCACCAGGTAGCAAACTTCAGTATCCCTGCTTATGATCAGAACCTCCTCCTCCCTGCTCCTTCAGTTGAGCACATTGTGGTTACAGCAGCAGACAGTACAGGCAGTGGTGGAACAACATCCTTTCAAAACAGCCAAGCCCTAACACACAGGGCTAACATTGCTTTACTGGAACCTTATCAAAAATGTGGCTTAAAAAGGAAAAGTGAAGAAGTTGACAGCAACGGTAGCGTGCAAATAATTGAGGAACATCCACCTCTCATGCTGCAAAACAGACCTACGGTGGGTGCTGCGGCCACTACCACCACTGTAACAACCAAAAGCAGTAGTTCCAGTGGCGAAGGTGATTACCAGCTAGTCCAGCATGAAATTCTTTGTTCTATGACAAATAGCTATGAAGTCTTGGAGTTCTTGGGCCGAGGAACTTTTGGACAGGTGGCAAAATGCTGGAAGCGCAGCACAAAGGAAATTGTTGCTATCAAAATTTTGAAAAATCACCCTTCTTATGCCAGGCAAGGTCAAATTGAAGTAAGCATCCTTTCTCGACTGAGTAGTGAGAATGCTGATGAATATAACTTTGTCCGTTCATATGAGTGTTTTCAACACAAAAACCACACATGCCTGGTGTTTGAGATGCTGGAGCAAAATTTGTATGACTTCTTAAAACAAAATAAGTTTAGCCCTCTGCCTCTGAAATACATTCGACCAATATTGCAACAAGTGGCCACTGCTTTGATGAAACTGAAAAGCTTAGGTCTAATACATGCTGACCTAAAGCCTGAAAATATCATGTTGGTGGATCCTGTGCGCCAGCCATATAGGGTCAAGGTCATAGACTTTGGCTCTGCTAGTCATGTCTCAAAAGCTGTGTGCTCCACCTATTTGCAGTCACGATACTATAGGTAAGTATCAGTTTTCTATGTTCAACCATGCCTTTTGTATCAAATCTTGAATCAATAGAAAGCTTTAATTCAACTCACTGAATTAAAGTGTGAACTGGGTCACCGTATCATAGAACAGCTCAAATTAATTTGACTGATTGCATGCCCACTATGTCAAAAAAAAAAGAAGAAATATTGACTTAGATAATCCATTACAGACATATTTATAGACAAAGTTATAGGAATTTCCTTCTGGTTCCTATTTGATGTTCTGTTACTTCTTTGTTATGGTTTGAGGAACCTGAAGGACGGTTTCCCCATAACTTAAGCTCTCCAGAGAAAGATCATCCTTTTGTTCCTTAACCTGACTAAATTTAATTATATGAACTAGTCAGATCAGCTTATCTATGGTAGTGCAACATCTGTAGAACGGCCTCTTCGTTTCTGTGCCAAGTTTAAACTACATTTTGTTTCATTTTTCAGTTCAGCAACATGTAAAACTTATTGACAGGGGCATTTTAAGTTGTCATACTAGATTATTTATTGTATATATGCATTTTCAATTCTAGTAATTGTAAGTTTATATCTGCCTTTGTGCTGTAACATATTTTGCTTTTCATGTCACCTGATGGCAAAAGAAAAAGTAGTGATTTTTTTTTAAAAAATAGGCTAGTTTTCTTGAACTTGGATTTGAATATTAGCTTTAGAAACCATGGATTAATTGAATCTTACACAATCTGGTATTTTAGATTATAGCTGTCATCATCTAGTACAGCATGCGAGCTGGGAATTATGATAGTTATAATCCCATTCATATAGAGAACATTAGCACATCAGATGCTAACATGTGGTATCTGAATTTTCATTGTTGAAATTATAATATTTGTGCTAAGCACAGCATTAATAGGTAATTGCAATAAGTAAATACTCAGTAGAACCCAATTTGCTTTATTCAGGAAAATGATTATCTATTTTTTAAAACAACTTTTTTCCTTATATGCATTCACTTCATAATTGCCCATGAGTGCCCCTGATTTTGAAATCATGCTATTGTCAGCAATCCTCCTTATTATATTTATTACACTACTTCATGGCATGTAGTCATTTCAGGCCTTATCAAAGAAGACGCAGTTATCCTTTCAAAGCTAAAAATAGGAAATTGACCATACATAATATAAACTAAAAGTTTATCAAATCATATTCCCCCTTCAGTTGAGGGTGTTACAGTCTCAAATATTTTGGGTTAGTGAGCACATTATTAATGTTTCTACAAAATGTCCCTGGGTGACCAATTAGAAAACAAAACAGAGAGAAAATCTAGCAATTCTTGCCACAGTTGCCTTATCAAAGACTATCTTATGACTGAAAAGTTGGGGGATTTCTAAACAGATCATTGGATTCCAATCCCAAGCCATTCCTCTAGGTACACTTAATCCTAGAAACTGACACCATGCTTTATATTTATTAGTGTTATTACTACTATTAATGTTATTAAAGTCTGGTAGGATTGATAATCTTAGAAGAGATTGTGGTCACAATCTACACATGAATTAAAATACTAATTTCTGTTCTAATTCTTGTGAAATTTGAGCTTCATAAAACTGCCTTTTTAATAAAGAAAATTTTTTCAATTACAGTAGAATATTGAAGCGCCATTGTTCTAATTTAAATCTTAGTTTAATAGCTCAAAATATTCTGAGATGAGGTACAACAAATTACTATCAGCTCCTTTTTTTCTGCCATTTATTGTTGGTAGGGTTGACAACCTATTTCCTTGTCTATGTATGCAAGAAGTGAGGATGTGGCAAAAAAGTAATCGGAGGTGTACCCTGCATCTATGCGTACTTCCCTGGCCAAATTATAGATCTGTCAGTCCTGGAATAATAAAAAGTGTGTTATATTTTTCTAATACATTGGAGAACACAATATGAAAAAGTGGTGAAACACTAGTACAATTGTTTCCTATTTATAACCACAGCTTCACAAAGTAAGAAACAGCTGTTCTAGGAAAGAGCAACTATGCAAGTATTAAATCTATTGGATAAAAAGATTCCAATATTGGATCGGCATAACTGCTAATTATTTGAAATGTGATTTTTGTTCCCACATATAAAACTGATCAGTAATCAACAGAAACATATACTGCATCCTATATGCTAAGCGAACATTATCTAAATAATGTGTTTTTGCAGTCAATTCTTTCTTGGCATAATTATGTTCCAAAATTGAAAATTTGGAGTCCTTTTCAAATAATTAAAAATCTGCATATCACAGCAAGCCACAATTGCTTAAAATTCTTTACTCGGTTTTTAAATAGATTTTACTAGAAAAACCCAGTAATTTATCTGAGCTTAATAAGAAGTTATCTCATTTCTTTGATTTTATGCTTTCTTATTTATTACCTAACATATATGTTCCCATCAAAAAAATCTTGATACTTACTTGTTCCAATTAGATATTTAATTATTATATAGTTGAGAGTTTGCCAAGCTTTTTTATTAAAATAAGAAA
This sequence comes from Crotalus tigris, assembly GCF_016545835.1. Classification (NCBI taxonomy): domain Eukaryota; kingdom Metazoa; phylum Chordata; class Lepidosauria; order Squamata; family Viperidae; genus Crotalus; species Crotalus tigris. The sequence continues at coordinate 207,272 of NW_024097551.1, read as the reverse complement.
CATTGTGACTGATCCTGTTGGTCATTGACAGGGAGCAGATGACATAACATATACTAGTACAGTCATTTTAGTCTTATTGGCTTGTCATCTCTCATTATTTGCCTTACTGACATAGTTCCAAGAGTTTTGGAAGAGTCTGTAGAAAGCACATGAGTCATATGTTCAAAAGGGGATAAGTCCTAATTTGTTAAACTTCCTTTCTAACCATAATATATAACAAATATCTAAAGTAGACTGTAATATTAGAAAAAAACACCCACTTTTTCTGTTGAAAAATATAAGTGTGATGTATTGTTTGTGCATATCTCTTAAGGACAGGAAATTACTGGTACTAAATCTATTCTGTCACTTCCATCTTACAGAGTAATTTGCCTTGATTTTCTCTAGACTTATTTCAGACTTACATAATGCTAAGAATAGACATTGTACCAAAATAAATGAAAATGATAAGATCTCTTCACAACCTTGCTAGGGTTTTTAAATATTTCATGAATCTCAGGTCAGTATATTTGACTCCAGCTTTCAGTTGTATGAATATAAGAATTCCTTTCATTTTCACAACAGTAAGCTAGAGCAGGGCTTTTCAACCTTTTCACTCATTGTACCACTTTTAGGATATGGCAATATCCGCGTACCACCAGTCGCCTAGCAAGGTGTCAAAAACTTGACCAAAAAATAAAAAAGGAAAAAAGTGATAAAGTATAGGTAGTCCTCAACTTACAACAGTTCGATTAGTGACTGTTTGAAGTTACAATGGCACTGAAAAAAGTGCACCCCAAGCCACAGCTGAGCAAGACACCTGTCTGCCCATCCGGCGGCGCTCTCATTCCCCTCCTCCGCTACCACTTTTCTCCAGCACTGGAGATGGATAATCCACGCAGTGGGTTGAGACTGTATTCCTGGCCAATCAGATCAGTCAGCCAAAGTTGCCACGCCCCGTCATGGACCATGATCCTTTAGTCTTGACTGATCTGGCCATGCGAGACATCTACAACTTTTGGCTCCTGGGCAGGTATAGTTCCTTTCCATTAGGGGGGATTTTTTCTAGTAGCTGAAATTGCTTAGTTTAAAAGTTAATTAGAGATAATTTAATTCAATTTAATTGACCACTCAAAAATTTCCTTGCTAAATTGTAAAACTCAGGAAGTCAGATTCCTACAGGGGAAACCACCCCCACTTAAAAGGGGGAAATCCCTAACTCCCCTCCCTAACCAACCCCAGCCACCTTCCAGCAGCCGGCAGCCGCCTTAAACAAACGGGGAGGCTCGGGCAACCCCTCGCGTTTAAAACAAACAAACAAACAAACAAAAAAAAAAGACAGAAAGGCAAGCAGTTAGCAAGGGAAGCGGAGGACAAAGGGGACGCATGCTGGGAGGGAGATTGATTAAGGGAAACAGCTGGCGTGCGAAGGAGCAGTCTTTTCACTCCAGGCTGCTCAGGATTTTTTAAACGAGGCGCCATTGTCTGCACAGCTGGAAGCACGCGCAGCTCTTTGTTACAACCGCACGTGGCATAGGCAGCCTTGTTAACACATGCGCAGTAGTTTCCTGGCAGCGGCGGCCATATTTTTTGTCCAAACAGGGGAGTTAAAGTTCCTTAAGAAAGCTAGGTTCAGCCGCTGGAGTGAATTAATAGGCAAGCAGTACTGGGGTACTAAAGCATCTATTATTCATTCAGAGACATTCAAATCAGACACATAGCTACTGGTTCCAGGACTTGGTGTCTTCTACCTAAAGTAAATAAGAACCTTTCATAACTAACTGTGTTTAGTTGCCTTTGGCTCCTCCCAGACTTCGGGTCCCCCATTAGTGGCCCGTACGCCTCTGGATTTAGTGGTGGGTTCCAGGCATCCCCAGTCGCGTGCCTGTCCTTACCCACCATAGTCAAGCCGGGTTCCAGGCATTCCCATTAGCGTGCCTGTTCTTATCCGTGCACAGTGACTAACTCTGACAATTTTGCAGAGTCTGCTCCTGAGTTCCAGACGCCCCCAGTAGTGCGCCTGTCCTTACTCAAAGTTGGAGCTCTCCTACTACCTGGGTCCCCCCTATCGCGGCCCAGCGTTAGTGGAGAATGGAGGAAGCAATCATTCCCTCCACTGGAGCCCCGCCTTCATCCTCTGGAGCACCTGCTTCAGAGGATTCGGAATCCTCTGCAGCCCCTAGAAAGGCTGCAAGGAAGTCATCAAAGAAGGCTGACAAACAGGCAATCAGAAGACACCAAGCCCTAGAAAAAGAGTTCGACAGAGCCCAGAAAAGGGCCAGAATTGAAAATAGGCAGAATGGGGGAATAGGTCCTGACCTACCGCTGGGTCTCCCTTCATCCCCACGGGCCATTTGGTCATTAGGGAACTCATCACAGTCCCAAACAGAGGGTGGGATAGGCGAATTCTCATCGCTCTCCCGATCCCCCTCCCCACGGAGGTTACAGGAAACCCCGAGGACCATGCTAACCACAGCACCTGCAGGGTCGCAGGCAATGGTCACTCCTCCTGCATTGACAGGGGATCTGCTAGCTACCCTAATAGCACAGGCAGTGGACCGTGCATTTGAGGCCAGGGCTCAAACTTCAAAAGCCAAGCCTCTAGGACTTAGAACGAGGCATCGGGAGGAAACGGAGGATCATCAGGACCTCTCCTCCATCTCAGACTCGTCGGTCTCTGAGGAAGCTTACCTGGACCAGCCAGGTACGTCACAAGGGATTCAAATGTCTGAGGAGGAGGAGGACACCTCACCTCAAGGGCCGTCCTTCAGCGGCCTGTTTAACCCTTCTCTTTTTGTTACTATTCTGCGCAAGGCTGAGGCCACAGCCCATCTGGGGCATGGGACACCAGCGGAGCCTGTCACAGTTGACACGGAGGCTGAGCCGACGTTCGCCGAAAAGGTAACCACTCAACACCGCATACCATGCCCGACCATGTTCCTAAACACAATAAGGAAACAGTGGGCAGCGCCAACCTCCCTACCGCTTCCTAGCAATGCGGAGAGGAAGCTATTTAACGTAGCAAGGGAGCTAGAGGGAACATTGGAGGTACCGGTGGTGGACGAACCCATAGGTCCCCTGATATCGGACACGGCCATATCAGGAGATTTTGCTGAGGCTCTTAAAGCCGAGGACCGAAAGAGTGAGTCCAACTACAGGAGAACGCACCAGGCAATAGCTTGGGCTACCAGGGCGTCTACCTCTGCGTCCTTTTTCTCCAGAGCCACACTTTGTTGGCTCCGTGAGTTACAGGGCCGGGTTCCCATGGAGGATATACGCACTCACCAGGAACTCAGCAAAATGGTAGCGGCCACGGAATATGCGTCGGACGCAACACTTTTAGCGACCAAGTTTTCAGCCAAGGCAATGGCGGCAAACAACACGAGCAGGCGCATCCTCTGGCTAAAGAACTGGCAGGCGGATACCAAATCCAAGTGGAAATTGGCTTCGGCTCCGTACCAAGGGGCAAAGCTGTTTGGTGAGGCACTAACGCCATACCTGACAGAGAACAAGGACAAGCGCAAGGTCCTTAAACACATGCTTAAAAGGCAGGACAAGAGACCCGGCTCCTGGGGAAGGAAACAATCCTTTCGTACGGAAGCCAGGGTCAACTACTTTCAAAATTCCCAACCCTTCCAAGCTAGACAGGATAGGGAAAGACAGGGGGACAGACAGAACACAAGACATAGGCAAACACAGGGAAGACGGCCCTTTCGGGGGAACAACCGCCCCTTCCGCCGTACCAGATGACTCCCGCCCAGACCTTCCCATAGGGGGCAGACTAGCAGGGTTTGCTCCCCAGTGGGAAGAGACCACCACGGACGTATGGGTCAGGAACACCATACGTCATGGTCTATATCTAGAATTTCTCTCAAAGCCCCCGAACCGCTTCCGCCCGTGCCCCTGTCCCACAAACCCAACAAAGAGAAGGCTCATGAACGAGGCCGTTCAGCACCTTCTAAACATACGGGCCGTAGAGCCGGTGCCTATGAACCAGAGAGACCAGGGGTTTTATTCTATCCTCTTCGTGGTCCCAAAACCCTCGGGGGGTTGGAGAGCCGTTTTGGATTTGAAAAGGCTAAATTTCTACATAAAATACCGCAAATTCAAAATGCAGACACTACGCTCCATCCTTGGAAGCGTAAGGAAAGGGGATTTTCTGGCATCGATCGACCTCACGGAGGCATACTTGCACATCCCTATCTCTCTGGCTCACCGCCGCTTTCTACGGTTTGCCTACAGGGGGCACCATTTTCAATACAGGGCACTTCCATTCGGCCTGTCATCAGCGCCCAGGGTGTTCACCAAGATTCTGGCGGTTCTGGCAGCACAACTAAGAAACGTACCAGTCAGAGTCCAGTGCTACCTGGACGATATTCTAATCCAGTCATCGTCCGCCCAGCAGTCTCGGGCGGACCTAAAGTTAGTGATAAAAATGCTGCAGGACCACGGCTTCTCGGTGAACTTTCCAAAGAGCCATCTAACCCCAACTACGAGAATACTCCACCTGGGAGCGGTCATAGACACAAAGGAATGCAAGGTGTACCTATCACAGGAACGCCTCAGCAGCATAAAGAAAGCCGTAAAACAGGTAAGCCGCGGTCAGTCAGTGACGCTGGTCTGCCTCTCCCAGCTGCTAGGGAAGATGATATCGACCATAGCAATAGTTCCTTGGGCAAGGCTGCACTCAAGAGAACTGCAATGGTTCATGCTCCCGTTTCAGAGACAACAAATCAGTGCATCCCGGAAGAGGGTAGGCATACCTCCGAGAGTACGACACTCCCTCAGGTGGTGGCTATCTCCAGCTCTCCTCAGGGGGTCCCCCTTCAGGGAACCAGACAGAGTAGTAGTCACAACAGATGCGAGCTTATTCGGCTGGGGAGGCCACTTGGGGACCAAGTGGACACAGGGCCGCTGGTCAGCGGTGGATCTCCGACACAACATAAACTGGCTCGAGCTGCGGGCTATTCACCTAGCGTTAAGGCATTTTCACAGCAGCATAAAAGGCAGGCACGTACTGGTCCTGACGGACAACGTGACAGCCAAGGCCCACATAAACCGTCAGGGGGGCACACACTCTCGCTCGCTCTCGGCCGAGGCCCTCCTACTGGGGGCCTGGGCGGAACAAAATCTGGCCTCCATAAAGGCCGACCACATATCGGGGGAGGCAAACATCCAAGCAGATCTGTTGAGCAGATCAACAATAGATCACTCGGAGTGGCAACTACACCCGAGGATCTTCAGGGAGGTCTGTCACCGCTTCGGGCTTCCCCAGGTGGACCTTTTTGCCTCTCCTTCCAATGCCCACCTAACTCGCTTCTTCTCCCGATTCCCATCCAAGGGAGCAGAGCAGACGGACGCGTTACGGAGCCCATGGCCAAGGGGGCTCCTGTACGCGTTTCCACCCTTACCTCTCCTTCCGGCGGTAGTACGCAAGATTCTGCGGGAAAGGGCCGAGGTAATCCTTGTGGCCCCTTATTGGCCAAGGAGACCTTGGTTCGCAGACTTGAGGAGTCTCTCCCGCACGAATCCATGGCGGATTCCTCCGGAGAGGATCTCCCTCAAGCAGGGGGAGATCTCCCACCCAGAGCCACAATGGCTACAACTAGCCGTCTGGCTCTTGAACGGTCAATTTTAGCCAAGGGGGCTTGCTCACAGGGTGTAATTAGGGTCATACAGGCATCAAGGCGCCCCTCCACGAACCGTATCTACGAGGCCACGTGGAGAAGCTTCCAATCATGGTGCTCTAAACAGGAATTGTTACTCGAAGGGATCACAATTCCCAAGATCCTAGAATTTTTACTAGATGGCCTAGAGAGGGACCTCTCGCCAAACACACTGCGCAGGCAAATCGCCGCCCTCTCAACTATACTTTCTGCCAGCCCCGGTGAATCCTTGGGCAAGCATCCCTTAATACGATCCTTCCTCAAGGGGGCTGCAAACATCAGACCGCCAACCGTGCACAGGTATCCATCGTGGGAACTACCACGAGTACTACAAGCTCTTACCAGAGCGCCCTTCGAACCACTCAAAACATGTGACATTCGCTATCTGACCCATAAGGTAGCATTCTTGGTAGCCATCACGTCAGCTCGGCGGATATCCGAGTTAGCTTCTCTCTCAATGAGGAAGGACCTGTGCCATTTTCACAGGGACAAGGTAGTCCTAAGAATAGACCCTTCATTCATTCCAAAGGTCAACTCCCTTTTTCACAGATCACAGGAAATAGTCCTACCAGACTTCTGTCCAAACCCAGCTCATCCCCTGGAACAACAATGGCACACCTTGGACGTACGCAGGGCACTAAGACATTACATTTCACGCACAGCGGAATTCCGACGCTCGGAAGCGCTTTTCATATCCTTCCACCCTGCTACTAGGGGCCGGAAGGTCTCGTCCTCTACCATCGGTAGGTGGATTAGGGCATGCATCACGGGGGCATACCAGGCGGAGTCCTTGCAAGTCCCCAAGCATATCACAGCCCATTCCACAAGGAGTGCTGCCACCTCAGCAGCATGGGCCATGCAGGCTTCTATTGAAGAGGTATGCAGGGCAGCCACTTGGGCCTCGCCCTCTCCATTCATTCGTCATTACAAAATCGACAGGTACTCCTCTGCAGAGGCCTCCTTCGGTAGGAGGGTTCTCCAGCAGGTGCTAGACCAAAGTTGCACACGGGACCAGTCTATTCCCCAACCCAAGGGACAATAGGCTTTGGTATGTCCCACTGCGTGGATTATCCATCTCCAGTGCTGGAGAAGGGGCGTTGACTTACCTGAACGCCTTTTCTCAGCACGGAGATGGATAATCCACACCCACCCTTATAGACTAGAATAATAGGGTATATTTAGTGGAGCCAAAACGTCTTACTGTCAGTCAATGGCTGCGCTCGAGTCAAGACTGGAGGATCATGGTCCAAGACGGGGCGTGGCAACTTTGGCTGACTGATCTGATTGGCCAGGAATACAGTCTCAACCCACTGCGTGGATTATCCATCTCCGTGCTGAGAAAAGGCGTTCAGGTAAGTCAACGCCCCTTTTAGGATGGTCGTGTACCACCTGCCAGGTGCCACTGTACCACAGGTGGTACACGTACCACTGGTTGAAAAGCCCTGAGCTAGAGTTCCTTTCTTTTGCCAGAGTTAGTGGGATCCAACTAACTCTGTTAGGCTTCCTGTTGAAGTAAGGTAGAAATTCATTAATTTCTCCCTTTCCACCTTCCTTCACTGGAGTGAAAGAGACACTTATTTGGATGGTCTTCCAGATTTTGTGAGCAGTTTTTAAGTTGACTTTGCATGTTGTAGAAAAAATTAAAAGTTTATTTTCATCTTACAAAAACTGAATTCTATCTGATGTGGGTTTATACATTAATTATGGCTTTTTCAATAAGCTATGGCTAAAAATCCTGGTTTAGTACAAGTGAGTTAGTCTTATAGAGAAACTGTTTTACTTTATATAACTAAACTTTTAAAAATGAGCAACAATATGTTTCTTATATGCTTGTTGTTTATTTAAATAATCCATAATTAAACTTGGTCACAATATTCCCACTTTGGATCTCACCAATGCAGTGATAATCAAAAGTGGAATAAATTTTTTCATTGTCTTACTGCTGACTTTATTAGAAAAAAATAACAATAGAAAGCAGGGTGGATTTGATTTAAATCAAGTCGATTTAAATTGTGATTTAAATCACTAGTAAAAAAGCTTGATTTAAACCAACTTGATTTAAATCATAATTTTTAAAGAGCAACTGTCATCTCTGCCCACATTGGCTCCTCCTCTGACCCACTGTTGACTCACCAAAAGTCCCATTCACTTTAATGGGACGGCTGGGGATGCGGCAGTGACACTACAAGGCAGACATGTCAAACACAAGGCCCGGGGGCCAGATGTGGCCTGTAATGTGGTTTCATGTGGCCCGCAAAGCCATCCTGGAAACAGGAAATGGCTCCCGCTGCCTTAGCCGCGGCCCAGGCCGCCCGGGAGCCAATGTACAATTTTGTGGTGGCCATCTATGCTGAAACATATTCAGTCTTAGCTCCACAAGACCGTCTGGAAACAGCAAGGGACCAGCCTCTGCTGCATTGGCCTCACCCCCTGGGCGCGTGCTGGGGAAGTGTCACCCTTTTTGAGGAATGAAGAAATGCACCATCGCCTGGAAGTGGCCAGCAAATTGCCTCGCCTATTTCACATATCCGGTTTGATGGGCTCCGGGGGAGGGGTTTCAGCAGGCAGTGGGGCGATGTCCTCACAGAGCCAAGAGGCTGAGCCAGGTGGCAGAAATCCAAAAAGAAGTATGCTGCCACTCAGCCCCCAGCCTTCCCGATTTCAGCAGACAGCAAGGTGCAAAGCTGGCGAGCTTCGCATTGCCTGGCTCAGCCTCTCGGCACTGTGAAGAGAGCGTCCTGCTGCCTGCCGAAACCAGGCAGGCTGGGGTCTGGACAGCATTGCGCAGGTAACGTCGACTCTCATGTTGCTCATGACGTCCCCTTCCCCAAAGCCCACCAAGCCAGATATGTGAAGTAGGCGAGGGCCATGTACTGGCCACTTCCAGGTGATGGTGCATTTCTTCATTCCTCATGAAGGATGACACTTCCCCAGCTGCATTTCTTGCCTGTTTTTCTCCCTCCCTCCTCTCAAATATTTTCCTACCACTCTGTTTTTAGGAAGGAAGGAAGGGAGGGAGGGAGGGAGGGTCTGAGGGAAGTTCTGCCTTAGTCCTGCACTGCTGCCCTTTCACCATCCCCGTGCCCGCTCCTCCTGGCCTATCCTGGGGGTCTCCCATCCTATTGCTAAGGAAGCTTTGGATACAAAGCTGGGTCTCCTCCCATGGAGAGGGAATGGGCCTCCCTTTGATTTTGCCCTCATACCCATCATGAGCAACCTGGCTAAGGAGAGCAAGCACAGCAGCAGCAGCCTTGAGGAGGAGGTAAGTGCAGTTGGGCACCCCCTTGGGGAAGTGGAGCTGGGCTTGGTGCCGCAGGTGCTTGAGGGCCAGGCTGGGCATTTGACCTCTGCTGCCCAGGGCTGCGGGAAGCCCGCGGCACCATCCAGTCTCCCCCCCTCGCATGGCCTGAGAGGAACAGTGAGGCTCTTCCAGTGGACCATGCCTTGGCACTTGCCCCAGTCCCACCCCCTTCTGCCAGAGACCCTCAGATCTGTCCCACTCCTGCCCACAGGCACCCTTGACACGAACGATGTAGAGCTGGCCATGCCCACCCAGTAGGCCACACCCACCCTGGCCTCACCCACCTGCACCCCCTGAGGACAACCGCAATGCTGATGCGGCCCTCAATGAAATTGAGTTTGACACCCCTCAACAAGGTGAGGGACGTGGCGGGCAGCAGGTGAGTGGATGCCTTCTAACAGGTGCTGCCATGATGGATCTGAAATGACAAGTGCTCTTTAAATGTAAGGACTCATTCTTGCTGGTAGTTACAATCTTTAATAATATTATTTGCAAACAAAATGAAGGTTTCCTATTTAGAATAATAAGCTGTCAAGTTAGTAAAGCAGCGTTATCAGAACCGATTTTAGGTTAATAGGCTAATTACACATAGTTGGAAAACTACTCAAATTCTTTTATTTAATTAAAGCACTTAGAGCCTGGTACACATGCTTTTCTCTTCAAACACTCATATAGTTTGTAATGTACATAGATTTATGGAACAATGGGATAAAGGAATATTCCTGAACTTTGTTTTATGATTTATCTCATGGTTACTGTGATATTGTGTGAATGCATCAATGCAGTGCATGTTATCTCAGTTTGTAGAGCTTGGATTCATTGAATAAGTTTATCAAAAATGAAAATATTGCAGAATATATAGCCTCATGCTACATAACTAAGCTCCATTTCATGCTGAATAAACTAAATTATTAATGTATCTTAAATAGAAAACTATCTTTAGATAGATTTTTATTCCAAAAGCATTTTATTAAAATAAATTTGATAAAAATTAAAAAAATCTGATTTAAATTTAAAAAAAAACAGATTTTTTTGATTTTTTAAAAAAAATCAATTATTATCTACCCTGATAGAAAGTCTTTTTTAATATTGAAATAAATGTCCTAGTGTCCCTCATATGCTTCCATTAGCAACAAAAACATGGACACAAGTTAAGGAATTATAAAAACTATAATATTATTTGGAGGGTATAACTTTTGCTGGTTATGGTTTTAGAAAAAAGGCTAAATATTCATTATAGACGTCTATTTCAAGCCTTTATTTAGAAGAAAAATTATTTATGTATTGCATTAAAATATTACCTTTTTGTATTGAAAAAAATAGTTGCAGGCAATATTCCTATGCAGAATAACTTAAATGAATGTTGTAGAATCTTCTAGATTTCCATTCTTGCTAAAATTCCAGAGCTGCCTGTACAAATTTCTTTTTTAAAATTAAATACTTACTGGCTATAGGCTTTGTAAATCTCTTTAATATAAACATTCTTTATCCCTCATTTAAGGACATGGATATAATAAACTGCAGCTATGGTAGTTACCGAGACAAGAGTGAGAGGAATTCAGTCTTTTCTCCTATGGCTTGAAAGGTCAAATTAAACTTGACTGCTATTTTTTTGTTAGCATTATGGATTGGGTGCTGTACCATCAAACGTTTTATTGCTACTTTCTTTGGATTGTATTATCATCCAGTGTTTGTAAAATGTATTGTTTTGAAACATTTTGCATGATTATTAAATTAAAGAGGCAAAAAGAAAGAGCAGGATACACCACTCTTCCCGCGAAGCTGAAATTATTAGGTTTTGCTGCTCCCTCTGAGCAACAATTCTGTTAAGATATGGTAGAGCTAGGAAGGACTCCTCTACTAGATATCTGCTTTTTGCCTGGATTTGTCCATATGGATATACCAGAAAAAAATGTACAATATAAAACCATATTCACATGGTACCGTGAAACAGAAAATAGACAGCTACATTTTAGCCTACTATGTTAATACTTGTCAGTTTAAATTAGGCTAATTGAGAAAAATGTTAAGTTAATCATGGGTGAGTAGTTTACATCAAGAGAGCATTGTATGACTTAGAAAATCTCTGTTCTTCAATTTTTATTTATGCATGTCTGAAAATGAAATGTACTCTTAAAGTTGTAAAATAGATTATATCTTGCATATGAAAAATGTTCTAAAATTCTCACCAATGTTTTCCACCTTTGCAAATTTATCAGTTCTCATTATCACACTTTCTAAACCAATATACTGTACTAAGGTGAATCTTGAATTGGCCAATCCTGATCTAAAAGAGCTAGTGAAGCAAAAAAGAAGAAAAAAAACTTTTAGTCTCTTCTATAATTTGTCTATAAAAAGTTTTCTTCCCTATTTAAAATAAGTGAAAAGTTTAGGGATTGTATCATCCTCTGGTCGGTGAAATTGCTGGACTAATAACATAAGACTGAGGGAAAGGAGCAGCTGAGATAAGATGTAAATGAAGCAAAAGTCAGTGGTTATGGTCTCTTGAAAGAGGATGAGAATATACAGAAACTGGGTAGAGAAATAATGGAATTGCGGAGAGAAGTTGGATCTGGTGCTTAACAACAACCCATATTTGCACTTTTGTCTTTTTATTGCTAGAAAATGTTGCTAATTCATTTTATCATTTTATGTTGCTCCTAGTTATAATTGCATAAAAAGTAAGGTTACTGTTACTACTATTTTCAGAAGTAATTCCAAATTAAGTCAGTGGGATATACTTTGAAGGTGGCATATATCACTTTACAGGCATAGGCTAATTTTGCTAGAAATTGTCTCTTCCAATTTAACAAGATGTAATCCACAATCACAGTGGTATATGCATCTAAATATATTTATGTCAGATGACTGTAATGGGATACCATTGAATGCAAAATTGCTGCCAGTGGTATAGAAATTATGTGCATCAGTATTCCTACCTAAATAAGAAAATAAGAGTTTGTAAATAACGGTATCAGTTTTGTCAAATTTCACCTATTAATCTTTTGTAACATAAATATCCCAAATTTTTGTATCAATGTACAGGTTAAAAGTTAAAAATATTGGAACTCCTGCTGGTCAGAACTTAGTTTATTAGAAGTTATATATCTTACAGGTTGTCATAATGTCTTTTGTAGTTTTAAAGGTTACAGGATAAATTTGCTATTTTTGTCAGAACCTTTATGCATTTTTATTGGAAAAAATAATGGTTTACTATGGAAAACTCTTCTGATTATACATGTAATAATTTACAACCTTTTAATTGTCATTCAAATCAGTGGGATTTGTGAATTCGTTAGTGAATTCTAAATAATAAATAAAATATTGCATATTTTGTAGAGCTCCTGAAATCATCTTGGGTTTGCCATTTTGTGAAGCTATTGATATGTGGTCACTGGGATGTGTGATAGCTGAGTTGTTTCTTGGGTGGCCTTTATATCCAGGAGCTTCAGAATATGATCAAGTAAGTCTTTGCTGGCATGCTGATATTCAAACAATACCAACTTTAAACAACTATGCTAAGCAATAAGTTTTGTTGAATCCAATAGGATTTGCTTTTGAATAAATATTGATATTTGTACATGGGTTAAATGAAAGCCATTTAAGTCATTGGCACTGGACTTTTAATCTAAGATTGATTGGGGTTAATCAATAAGTGCCCATTCTTCTCAGATTGCTGCATATAACTTCTTATTTTGAGACAAAATATAACTATGTAAGACATTATGTAAATATCTGTTCATTTTATTCTTCCCCATCCTATTTCATGGTCCTATGTTATAAGAAAAATACAAAGAACTACACACTAGCACTTACAGGGTTACAGTATTTTGTTCCTGTGGCTATACAGTACAGTTGCCTGCTCCATTCTCTGCCAAGAAAGATTATTGCCAACTATCTCTGTGCGAGCATCACTATATGCAAAGTATGCTTTGTGTGTGGGTATAACTATATATACATGATTTCATGAAGTCACATTTGCTCTGGGGCAGACAGGAACTTTGTGTTGTTGTTCTCCTTGCTGTGAGCAATCTAATTAACTCATCTTCCTCTCAATAGTGCTATATGTTCAAGTGAATATTTACACTCCAAAAATTCACTAAAAAAGGAAGGCCTCTCCTCATCATACATTGGTTAGATACCAGTCTTCTTTTAACCACACTTTCACATGCACAGGTAGTCCTCAAGTTACAAGCTTTTGTTCAGTGACTGTTCAAAATTGGTGCTGAACAAGGTGACTTACGATGAGTCCTTAGAGTTCTGGCCATTTGCAGTGTCCCTGTGATCATTGCAATGAACCATAGCCATGTGATCCCAATTTCCAGTGTTCCATTCTGGCTTTCCACAAGCTAAGTCAATGGGGAAGCCAGTAGGAAATCAACTTGTGATCACATTAGGTCCTTGCTTAATGGCCTACATGGTCCTCATTTAACTATGACAATTCTGGGACTGCCAGAATTGCTGTTGCCAAGTCATATAGTTACTTGCTATTGTGTTTTATGATCACATTGCTTAGTGATAAAGTTCCTGGTCGCAATTGCTGTCATAACTGTTGGACTATTTATATCTATTTGCACCTTATTTCTTTGTGTACATGTAAATATTTTCTGTTATTTACAGCAATTCTCAATTCGTCTGAAATCTGCTTGATATATTTTACTTCCATTGCTATATGTACAAACAAGGATTTACTTTTCCCTTCCACAGGCATTTTATTGGTAAAATATCACAAGTGACGAAGTCTAAAGTTATAATAAATTGGTAGAAAACAGGCCTGTGCAATTTGGGGAAGGGAAAGGGCCACATTGATATCTTTATCATTGTGACCCACAGAGAAATAGCTGGTGCACCAGTCAGCCATACCAGCAAAACTGTCGCTGGAATTGCTGGACAGCATGTCTTTTGGAGCAGCAAATAAAACCCTAAGTGGTAGCACACCCTTTCCGGTGACAACAATGTTTGGCAGCAGTGGGTTTATGGAGTTTTCATAAAAAATTCTGCTGGACCACAAAAGACTAGGTTGGCCATATGTGGCCTGCTAGTATTATTTTGAGAAGGCCTAGTAATAGAAATAATGTCTTGAACATTTAACTTTTCCAGAGGAAAAGGCTAATAGTGATATCTATAAAAGAAAATGAGGAATATTTTGGGTAATTTCCTGGTAAAACTTAAATGTATTTAATTCTAAAACTCACTGTATTGAACAAATATCAAAAAGAAAGACTCCAGGATGAATGTTAAAACAACATGGAACACTAACCTTAATGTGAATATCTTATGAACATGACATCTTCAGTACCTCAAAATAGAGTGCTTTTTAAAAGCAAGAAAAAATCTCAGTCGTATATTAATGAATTGGCAAATTGAAATTGCAGAAAAAATAACATAAGTTGGATAGTTTTTTAAGGAAAACTATTACGATTGAACACAAAATGGTATTGTTTTCCATATAGTTCACAGCTGGAAGAGTCTATTCATGGTCCCATCGAAAGGTTTGGTTCACAGCAGAAGCCAAAACTTTTTCTTCATAGAGGTAACCCAATTATGGAATTCTGCCGAGGAGAGTAAAACTTTCCCAGAAAAAGCGTTTTTAGAATACTAGCTGCCTAGGACTAAACAACTTCTTTTGTAACATTTTGTGCTTGCTTTTATTCTTCTATATACCACTTTGTACTCCTTTGTATGGAATAATGATATAAAAATAAAATTACTATTATTATATGTTAACGTTAATAGTTCTTTCTTGACATCAATATTATTTTTCTGTTGCAGATTCGTTACATTTCACAAACACAAGGACTACCAGCAGAGTATCTTTTGAGTGCGGGAACGAAAACAAGCAGGTTTTTTAACAGAGATCCAAACTTGGGATACCCTTTGTGGAGACTAAAGGTTTTTTTCTTTTTCTTTTCTTTTTTTCTTTAGAAGTCTTGTTTTCTGATAAAACCACTTACTTTTAAGATATATCTGAGCTAATTATTTGGTTTTCATTGTTTTATTTCTATTTTAAAACTAGTAATTAAGTTACTAAATTAAAAGCAATAAATGTAAACTAGTAAGTAAACTAGTAGTAATCAATATTGCATTTAGTAGCATTTTGTCCAGGGAAACATCAGCATCTGAACATCAGGAGTAGAATATTTATTAATTTGCTAATAACCGGGTGGAGTGTATAACTGCAAACCCATTAAGTAAAGGAAACCTAAATAGTGACTGACTGTGCATATAGTATACTATAACGTGATTTGATTTTGACTTAGGATTATGTAGAAACCTATCCTTATGGTTAGTGGATTAGTCATAAATGTGAGCTACTGTAGTTTGTCCAACAAATTATGTGAATATAAATCTGGCCATTAGCTATAAAGTATGCCTCCAAAATTGAATGCTTTATGTAGTAAAAACAGGAAACCATTGGTGTAAAAATGGTGAGTGATAACAGAGGCTGAAAACAAAAGATAGGCTAGGTTTTCCCCTACCTTGCCACAGTGAGATTCTGTAACTGTCTCTAAGAAAATACTTCTACAGTAGATTTGTCCAGTAAAATAAGTCCAATAAATAAAAAAAAATATTTTAATTACTGTTGTGCATAGTTGATGCAGAAGAGTGTTTTAAATTGGACTTGTTTTTAGGAAATTTACAACAGACATGTCTATAGAAAACATGTTTGTAAATGCGATGAAAAAATTATCAATAAAATAGTTTCTGTAAGATTTAAGGCAATCTAAATTGGTCTTGGAAAAAAATTGTCAAATTCCAATGTGTTTGTCCATTTTCTATAAACACACATTGTATTTACTAGTTATTTCTGCCCTGATTATAAAGCTATTTTTCTGATTTAAAGCACTGTTTTAGATCTCAGCTCTTCAGAAATTCTCTGAAACCTGCAGTATTGCAGGCTGACCTACTTTTGGTTTCATTGTACCAACATATTAAATCTTGATATAATTCCTTGTAACTTCCATTTTATTTGACAGACTCCAGAAGAACATGAGTTGGAGACAGGAATAAAATCAAAGGAAGCTCGGAAATATATTTTTAATTGTTTGGACGACATGGCACAAGTAAGCTACCAATAAAAAATAATATTGCCTTTGAAAAAGTACAGGTATTATAATCCAAGGAACTACTAATTTACAGTTGTTTTACATAGAAGCTAATTATGTTCCCGTTCTATTATCCCCCATGGAGCTATTCAACTGGTATCCCTAGTATACCTGAGGATAATTCTCAGTAATTTAACAATTATAAGTAAACGTTTTTAAGAAAACCACTTAATATCTGGTAGATCTGTCTTAAACATACCCTTTAAATGAAAAGGTAATTTTTCTCTTTAAGTTAAATATTTGTTAGAAGCAAACCAAGAGAAATGAGAATAAATTAGAACTACATTCTTCAGGAATTTAAAAGATTCATGTATCCTCTATTTTTCCTGCTTTAAAGTGTATAAGTTGAACAAAAATGTAAACAATTTTAAAAACTTTTCCACAAGGTAAATATGTCTACAGATTTGGAGGGAACAGATATGTTGGCAGAGAAGGCTGACCGAAGAGAATATATAGATTTGTTGAAGAAAATGTTGACAATTGATGCAGATAAGAGAATTACTCCGCTGAAGACTTTGAACCATCCATTTGTGACAATGAATCATCTACTGGATTTTCCACATAGCAACCAGTGAGTCTGTGGCCCAGATAAATGATAACATTAGTTCATTCAAATTTGTAACCTGCTTCTTCATGTTTTTGGACAAGTAACAAAGTTATCTTTGGATAACTTTATAAAGTGTTTCCTAAACAGTAGTTTTACTATGATGTTATTCAGAGACTTCTAGAAATCTTGTTATAATAGTTGAGCAAGTTATTTCCTTTTTAAATTTTGGCTTTCCACTGCCATCTATTGATTTCTCATAGATAGGTAAGTTTTATGTCGCTAATACAAAAGAGAGAAACCTGGTAGTAATATATAATTTGCTAGAAATATTTTGCTATATGAGTATATTTTGGAATAGGGAATATTTCATTTTGTGTGTACTGTGGATTGTGATGGAGAAGAGTAGCAGTTATAGTTATATGGCATGTATCAAATTAGATTTCAGAAAGAGCCCAAGCAACTTAAAAGGTTTTGATAACTATTAATTCACAGGCAATTTATTTTTAATAATCAGACATAGTCTGTATGGTGGTAGCTAAATTGCTTCATATTCTCTTTCAGTGTAAAATCCTGTTTTCAGAACATGGAAATTTGTAAACGAAGAGTTAATATGTATGACACTGTTAATCAAATAAAAAGCCCATTCACGACACATGTTGCACCAAATACAAGCACAAACCTCACCATGAGTTTCAACAACCAGCTGAGTACTGTGCATCATCAGGTAATCAGTTCCTCTTTGTTTCTTTTGATGAAAAAATCAAAATAAACTTTTTATCATTTTCTGGAATGATTCTTCCTAGTAATTGACTTGTTTTTAGTACAGTAGCTTCAGTGAATTTCATTTGAAATCAGCCCAGTATTTGGTAGGCCATAGCATTTGCTCCAAAAATCTATCATGAGTGCCATGAGTTCTAGATCCCCTTCAGGATGAGGGAATCTGCAGATGCTTTTCATCTTGTTTTTAGTCATTTAATATATATGTTAGAATATTAGTTTCTAGTTCTAATGATAGTTTGTCTTGTTTTTCAGGCTAGTGTTTTGGCTTCCAATTCTACAGCAGCAGCTACTCTTTCTCTAGCAAATTCAGATGTTTCACTGTTGAATTATCAGTCTGCTCTCTATCCATCCTCTGCAGCACCAGTTGCTGGTGTGGCTCAACAGAGTGTTTCCTTACAGCCTGGAACAACCCAAATTTGCACTCAAACAGACCCATTTCAGCAAACATTCATTGTATGTCCTCCTGCCTTTCCAAGTAAGTGTGGTTTTTATCCTGACATACTATTTATGAATAGCCATGAAACTATAATTTTAATAAGGTTTTAAAAAAGATAGAAAAAAGTGCTGTCTCTTTATGCATTAAAACCTACATTTTCTTACATTTTGAAATAAAAACAAATCTATGTGGAAAGAAATATCCAGGCAACCCAAGTTGATTTCGGGTTGTATGTATGTATATCATACCTAAGTATGTTATGATAGGTATGATACACATTTCATAATAGAAGGAAGCCGCGTAGTTCACTTAATGGCTATTTCAAAAAGTATTTTGTTGACTGTTTCATAACTGTCTCACAAACAGTATCCCCAGCTTTTTTGACCCTGTGGCATACTGGGTGCCTGGAGAACATAGTATGGGTTGTCATGGATTACTAGCTTTTGGGGTGGTTGAACCTTTCTCAGTACTGATAATTATGACCATAACCTGCATCTTTTTTATGCATCATCTTTGGAAAGTAAGCTCTGAAACATATTTAGGTAGTTATTTGCGATCTTATTCCATCCAGCTGGTCTTCAGGCAACCACAAAGCACTCTGGGTTCCCTGTAAGGATGGACAATGCTGTTCCAATTGTGCCACAAGCGCCAGCAGCTCAGCCACTGCAGATCCAGTCTGGAGTTCTTACACAGGTAAAAGCAAGTAAAACAAGGTGTCACGGATATATTTGGATAATATATGTGGTGTATTCTCAATTGAAACTGAGAACCAGAAATTCCTAAGTCTTTTAAAAATTATTAGTATATTGAGAAAAAGATAATAAAATATTTCTTTGTCTAATTATTTCTTTGCTTTAAAGGTTTGGCCTTTGCAAATAGACTTATTGTCCAAGACCAAAATTTTAGGCAACTTTCATTTACAGGTATAGATCTACCATTGTGCCTAAAATTGAATATATTAGCAACTGTTATTCTGGAAAAAGTTAAATTTTAATTGATTTTAATAGCTTGCCCTAAAATTACAATTAATATAGTAGAACGTGAAAAAGATCTTATTTATCACTATTGGTTGAATTAAATTATTCTTTCCCATCAATTTTACCATTCACTTTATGAGTGCTTATTGCATTTATTCTGTTTCTTGATACTGAGAAAATGACAGGTTACACATAATAGCAAAGATTTAGACTTACTACTTTAATAATATCAGTTTTCTGTTCTGCTATAAAAAACAAAGGAGTTTCTGCTCTCAGAAGCCTTTTTTTTATTATATGTTCATTGTTAAAATGGGATGTTTGTTCCAGAACAGAAGGTTTGAAATAAGTTACATACATTACTTGTTAACTTAATTGTATTATCTTTGCAATGCAGCTTTGGTTACGTTATTGTAAACTTCGTTTAGGTCAGGCATGAATAAGTTAAAGACAGCAATTTATCCTTAGGCTAGCATAATACAAATCCCATTTGTATTCAATATGAATACAACACAATTTTTCTTCTTTTCTAGGTTTTAAGATTTTTGTGGTGAAATATAATTATACCGACAGAGCAATTGAATTGCTCTATTTTTAAGAGAAAATCAATAGGAATTTTTATATCAAACACAAAATGCTGGTTTAACAATTGAATGCTTTTGGTAAGCCATTTTAGGAATTATTTCTGTTTCCAAGCCTTCCCTGCACTGTGTTTTATACCAACCATGATTAATTTTTGTTTTAAGTGCAATAAACACAAAAGGCTTGTTCTTGGATATGAAGAAATACTTGTTATCAGTGCATACAAGTTGGCAGAAAAGCATATTGATTTTCAGTGGATACCTATGAATTCTGCAAGTCACTCAAAAGCGCCCTTTGTATCCATGGGGGAAGCCTTTCTGGCCCTGTTACCTTAGTACATTTGTTTCACTCACTGCCTAATCTACATTTCAGGGAAGCTGTACACCACTAATGGTAGCAACTCTTCATCCTCAAGTAGCCACCATCACGCCGCAGTATGCGGTACCCTTTACTCTGAACTGCGCAGCCGGCCGGCCAGCGCTAGTAGAACAGACGGCTGCAGTACTGGTAATTGCCTCCCTTGATTGTGTTCACTAACGGAGTTTTTGTTTTAACTTAGACTTGCAGAGGGCATGGAAGCATGTGCCATCTTGTGGCTGTGTTCTTGCTACATCTTAATGTCTTGTTGTTTTTCCTCCCCAACATTGCTGAAGCACTGTCTGACTCTGATGTTTAGTGTTGCTCTGTAAAGAATCCAGATTCATTGACTGTTGTTCTTTACTAGTTAGATTGCTGATCAAGCTCTTCTCCTAGTTTGGAAAGAGCAGTAATGTACTTCTTTTTTTCTATACTCTTTATCTCTTTTTATTTTGCTGATTTGAAAACAATAGTAATGGTCCTTAGATTGATTCAGTCATTAATACCTGGGTAGCCATTTCTTGACAAATTTAGGTTTTTTGTTTTTAGTTTCTTTGCACATACAGATTTGTTAAGCACAGAAAATCTCTAATATCATTAAATCCTTTATTGATTTATGGCTTTAACAACCCAGATTTATTAACTTATATCAAACAGTTAGCAACCCAAATCTCTCTGGCCTTTCATTACCCCTGACCAGTGTGCATCGTCCTTAAATAGATGCTGCAACCCATCCGTCCTTTTAGTTCTTTTTACATTTCTTGGTTGAGATTAAAGGTGAGCTCTTTCTGTCTAAGCTATATCATAGAGTAGTTCTTTAATTCTGTAGGTTAAAAAAAACACTGTGCACACTTCCCAAATTTTTCTTTCTCATTCTGGATTTCTCTGATTGGAATTCATGTTTTATAGATCCCATAAAACAATCAATTAGAAACCCCAGAATCAGATCAGTGAAAAACATGGAAACATTGCAGTGCACTTGAAATGGTGATGTCCTCACGTGTCTTGCCAAGCACACTTCTATTTGTTGCATACTCATTGTCTTCTGTTACTTTAAAGTGATAATTCGTGAGCATCTTTCTCTTCCAATGGAGAGAAAAGGAGCATTGTTGGCTTTAGTCTCACCAAGATGAGTAATTGCTCCCTCTGACATTGCTACTGTTATTCCAAGGAATGCCACATGGGTAGACAAGATAGATTTTTTAAAAAGCCAATTATAACTGCATGTGTTGAAAAGATCACTACAGATTTTGTAGTTTTCCATTCTGACTTGCATTCTTCAATATAATTTCATAATTGAAACATTTGGAATACATCTAATAGAACTTAAATCTTTGATTATTTATTATCAGAAAACTATTTTGGATTTTTCAACCAATAGGGTAAACTGTCTCTCTTTGGATCTACTGCTAGGAGACTGAGATCAGAATGCCATATCCTCTGTGCTCAAAATTCATTGGAATGGAAAATTAAAATCTGAAACTAGTGTAAATACAGATTAAGACCTATTGTCTCATAGGAAAGGGAAAACAACTATGGAAGACACAGGCCATTTGAACTTCTTTTCTACTTGTATCCCCTCTTACCTTTTGAGATTTCTCAAGACATAGCCTTTCTTTTCAAACAATTTGCAGCTTTTAAGGATTAAAAACTGGATTTTAATAAATCTCTAGATGACATATGTGGAATTAAAATCTGAAAAACATTCAGAACTGAAACATTTCCAGCTTGAAACAATTGTTTGGGGTTCAAATGAAACGCAACAACCTTAGTAAAAATGCTCCAACTTTGTTTCGACCAGTCTGGAATCATTTTTTTAGCTTGGAACTGAGCTGTTTTGAACTCAGATATTTATGGAATGGTCAGAACAGTGTGGGAACACTGAAAAGTGGAAGTATTGTGTTTGAACCTGAAACACGATTGAAATGTTTTGAGCTTGAAATGTTTTTTTGCACTTCTGCTTGGAATACTAATTGCTGTGCTTCTGTGATACGATGATACAAAACGTATCTTCTAGATTAAATCCACTTAATCTTATCTGAATCCTACCTTTCTCTCCATGGATTTTGGCTTCAAGGCTTTTGCCTGAAATGCTCACCTTTAGTGCTTTCAACACTTCTCCCTTTCGCCGCTTCATCTAAGTTTACGTTAGCCATTTGCTAAGCTTTGCATATTTTTGTCCCTCCTCTGTCAAAACAGTTCGTCGCTTGGAAAGCCCGATTTCTGCCTTCTGGTGGGGACATTAGATCTCGCACTGTATTAAACTCTCTGCTTTGTCTTGTGCAGGTGTTGGCTTTTGGAAAGAGGCATGGTGTGACTTAACATTATTCTCTTTTTTTTTATTATTCCGCTTATGTTGGCAGAGGGGTTAGCAGTTCTCTGCTTGAAAGCGGCTTGTTTGGAACCAGTGTTTGGAATAAGAGAATTTGTTACTTGCAGAAATATGTCATTTAAAATTTCATGTATAATGTTTTCAAACTGTATTGCAGTTTGAACTGTGTGGGATGTGATTATAAGAATTGGATTCTGGAAGTATTTTATTGCAGAACTTTTTCTTATAGATAGGTTTTTGCAAAGAGAAAACATTCTTCTTGGATGGATTAATAAATCCATTGTAAGCAATTCACACTATAAACCGATTTTTTTATAACTATGGAAGGATCTGAAACCAAATACAAGAAGTGTTTGATCATCCATAGAAGTTATATCGTATACATAAAGCAACAGTGGAGGAAGTCCTTCTTTTGTTAAAAACTGATGTGCTGGGACATACTTCATGCCCTGGAGAGGAAGAGTTATCTATATTCTCCAACTTTACTCCTGTAGAGTTACAAAAAATAAATACTTTGCTTAATAATAGTTACAAAAAGAATGTGCTTAATCTGCCAAAGCAGGAAGAGCTATTTGGTTACACAAGTTTGAGCTCCTGCCCAGTGAGAAATTGTTATGGTACTTTCTTTATCATTCAGAGTCTTTACAGTTATATAATGTGTACTTAAAATATTTAAGATTGCAGATAGGCCAGCAATTTAGTTCTTCTTATCTTAATGGCTCAACAGTAACCATCTTTTTCAAGGTCAGTGATCCTAAATTTGTGGATTTCATCTGATTTATGCAAATTTGACTATATATAAAGCTTGTAATTTTCCTAAAGTATTTGTTTTTGAAAGGGAAGAAAACATTACCAGTTACTCCTGATTCCATGTGGAAGAACCACATAAAATCTAGATTAAATTACTTTCAATTTTTGGAACTTCGAAATAATGAAAAAGTTGCTCTCCAAACATTTGAACACAACCTTTCATTTTAAAATTATATTGCCTTCTACTTCAGTTCTGAACCAACCAATTTTCTAGTAGTGAACATGCAGAAGTAGTTACCAAAACGTGTATTCAGCAGCTATTGTAGGCAGCTATCTGCAATTACTATATTGAGTTAGTGAGAAAGGTATATCCATATTCTTACAAAGGGCTAGTTTCACATGGACATGTTTGTATGAGAATTAGCTTTTAAAGACAAATGCATTATCTCCAAAATGTATCCTAAAATTTTGCTGCTTTTCCTAAAGTCTCAATCTCCCATTCTATATTTGAGGAATTATTATCTTCAAAGCCACCCCAGTCTTTTCTGCCTAGCTGTTTAAATGCTAAATATATTTTCTGAAACACTGTATAAATCTCTTATACAGTTGGTCTAGTGAGATATACAATGAACAGAGTGAGAGGAAACATTTTTATTTGTATTTTTTTCATTTCCATTTGTAAAATTATTTGCAAAAATTCAGTTTCATGTCTTTATCTCTGCAAGTTAACAATATCTCATTTCTTTTACTTTAAACAACTTTTTTTTTAGTTTTTTTTTAACAGCTAATCTTAGTAAATCTTTGTTTTTCTTTTTGTTGTTTTGCAGCAGGCTTGGCCTGGAGGGACCCAACAGATACTTTTGCCTTCTACCTGGCAACAACTTCCAGGGGTTGCATTGCACAATTCTGTCCAGCCTACAGCTGTGATTCCTGAATCAATTGGAAGTAACCAGCAGTTGGCTGATTGGAGGTGAGTCTTCAACAAAGCAGAAATATGAGTAGTACATAATATAGAAAAGAATAGAAATGATGCAGTGTTTTCAGATTATATTTTTTAGAATAGATGTTCAGATGTGTAGTAATAAACTAAAAAAAAATCTTTTCTCTTTGATTAGTATGTACTTTTTATGTCCCTTTGGGAAAAGAGGAGAATGAGAGAAAGATATGAATATAGAAATATGATTGAATTGTCAAGAATGTGTGGCTAGAGATAATTTCTGTAAATGCTCACAAAAGGTGGAAAGAGATCTGTTGGGCATTCTCAAGATATGCTATCAAATGTTAAATTACATTTTTTTCTGGAAAATAATGTACAGTTAGTGTTTAAAATTTTAACAGCAAGGAAAGAATACTGTAGTACAGTCATATATTTTCTGTTCAAAGAGGCAGAGAGCAAAATCTACTGCAATTTAGATAAAATAAACATAGATCCATCCCATTTCAAAATTCTGATTGGATATTGCACTCTAAGAGTTCTTATCTTCTGAAGTATATGTGTATGTGTGAATAGGTGTGCTTTCAAGTCAGTATTAACTCCTGGTGCCTACCTGGGCAAGTCTCTGCAGTGCAACGTTTTTTAGAATTCTAGGTCTGAGAGAGAATGACTGGCCCAAAGTCACTCAATTTGCTTTGTGCCTAAGGTGGGACTAAAACTCGCAGTTTTCCAGTTTCTAGCCTAATGCTTTAACCATTATAACAAACAGGCTCTGTCTTCTGGAATACATAACTAATATTAAGAATCTCTGTGTTATTTTCTTGCCTTTAGAAGTGCTCATTCACATGGAAATCAGTATAGTACTATCATGCAGCAGCCATCTTTGTTGACCAATCATGTGACTCTGGCTACAACCCAACCTTTGAATGTTGGAGTGGCTCATGTTGTAAGACAGCAGCAAAGTAACGTGGTACCAGCAAAGAAGAACAAACACCCATCTCACAGTGCCACAAAGTAAGTAAATTATTTGTCCTGACTCTGAATATGTATCGGTAGACTGTATTTTTCATATACATACATTTTTAGTATAATAACATTATGATTATAGCAGATTAAATGCTCAAGCATATTCTAACACAGACAGTTATAAAAACTTTCTTGTGCACTAGCCTTAATTTAGCACCTATAGGTGTTTCTGTATTGTTAAGTAATATATATATATATATATATATATATATATATATATATATATATATATATATATATATATATATATATATATATATATATATAATTACTGAGGAAAAGTAGAGATTAAACATTTGATTACAGAGTTTGGAACAAGCACTGATATGAGAATCTTAACATCTAAATGACATGCTTTTCTCCTGGATTGTGTGTGATTATTTGACCTGGAATAAGCTTGGAGCCATTCAAAATATACAAGCTCTGTTTATGCCTTTGGTGGTGAAATTTTTCATAACGACACTTACCTTTCCCATAGGCCTGCATCTACTTTGGAGGCTATTCCATCTCAAGTCTACTCTCTAATTGGAAACAGTCCTCTGCGTGCAACATCTTCTTCCTCCAATGCTCTCCTTCCAGTGCAAGAGCAGCATCAGCCCATTGTTATTCCAGATACCCCCAGTCCTCCTGTTAGTGTAATCACCATCCGAAGTGACACTGATGAAGAGGAAGACAACAAATACAAACCTGGAAAGTAGGGTTTTAAGCTTCTTTCAATTCATTAATGCATTACAATGAGAAAGAGTTATGAAACTAAAAAGAAAAAGAGCCCATTGTTCAATAGTTGAGTATATGATTTTTCAAGTGCAAGATTCAAGGCTCAGTCTCTGGCATCTTTAGATAGGATTAAAGGTGTTTGCGTTGATAATTCTGGTCTAGATTGATCAATAGGATTGAAGATGCCACACTGATAATTATGGCCTAGATTGATGAATAGAGTTGAAGGTGTCAGCACTGATAATTCTGATCTAGACTGAACAGTAGATTGGTGGAATATAATATCCTTTATTCATATGTATGTACATGTTAATGTAATGTAAATCTCATCTTATACAATGATACAGAGCTATTGGGTAAGTTCATCTTTTCTGAAGCACAGGGAATTCTTCATAGTTGTCCAGCTATAATCTTTCATATCTTTAGTTTATGATCTGTGCTAGAAGTATTAGTTTTGAACTAGCTCCAAACTGTTCTCCATCATTTAAAAAGTTGCAGGCCTTGTTAGGTCAGTCTAACTTATAGGATAGTTGTGGAATGAAATAAGATAGATTTCATATATACTACTCAAAGCATTTGGAAAGGTGATGGCATGCAAATGTATTTAGTACAATTCTGTATTAAGAATAATATAGGAGTTGCAGTTGGATACAAAGTTCACATTCTTGTGTTCTTTGAAGCATTTTTTGGTTAACAGATCGTTGACTACATTGCACAACTGATTGTTTCTTTTTAATCTTATTTGGATTGCTGAATAGTTTGGATATGCATTTTAAGTATTGTAATATTAAGATAAATAAGATAACTAATAAGTTATTATTTTCTCGTAGCTTGGGCATGAAGCAGAGATCCAATGTCATCAGCTACGTTACTGTTAATGATTCCCCTGATTCAGATTCTTCCCTGAATAGCCCTTATGCATCAGATGCACTTTCCACACTCAGGAGCTCTGGTGGTGCGCTGGAGCCAAGTAGAGGGGCGGCTGAAAGCTCCACCTCCCGTACCATTATTGTGCCTCTGAAAACACAGCTTAGTGACTGTACTGTAGCCACCCAGGCCTCAGGTAAGATTCATTGCCTATAAACTACATTGATCTATAATGTGGAATTGATTTTTTTCCTCCCATTTTTATGAGCTTGTTCTAAAAAAAGGTATGTGTGTTTTCTGTTAGTGTTTGCACAGCTTTAATAATAATAATAAAGTTGGAAGTTTTCTTAATAAATATACCAAAGAGTAATTGTCAGGAGGAGTACATGGGCATTTCAATTATAATGACTCTTATCCACAAGGAAAAGGTTGTTTGAGTATAAATACTTTAAAAAAAAGATTCTTTATAATGGATATGTTCAGAGTACAGCAACTTAATATAAATATAATCTCCATTAAGAAATAACAGATGTACAAATAATCAAACCTGATGAGTTACAAACTAAATGTTTCTCTTCATATGTAAGAAGTATGTGTATACGTGCATTCCTGTATCTTTAATAATACTTTAAGTTTTCTGGACTAATCAGTACTTTAGTTCTATATAATATAAAAGAATATAAAAAGGAAAAGTAAAGATGTACTCAAATTTCTGTCAGGCACAAATAACCAGGGGCATTTGTCAATTTCAAACTACAGAAGAGTTTATTATTGTTACCTATAAACAACAATCTAGTCAACTAATGGTCAAAGCTAGATTGGTGCTAGATAAGGGTCAACAGATTTCATGGGGCTAGATTTGGATCTCTTTTGGCAAGGCAATGACTCCCAACTGATGACATGTTTAACTCCGCCTTCCAGTTCAGCCTGTTCTTCTACCGTTTCTTCCAATTCAGTATAATCATTTTCCCAAGTCAATTTTTAAAAGTGTTTATGTAACAAGAATCACAAGATAGTAGTTGTTTAAAAATCAAATCAATAAAGCAATGAAAAGGATATAAGGAGAGTAAAAGTCTCTTCTTGGTGTGCTTAAATATCACTCCCAAGAGGAAAGATTTTAGAAATATACCCCAAAATCTGTGAATGCTTTAAAGCAGTTTCTTAAAAATAGATTATTTTAAGAACAGATTTTCAAACCTTAGAGCTCCTCCTTTTTAAGTACCACCTTAATTCAGATACCAACGAGATAGGTTGGTAGATAGTTTTGATAGTTTTTCTGGAAAAATTAAGTTTCTTTTTTTTTCTTTTTTATACCAGTGTTGAAAACTTTGGGATGAGGCAAATATTTTGGGGCTGTGTTTTACCATTTTAATACAGGTAGACCTCGACTTAATAACAATTAATTTAGTGTTCATTCAAAGTTTCAACAGCACTTGAAAAAAGTGATTTAAAACTGTTGTTCACACTTACGACTGTTGCAACATCTCCATAGTCACATGATCAAAATTTGGACACTTGGCAACTGACTCATATTTATGACGGTTGCAGTATTTTGGGTCATGTGATTACCTTTTGCAACCTTCTTATAAGCAAAATCAGTGGCGAAGCCAGATTCATTTAACAACTGTGTTATTAACTTAACAACTGCAGTGGTTCACTTAATAACTATGGCAAGAAAGGTCATAAAATGGGGCAAAATTTACTTAACAAATGTTTCACTTAGCAACAGAAATTTGGGGCTCGATTGTGATCGTAAATTGAGGTCTAGCTGTTTTATGCTGATAGGATTTTATATATTACAGGGAGTCCTTGACTTACAACAGTTTGCTTAGTGACTGAAGTTACTATGGCACTTAAAAAGTGACTTCACAACCATTTTTCACACTTAAAGCTGTTGCAGCATCTCCATGGTCATGTGATCAAACTTCAGGAGTTTATGGTGGTCCCAGTGTCCTGGGATCATGTGATCACTTTTTGTGATCTTTTGACCAGCAAAGTCAATGGGGAAGTCAGATTCTCTTAACAACTGTGTTACTAATTTAACAACTGCAGTGATATGCTTAACAGCTGTGGCAAGAAATGTGGTAAAATGGGGCAAAACTCACTTAACAGCTATCTCGCTTAGCAGCTGAAATTTTGGGTTTAATTCTGGCCATAAGTTGAGGACTAGCTGTGTTTTTTGAATATGCAGGTTTTAATTACTTGGGCGTGCAATAATGTGAAGGAAATAAGACAATAGACTGGACCTTAGTTAGGTGAGACATCTGTGGGGTTAATATGATCTCATCCACTAATAAAAGAGCAAGTCAATTTTAAAATGTTATGTTCAAAAATGTGATATGATTGGTTTCTTCAAAAAGTTCATAGAATATACCCAAAGTCTAGTACATCTAGTAGAAATTTAGAACATCTGACCTTGATTTAAAGCTGTTCCTAAAGCATGCCTCTTTTCATCCCAGAGCTCCACCCCTTTGTCTACTCATTGCTTCAAGAGAGCATGTAGCTTCCCCAGGATTTTGCCTTTCCTTTCCTTTGGCAATACTGTGATTGATATAGCTTATCCTCAAAGAGATTTGGCCTTCATTCATGCAGCTTTTCTTTTAAAGATTTAAAGAGTTATTTACTTTTGGATTGAATCCTATTTCCTTTACTGTATTAAAGAGAAGGATTCTTTATGGACTAAATTTGGTGTTTTGTATTGTAGGAGTCTTTAGCCTGAGTAAGATCAAGCCAATGGCATCTGTAAGTGGGCAAACATCAGGATGTTGTATCACACCAACTGGATATCGGCAACACCGAGTAGTGACAAATGGTGTACAACCGCTTAACCTTAGCCAGGTATGTCAAATCATTTGGCGTCCTATATCCTGCTGCAGTGTTCACATAGTAGCAGTTAGTAGTGCTGTATAGTAAAGGAACAGTTAAAAAGAAAATACTAAAAAGAATTTGTGAATGATGGAAATTTCAAAAAGCAGTAGTACTAAATTTGCATTCAGTAGTTGATTTCTGCTTTTGTTTCATAAATTATGGATTTGGACAGCACCATAAAGACCATGTAATTCAGCCTTTTGCTTTATGTAGGAAAACCTATTGAGCCATCCTTATGCCTCTTTTTTGGAACAAGATTAGAATAAACAGGATTTCTGACCATTTTGGGCTCATGAGTATGGCCACTGGCATCTACTACAAACCTTGATGATGAAAAGTAATGCATTGTGTGTCACAATAATATTTGTGTCCCAATATTGGGTGCAAGTTTGTTCATCAAGAGGTTTGTGTTGTGAGATAGCCACACACATTTAATCAATTGTCCCCCCTCGCGCCCCCACCCCAGATGACTATGTGCATTGCTAAAAATTTGAAGAAACAGTGCAGAATTACTTTGAAACGAGGTGGGCGGCAAGCAAACAAACAAATAAATGTAATCAACCAAATTTCATTCCAGAATTGAGTGCAAGGTAAAGAATGGGATGTGAGCCCAAATGCTAAAGCTTATATTTATCTTTGCAGTGCACAACCCAAAATGCTATTTTCTCATAACTAAACAAAAAAAGTGTGGTACCCTCTCCCAACCACATTAATGTTTTCCCTTCCCTTCAAAAAACCAAAGAGGCAGCCTGTTCCTCCTCACCAAGAATATTTCATAGAATGCTCTCTGATACAAGGAAAGGAAATGTAAGGTGCAGAGTATTTCCTTTACTATGCAGATGTAAATGTTAATTTTTCTTAAAAATTAAAACTAAGGAGAATAAGGGAGCTAGATAGATGTCTGGAAGGTTGTTTAGGAAGTTGCAGTATCTACTATATTGTAAGCTCCAGAAGGTAGATTCTCTTTGGGTGGAAAAAAGTCCTCTTCATCTGATATGTACTAGGAACATTATTTTGCTTTCCTCTCTGCCTCCTATTAGACATTTTTTTTTTTTTTTTGGTATAATAGTGTTCTGGATGCTTTCTTTCTAACCCTGTTCCTTACTTTATAGAACCAGCAAGCAAGTGTACTGGCCTCTCAAGAAAGAAGTGGAAATCCAGCTCCCCGCAGGCAGCAGGCCTATGTTGCTCCTCTGCCAACAACAATTGCTCAGGCTCCGTATACATTCCAGCATAGCAGCCCAGTCCACCCTCACTTGGCAGCAGCCACAGCAAGCCAGCCTCACATGTACACCTATGCGCCTACTACTGCTGCCACCTTGGGCTCCACCAATTCAATTGCTCATCTCTTTTCCCCTCAGGGCTCCTCCAGGCATACCACATATACAACCCATCCAAGCACTCTTGTGCACCAGGTCCCAGTCAGTGTGGGACCCAGCTTGTTAACCTCTGCCAACGTAGCACCTGCTCAGTATCAACATCAGTTTGCTGCCCAGTCCTACATTGGTGCTTCCAGAGGATCTGCAATTTACACTGGATACCCACTAAGTCCTACCAAGATTAATCAGTATTCTTACTTGTAATTTGGGGGCAGAAACTGTCTTGAAGTCATGAACGATCATAGAGGTGAAGGGATCTGCAATAGGTTTTGCAGTATTCTAACAGTTCCACAACAGGAACCTCTGTAGAATCCAAGGAAAATAATGGGGAATCAACCCCTTGTTGACAATTCTGCTTATGCTCTCCAGAATCAGGTGGTACTGTTGGTGGAGCCCTGCTGTTCAGGGGAAACATAGGTGATGACTGGGTAGAATCTTTTGAATCAATTCTCATTTAAGATTTTACATTTAATTTTTATTCATGCTTTAAAAAGAAACAACTAAGGCCTGAACCCCATTTATTTAAAGCTATTATGTTAATCAGAAGCAAATCGGTGACTTTTTTTTAAAAAAAAGCTGTTCTTTAAAAAATGTATTAGAATTAAATAGTACTTGTTTAAATTATTTTAGCAGCTTGCACAAACTCATATTGCCACTAAAATGCACATTTAACTCTAGGTTGCTAGGGCTGTTTTATAAACTTGAGTTAGTATTTTAATTTTAATTTTGTAATTCATATTCTTGAAAGGCAAGAGCTGAATTCTAGAAAGCAGTTATTTTTCTCTCTTTCTTTAGCTTCTCTTATCTGTGTACATAGACATATGTATATTGCTTTTCAATTCCCTGATTTTAATTATATCTGTTGAAGGATAGTGTAGCATTTTTGTATACAGCTTTCTTTTAAACCACAGATTATTTTTAATGTGTGAATTTTCAAAATGAAAATGAGGGATTTTTTTTTTCAGAAAAAATTGCAGAAAGATGAATTTACTTTCTGTTGTGAGATCACAGTCTGTAATGTTATAATGACTGCATTATCCAGAAGCTCTTGCACTTAGCTGAACATATTTAGGATTGCATTACTGTTTCAGGGCAGAAGCCATTGGGAAGTACTTCCTGTAAGGTTCACTAAACTGAATAGATGTGCAGTTTCTGGAGAGATTTATCTGAGGTTTAGGCCATTAGAATTATATTCTTTCAGTTTAAAAATAACATTAAGAACTGGATTTTTTTCTCTTGCCCATTTTGTATTTCTTTGCCTGGTTCATTTAGCTGAAGAATCCAAAATTCACCTTAACATCAACTTATTGAAATGTAAACTTTTTATACTTTGCTAGCATCTCCTCCTAGGAATTTGTTGGCAGGAAACATTAAAGCGCTCTTATTAAGACTTGTATACAATACATGCATGTAGGGATTGCAAAAACATGACACAAAATTGCAGATTTTAAATGTTTATTACTGAATTTAAAACTATTTTAGAAGTTTTGTAATGGTGATGTTTTAATATTTTACAGAAAATGAAATATGTACATATTGATTAGAATTAAATACAACAAGCAAAATTTCCTGCTAATCCCAAATGTTCTCTCTTTGTAATCAAAATGTGTAGTGATTATACTTGAACCCTGTACTTAAGTGTTTGTCTAACTCTTAAATGTTTCTGGGGATGAAATTGATATATTCCTTTGTATTTAAACCAAAATGAGTTGTTAATACATGTTGGAATGTATGTGAAATAATGCAATTGCCTAGAGCTCATCACTGTAGCACTGAGAGAGAAAGAGAGAAAAGGGGAAAAAAAAGCTGCATGAGAGACAAGGATATCTTCTGATTTGTTTTGCACAGGTATGTGTGACTGGTGTGTAAACCCCCCCTCCCAATATTGTAGTGCCTTAAATGATTATGTAGTGTGACTAGAGTTTACAGTGAGCTTGCCTTATGATGGACCAGCAAGCCCTCCACTCTCCGTCAAATTGAAGCAATTCATCAAATAAGTCCCACTAAGGATAGATATAGGTGACGAAACCATTTGCTTTAAGTTTCAATGCCAACATAAATAGAACAATGGGCACCATTCAGCCAAAGCTGAGTATTTCTTTAGTCTTGCTTACTTCAGCTGGAAAGCTAAGAATATTCACAATTTGATCCCCCTGAAACTGCCGAGTGAGTTCAGACATCAAGCCAAGCCATGCATTTGTTAACCACAGTATAAAATACAGACTACGCTTTGAGTTTCCAGTCATAGGGCAGCCAAGCCATGGTGTAGGGTAGTCTTCTCTAGAAAGCATTGGTTTACTAACCTATTACCCTCTAAACAGACTATTCCTTCAAGATATGCCAAACAGCCTGTCATGTTAATTGGGGGATGATGGGAATTGGCATATCTAGAATAGACCAGCTTGGGGAAAACATTGTATGGCATGGTTTGATCATGGTGTGTATGCTTAGAGACAGAATAATTTGGTTTGCCAGATCAAACAAGTTTGTAATCAAGTACAAATTATAGCTTCTAACCAAGGCTTAGTGTGGTGTCTGAAATGCTTCAGTTTAGATGGATTATAACCTAAGTATTTTATTTTGAGTGACCCTTCCCCCCCCCCTCAAAATTTAACTGTTCTAGCTGTTGATGCGTCTTTAAGAGTATTATGCTAGGAATGCATTGGAAAGCATATTTGGTATTTCAGAGGTGTTTAAGCATGTGCAATTTCTTTCCCTTAGGGTATACTGTAACATTGTTACCCATGTGTGTAGCAGAAATTGCTTATAAAATATTTCTAGTTTGGTGTTACAATTAGAACTTTTATACCAAAGAGAGCTTACTGGAAAGCACATAATCTAAGTTTTATTTAACACCGCTAGTAATTTGGCTTTTGGAAAGTTTTGAAAACTGTAGCACTTGCTGTAAGGAAATAACACATGAACTGGCCTGCTAGTGGTGAGCTTCTAAATCTCATTTGGTTTCCCGAATTCTTTCACAATTGTTTCTTTCACCACTGCCATTATGCAAAGACTTCTTGGCCAAATGGAGAATTAACTGTCTTGGAGAGTGGTATTGCTACAGCAATAAAAGGCATTAATAGCCTTGGAACCCAGTTTATTTTCCATCCAATCTACATTAAATGACTAGATTTTGTACTTTACAAAAAAAAATAATACTAAGTATATTAAACCAATTTCTGGAGCACGCATGTTCACATGTTATAATAGTTCAAATGTGAACAATTTTTGAAATGGTAACCGGCAATAACTCTGATCCATTAGTCAGGAACTGGGGAGGGAGGAGTCATGATTTCAGTGAGGCCAAGATTTCAGAGGTCTTAAAGCCACTTATTCCAATAGCTCTAAATAGTCTGTGGACCACAAGCCTTACAGTTTCCTTTCTAGTGAGGAATCTGTTGTCAATAGAGGAGAGTGGTTAACAGTGTGTCTAGCTGAACATTTGTTTACTGTACTCTTGTTCTGTTGTATTTTTTTTTTCTTCTGTATTGATGTGAAGATACGCAATTTCAGTTCTTTACATCACTGGTGTCAACAACAATTTCTGTTGCTGTAATATTCTCAGAATAGTTTTCTGCTTAGTGCCATGACCTGTATCTCAATCCGCCTTTACAGAAAATCTGAAAGTGGATTGTTTTACCAATTAAACATATTAATATTAAAATATCAATACTAAAATATTAATATTAATATATTACTATAATATTTCCAATGCAGCAAGGATTTTCAGTAATTCTGCTTGGAAAATGTAAAGTACAGGTCTTAAAAACAACTTATCCTTGAATGGGTTAATCATATTTTTACCTCAAGTCAGTTCTGAGCGAACAAAAGAACTGGCTTTTTAAGACAAAAAAAAAGTTTAAAGTGTAATTATATATAATCAGAATTAAGCAATTATGAATCATTAACAAAAAACGTTCTCCCAAGTTTTTGATTCTGACTTCCTCAGTAATTTGTTGCAGCGACCAGACAGTTCATAACTGGAAGCAAACAAATGTATATTAAGGGTTTTCTCTAAAAGGCCTTCTTCTCACAAAGCAGGTGAGATAGCAAGTTACACACATAGCATACTACTGCCTCTAAGCTCTTTAAAGTCTCTCAATGTGCACCTGGAATGTTTTTCCAAATGGACATCATCCCAGGAAAGGAGACATAACTCCAGTTGCTTTGGTTTGGGAACACCACCACCCCCCTTCACTTTTTCTCCAGGTACAGGAGTCAATAGCAGGGAAGTTTTCATCAGCTTTGACACCTGTATTGGGTTCAGGATTCTTCCTGGCTGAAAATGTGGGGGGGGGGGAGGATTTTTGAAAGTAATCCCTCATATGATTTGTGAGAACTAGGCTGCAGGGGCATCTTTTTCTCCCAGTGCATTTCCAGGTTGCCTCACAATGAAAGGCGAGATAGCAATAGCCTCACAGTTGTGTAGCCTACAAGTAAATGCACCTATTTCATGCACAAAAATCAATGTTTCAAAAGTTTAGTCTCCTTTACTGGGGGAATTGGAATACCCCCATAATATTATGGCTGCATTTTTCTGCAAGTTCTGAAATCTGTAGGACATGCCTGTGAGTAAGCTGCGCTTTTCTCTGCAACCTGAGCTCATTTGTAAGTAAATTTATTTTTAGTAATAGCAAGACAAATTATGCTTTACTTAGTCACTTTTGTGATTAAACCTATTATTTAACATTCTTGATAGCTAAACTTTCACCTCATTTTTCTTGATACTCCACTGCAAAGGCAGCTTCTGAGCTTTACTGCTTGCACATAGTTAAACAGTGCAGTACCATACCTCTGATTTCAATATATTTTTAAACATGAAATTCAATTGCTTCTAGGTGACTGGGATTGGCACAGCCCTGCTTTCTTGTTTTAATTTTTAACTTATGAATGGTGCCGCATGTTGACATAGTTGTTTGTTGCTAAACTTTATATAATGTGTGATTTCAGATTCAGCTTGAACTATTATCTAATTCACTACATGTAGCAGTGCATTATATGTAATGTTAGTATTTCTGCTTGACTCCTTGATATTGCAATGGAATTCCTACTTTATTAAATGTATTTGATATGCTAGTTTACTGTGTAGAATTTAACTTTTTTCTGGTTGTGCTCTTCCTTTTTACAAGCCGCTAGATAAAGGTAGTTTCTGACAATTATTGATCTATGTTTGTATTGCCAATGTACTTAGGGGATAATGTAAAAATCATTTTAACAAGAGGAAATACAGATATTTAAAAATTTAATACTAACTATATGGGAAAAGGGTCCATTGTGAAAACACGGTTTATCTTTGGATTCAATGTTTGTCTTTGGTTTTACAAAGTAGCTTGTATTTTAAGTATTTTCTACATAATATGGTAAAAATGTAGAACAATTGCAATGCATCAATAAAAAAGTTACTTTTCTGTATTCTATTAATTTGTTGATTTCCGACTGAAAAGCCCTTATGGTTTAACTCCCTTTTTAACTCCCAATTGTACTTCAAAATAAAATGAAAGAAGGAAAACCTTGTGCCAAGTCCCATATTTATGTAAAGTATACCATGTAAAATCAGTTGAAAGGGGAAAAGGAGGCCACCTTTAAGAGAACGGGGAATTTGTCAGCAGTATTGTATGTGGTAGTTTAGCACTTAAGAGTGAGGCATAATTTGATGTCAGGATCCAAAAGATTTTTTGTTGAGTGGACATGTTCTGAGGATCGAGTATCTACTATCCAGGCAGACTAGACGTTTAATTTTCCTTTGGTTCCATTTGGGCTGAGGCAGTGATCTGCATCCATACGTTCCTCAAAGAACGGAGAAGAAAAAAAATGGTACTTTAGCAATGATACAGAGAGCATTTTTTTCTCACTGCAGAGCAGAGTAGTTTCAGAAAACTACAGGAAGTGGTTATATTTCATCTTGTTTTGTGTTCATTCCCATTCTTCGAACTATCTCCCATTTTCCAGGCTTTTTTGTTTTGGGTAGGCATTATTTTTTTCACTAGAGCTGTTCCATAGGATCATGGTATATAGTGAAAAGTTGCAAGGAGAGCCTTCAATTGCAATATGAGCCAAGTGAGCCATAGACTCAGCATGCAAGCATGATAAACTGTTCCTACATGTTATTCACATTTTTAACATATATTGAAATTGCCTTTATACATTGTGTATAATTCCTCTGGTGTCACATACCAACAAATTGTTTTATAAACAATTATTTTAAAGTTCATAACACAACGTAAATTTTTGACTGTAGTTTTCTCATTGGTACATTATAACCAGTGTATCATACATTTTTTAACCTATTCTTCCTCCATTTCAAATGTCAGGAAAAGTTTAAACATTTCAGCAATTGCATGTTCACCATCAGTGCATATTTGTACTTTAATTCTGTCTTATTTTGCTCCATAAATCTTTTTATCCATTTTGAATCTTTGATAACTGTAAATGGAGAAAACATTCACAAATATATCCTTATGTTTACTCTCTTGATTTAATTTTAAATTCCTCTTGAGGGTTTTCCAACAGTTTGCAATGTGTCAATCATTTGTTCTTGTCTATGATTTCTCTTGTATGATATGCCTCTTGAGCTGAGATCCATAAGGATCCACACTCTCAGGTACTTATGCCCACTGGCAAAACCATGTTTTCAGAACCTTGTGAAATGTCAGCAGTCAGGGGCACTCTTAATTTCAGGGATATGATGCTCCACAGAGCGAAAGTCACAACAACAACAAAAAAGACTCTCCTATTGGGCACCACAAGACAATATTTGGTGGGAATTGGAGCATGTCCCTCTGCCCCTCCTGCTGGATCTAATTAGATGTAATTGGAGAGAAAACATCCCTCAAATAATGTCCCATGCCATGAAGGGCTTTATAAGTTATGTCCAGGATCTTGAAATGCATCCAGAAACAAATTGTCAACCAATATAGCCCATAAAACCCAAGTGTAGTGTGTGCTGATTGAGGGGTGCTCATAACTGCCCACTTAGCTACATTTTGTACCAGCTGAAGCTTACAAATATTCTTCAAGGGTAGCCCCCATATACAGCGAATTGCAATAATACATATAAGTGGCCAAGGTGTGAGTGACTGAGCAGAATCTCCCAGGCTAGGAATGGGCACAAGCAGTACACAATATGTAATTGATCAAAGGGCCTCCTATCAATAGCTGCCACCTGTTACCTAAACAGGAGCTATGAATCTCCTTTATTGCACATAGATTATGTTTGGGGCAGTGCAACTCCATCCAGAACAAGAGATGGAAAGTCCCCAGAATCAAAGATCCCTAGAGTCTAAAGCCACTAAGTTTTGTTGAAGCCTGTTCCCTATCAAATACAGCTTCTAGATATTGAGGTAGGACACCCACAGCATGACTTAATTGGTTTGGGATGGATGTAACACTGCATATCATCACCTCACTTTGTGCTATCAGATAATCTCACTCAGTGGGAGAAAGTACCGAACTCTAGCACTCCACAACGAGGGGCTGAGGGCTGGGACCTCTTCTCCCCGATTAACACTAACTGGAACTGGCCATAGAGGAAGGAAGAAAACCAATACAACATAATGCTCCACACTCCCAACCCTTGAGCAATTTTATCTATTAACATAGTAGATGTCCACTGAGAGCTCCTGAGAAGTGAAGAAGAGCAAGAATGGATGCACTACCTCTATTCTGTTCGCACCAGAGGTCATCTCAATGTTATATTAGAAACTCAAATTCTTGATTCAACTTAATAAAATATTCCAATCATTTTTCACTCTACATGTTTCAACCTATTATTTCTGATGCACACCTAGCAATTGGTTGTACTGTATGTTGCAACGCTTATCCTACCTCAGTTAATTTTGGAAGTAAGCAGTGTCTGCTCTGGTTGGACTTGAGTGGGGGAATGGTTTGGGAATTCCAGGTCTATGGCCAAGACTGCAAAATTGAAAAAAATATTGAAGAAAGTATTGCATGAAAACCACTGAGAAAACTACTTGGATGTGGTCAGCAAAAATTGAGCTCAACTCAACAGCATCTTTACCTTTTATTAGATTCTTTTTTGTTGATGTTTAAAAGAACACCAAGATGATTATTGTTAAAAAAAATACATAGATAGAAAAATTTAGAGAATAGAAAAAGTAAATGAATGAAAACTAAAATCATTGGGAGAGAGAAATGTATTGGCTGCTCTTCTAAGGGGCAGAGAGTCAGACCAAAGTGAATGGTAATAACTTTTCTCCATTTTCGTCTATAAATAATAGAAGCCTGATCTGTTAAAGGATGATTTTCTACCATATGCTTTATACTCATGCTCATTTAAACTAGAAGAATTGCAGAGGGGGCTGAGTTTTTTACAAAATGGTAAAGCTGCAGGATTTGATGGTATGTAACCAGAACTACTGAAGTACTGTGGACCAGCAACTAAGTGTTGGCTTGTCTCCTGTTTTACATGCAGGATGGCTGCCTTCTATATTCAAGAAGATCCAAATTATTGCAATTTTGAAACCAGGAAAGGATCCAACCTTCCCCAAAGTTACAAGCCAACTGGTCTTTTCTGTGTCATCTACAAACTTTTAGAAAGATTTGTGTTAAACAGAATAGCACTAGCAGTAGAATCTGTAATCCAGACAGAACAAATTGGATTTTACCCCAAACCTGATTGTAACAATTAAATCCTTGCACTAACTTTCAACCTTGAGAATGGATTCAATAGGAAAATGAAAAAAGTCTGGTTTTTTGGCCTACAATATTGTCTGAAGAGAAGGACTTCTCAAATTAATTGTCCTTATTGTTAACACCATTGCCTTGATTGGTAACAAGTTGAGTAGCAGGTTATTTCATATTTTCACAGAATTCAATTGAAGCAGATATCATAAGTTGAATAATGGTCTACTACAAGGATCACTGCTATCTCCTTCTCTTTTTAACATGGACACCCATAACCTGTCAGAAACTGTTTCTCATAAATTAATTTATGCCGATGATATCAATCTCACCACCCAAAGAAGCAATGCAGAGGTCATCCTTTCTCAAAATCTTCAGAAGTTGGATGACTATTTCAAAAAATGGTGCCTCCAGCCGAGCCTAACAAAACAAAAGTTGCCACATTCCATCTCAGCAATAGATACGCAAATTACCAGCCTTCAGTGAAATTCTGAAACCATATTTTACAATGTAATAACTCTCTGAAGTACCTGGGGATAACACTGGATATATCACTAACCTTCCGACAACTTCTGAAAAAAACTGCAAAATTGAAAAGCTGCAACAATTTACTGAACAGACTGGCTGGAACAATCTGGGGTGCTGATGCTTGCACCCTATGAACAACAGCCTTTGCTTTGGTTTATTCAACAGCTGAATATTATGCCAGCATGTGGCATTACAGTTCCCACAATCAAATGGTCAATGTCCAACTCTGCCTGACAACGCATATCATCTCTGGCACATTGCATCCCACTCCTGTGCATTGGTTACCAGTACTTAGCAATATCATACCATCCCACATTAGAAGACAACAAGCTCACACCCAGCTACATTCAAGGATGCTGAACAATAAGGCTCTCCCTATTCCCCAGGATATTTCATTGTCCATCACAAGATTGAAATCCCATAGGCCAGCATAGAAAACAGCTATTCACTTAACATCTACCCATTTTAACCCTGAGAATACCTGGAGAGAGGAATGGTCCAAAGTAGTTTCTTGTAGCCTGACCATTAGTGACTCCTCTACCAAACCAGTGGTCCAGTGGTTTGTTAGAATCAGGTCCCTCCAGATGGTTAAGGTCACCTGGAAAGTGACCCAATTAGTTCTTACCTACTTCTTTGTGGAAAGTGGTATCCTTCAGTCTTAAAGAAAGCTGTGATATAGCCTCTCCTTAAGAGACTATAGCTGGATCCAACCATCATGATAAATTTTTGTCCAATCTCCAATCTCTCCACTCTGGAGAAGGTGTTGGAGATGGTGATTGGGCTTCAGCTATAGAAATTGTGGAAGAAGTGGATTACCTAGACTTGTTTCAGTCAGGGTTCAGTATGATGGTAATAACTTATTAAGATGGTTCCAATTGTTGTTGACTAGATGAGAAGCATGCTTGTGACTCCTAACTGGTTGACAGTTACAATTCAAACTCTCGTTCCTCTTTTGTTTAACCTCTACATGAAATTATGTGATGAGGTCATCTGTTGGGGATCAGCTACATCAATATTCTGATGATACTCAGAATTTTACATTTCCACCCAGGTTGACACAGTATTGAAGTCTTGACCCAATGTTTGAATCTGTGCATTGTCCTCTGAGATGGCTCCTTTAAAGTTCAGTTTTGACCATTTTGGAGAACCCTTGGAAATACATATGTATATGTATGGATAGATGGAAGTGTCGATAATTAAGCTGGAATAAAGCAGGAAAAGACAAAGGGTCATGGTTGGCACCTACTGAGTTCCCTGTCCTATTCAATTCCCCCCCCCCCAAACTTATTTTAATTCAATTAAATGGAAGCCTAGGATAATGAGAAACAAAGCCTCAACTTTTAACATCTTTGTTTACAAAGATGCTGATGGTGACTAATGGAAATAATTCTATCTAGAAAAAAATGATAAGGCACTATTGTGAAAAGAGCAATATTTATCCAGAGCTAATTTATATTCTGATAAATGGACGTTAGTGACAGCCATTTGGTAAATTGGCAATTTCCCCCACAGTAGCCATTTTGTGAGAATGCCTATGTTATAGTGCCTATGTGCCACTTTCCTTGGAAGATGCATATGCCTGCTAAAATATAAGGTTGTGACTCAGATTCAGCACTGTCTATTTTATGTCTTCTCCCACAAGGCAACTTGCTGATGTTTCAATGCAAAATCTGCAGCTCTAGAGACAGTTTTGCTAATAATCCCACAAAGTTTTTGAATGAAGAGCTCCTTTGAATCTATTCCTTGGAGTCATGATACAGCTATTACTACTCAAGATTTGTCATTGCAGCCGTCAGGCCTTCCTGCAGTTTCTCTATGGAATTATTTGAGCAATCCTAAAAAAAGTATTCTTTTTCTTTCAACAGATAGGTAATTAGCATCCCCAATATATTTTGGACTGCAACTTCTATCAGCCACAAGGGTTATGGTATTTATACTCCAGGAATAAGATAATATTACTGAAATTTAAAGTTTCCTTGAAAAGGCATGTTTTAAAATTTCTATTAAAGTCTGTAGTTATAGTTATGCTAACATGGTTGTAAGCAAAGCCTCTAGATGGCAGCATATGGCTTTGAGTTGAAGAAATCTTGAACAAAAAAAATCAGATTCTTTGTTTTCATAAATCAGTCTTAAATTCAATTCTCATAGTGCTTTAAAGGCTGGTAAATTGTGACCTATGAAGAAATATTGCATTAAATTTTCAAAAAAGTATCAGCTTGTTGTATTTATGGTGGATAAAAAATATTTGTAATGCATATCTCAGAATTTAAATATATGAATTATTTTACTTTCTTATTGTTGCACAACTTAATATTAATATCTGGAAACTACAGCAATACATGTATTGTTCATGGAAGGGTAATTGTGTGGGAAATAGGTTGTGTAATCAGTCTTTTCCCCCCAATCTTTCATTTCTCTTTCAGAACAGTTGTTTATTCTAGAGAACGCACTTGCGACATCACGTGACATCGTGCGGCATATCACAACTTTTCCCCCATTGCCGGCAATGGGGTGGGTGTGGTTTCAGTATGATGCATCTGGCCCGTGGGCTGGCAGTTTGACATGCCTGTTGTAGAGCATATACATTGGTCTCCATTATTATCTCGGCATAGTTTTAGGAATAATTTTATTTATTTATCACATTTCTATACTGCCCATCTCAACCTAAGTGAGTCTATCATCTCTTTAGAATATAATGAAATAAATAAAATTCCATGATACAGGCCAGTTGCATAATGAAAGGAATTTTATTGACAGTCCAGATGATGTCCCACTTGTAGTTCTCTCATGTTTTCCTACTCATTCTTCCAACTTTCACCAACTAGCACTAGAAACAAAAAGAACAAAAGACACAACAAACGCCCAGCTACTCATCCATTAAAAGCTAAAAGGACATGTTAATTGCATAATGTGGCACTGGAAATGGTAGCACTGGAAATCATCCAGCTGGAAATAACTTCAATGCAAGGTGATGCCTTGGTTCATAACGGAAAGGCAAATCAATGGTTCCAAAAACACCATGGACCTATTCTGTTCTGCCAGTGGCAATAAATGTGATCTTGAAGCACCAGGAAAAGAAACGTGTAATTAATTCTAAACTATTGGCATTCTTCAGTACTGTAGCTGGTCACACAGATATTGATCTAGTTATTTGCTGAAAACCTGATTGTTTTGCTAATTCAGATGAACAGTAGTTCATTTTTAACTGACTTTGACAATGAAGGATTTTTCCTGCTCTCCTTCAGTCACTTATAAAGCATAACATATTGAAGCTTCTAAGCAAGTGAGAACTCTTTATATTTGTTACTATTTGGAGTCAGTTAATGTTACTGAGTAATGGCTTTTCTTAGAGCAGGAGTCCTTCCTTCCCTTCAAAAATACATTTAAGGATCATCTGCACGTCACAGGTCGCGGGCCAGTGACCAGGTATTCCCCACATTTCTTGCAAAAGAGAACATTAGTGCTGGCAGTGGTGAGAATCTTAATCTATTATTGACCCAAATAAACTATCAAGAAAATGGTCATGAAATTTCTACAAATGTTTAACTGCATCTTGAGAGACTTTGCAATCTGACTCTTGTCTAAAAAAAACCCAGAGGCTCCCTACCCTTCAGAAGTATACCAGAATCCTGTTTCAAGTATAAACAGATGAAAGCAATCTTTTTCCTCTAACTCATTTGAACTGAGACATGTTTGAAATGAAGTTTAATTGGAAACTGCCCTATACCGAGTTAGACTACTGGCCCATCTAGTCTGGTATTGTCAGCACTGATTGCATTCCTTTGTCACAGTAAGCCATGATTTATCTGTACTTGATTGACTAAACTACTACTAGCTGGATCCACATAATGCACTAAGCCAAGACCAAAATTGTATGGATTGGGACAGAAATGAGCAACTATAAGCCCCCATTTGTGCCCTATAAATATCCAAGATTGTCCTGCTGAAAGTGTGAATGTTAATAAAAACTAAACTTTAGCTTTGTTAAGTTAACAAAATTAAAATAAATTATTGTATTATGCCTCTGTGAGATGAAATTCAGCTATTTTGCTTACTTCAAAGATGCCCAGAGCACCCTGAGATAACATCACCAAGATCTGGCTGCAAAATTATCCAGCCATTTTTTTTAAAAGTATGCATAATTGAAGGAACAAGGTGAAATAAGGGTGGAAATGAATATATCAAACATTGTAATGTGAAAACACCCATTCCCGTCCCATAAAATTTTCCAAAAATAGCCTCTGCCCCTCAAAACATGTGCTGATATCAGCTATGTTGTACACAATCCTCAAATAGAGAAGCAAATTGAAATGTGAAAGAAGCTGCTCAATCTAACTTGGGAATGATGTACAAACTCCACAGCTCTGTAGTATTTCTGATAGGGGAGGAAGATTTCTGCATACAAAGCATGTGCTCAACCACTCATCTATGGCTTCCTTATTTAGAATAAGTGGTATTTCTATAGATTCAGTTCCTATGTGGTACTGTCACAGAACCCAGGCAGTATTTGAGCAGCAGTACTCAGTACAGAATAAAAGTTGCCACTATGTTTTGGACTATGAATTTTTAGAAACAGTTGTTTGCTTAACTCTTCAGGAAGTCTTAGCTTACATAATAAAGTCTAGCCTTTACTTTTCAGCTAAGTATTTCAACATCTCATTCTCCATTACTTCTTTTATTCAGTGAAATCCATACTTGATGGATTAGTCTGCAGTCTAATCCTCAGGATTTTGAGCAGAACGCTTTTCCCAAGAGACAAATATTTAAAGTTTGCCACTTTACTCACTAGCATTCACTGCTTGATACAATACACACATACTTAGTATCTGATTCCCCTGTAAAATAAAATTCATATGTGTACCTTATTTATGAAGTGGGTACTCATGTATAAATTGTGGTTTTCCTTCCTTCCAAATAATATTAGCGTTCAAGTCATTGCCCTTGCTAAACAGATGTACTTTGTATGCAAATGCCAAGATCTATATTTACACAGACACTCTTCTAAAATTATATTATATACATTTATTTTTACTTGGGAATTGGACTGTAAGCAAATTTTCCAGCTCAACTTATCATTCATTTTGTGACATAGGATAAAGTACCCTAACCAAACCAGTACCAAAGCTTATAGGATAATCTGGTCACATTGTTTTGTGC
The DNA here is from genome assembly GCF_016545835.1 of Crotalus tigris. Lineage (NCBI taxonomy): Eukaryota > Metazoa > Chordata > Lepidosauria > Squamata > Viperidae > Crotalus > Crotalus tigris. Next base: position 162,346 of record NW_024097551.1, on the reverse strand, counting down.
TCTGTGGCCATTTCTCCATTTCTCCATTTCTCACACTACCAAGAACATAGGATTACTTGGTAGTGTTTCTTTTTGCTGTTTTCTTTTGCTAGGAATATTGACCTTTGGATAGTTATTACATAAGATTGTTATTGCTATTGATAACCTCTGCCACTTCCTATCTTGGCACTCCTTGCCCTTACCTAAGTGTAAACACAAGAGCAGGATTACAGTGGGGGAGGTCTATGATGGGATGCTTTCATCTAAAAAACCTTAGATGAAAGAAATTCAGGGATCATACTGCAAGTAGGGCTACAACAGTGGTGGTGAACCTTTTAGAGACCGAGTATCCAAACTGCAACCCAAAACTCACTTATGCATTGTCAGGTGCTGGGTGGGTGTGGCTCATTGGGTGGGTGTGGCCCATTGGGTGGACGTGGCTGCGGTGGTAACAGCAGACTGAGTGGGACTAAAAAGTTCAATCAATCAATTCCAACTTTGCAAGATATTTTTTTTCCCCGCGAGAAGTTGAAATTGATTGATTGAACCTTTTTTTTTGTACAAGGCGGCGGAGGCCTAAAGCGAAAAAGTTTTATAAAACCCAGCTGAAGGCCTAGGACTGGGGCGGCGGCACGCGTGCCCACAGAGAGGGTCTGAGTGCCGCCTCTGGCACCCGTGCCATAGGTTCGCCATCACTGGGCTACAACTTCCAGCTATAACTAGAAGGTCCTTGTTGAAGAAGGCTATTCTAGAACCATAGTTCATTTATTAAGATCCTTTTGGAAGTAATCACAATTATTACATTTTGAAGTAAAAATATAATCATGAAACAAGACAAAGAAATTGAATAAGTCAAGTCAATATGAAGCTTGTTCACATAGTTTAGTGACAGTGTGGTTGTGGTTTAGAATACTGCATGAATTCTGTCAAGCACAAGAAACCAGGAACAGGAGTAGAGTTCAAGCACCAAAAGTTTATTTCATGCTATCTATACATAGGAATCTGTTTTTCTAATGGTCAAGTCAAATTGACCCCAGATAAGGTTTAACTGAATTCATGGGGACTGGACTTTCTTGTGGGAACCTAATGACTCAAAACTGATGATGTGTTTGACCTTGCCCACAGGCTCCACCTGGTCACCTCCTACAAATTCAACCCCTGTAATACGTTTGTTGCTTAATGAAATGTGTACACCCAGTCAGTTATAATTTGTTCAATAAGTGATAGTTAAGCAATACATGGTTCATATAATGTGTGCACAATCATATTTACAAATGAAATATTTATATGAACACACAATAAAAAGTAGGTGAGTCTGCCATAAACAAATTATAGACAGGTAAACACAAAGATATTTGAAATATTCCAAGAAGGTCTAAATGCCATTCGAAAGTTTTTCTCATCCATCTCCCAGGACAAAGATACCGCTCTGCAGAAGGCTTTCTGTATTATTTTTATACTTGTAAATTTGTTGACTATGTGATTGCAAAGTAACAGTATATAAGTATAGTATTGTTTCCTATCCAATTCACTTCTGAATTCCAGTAGTTGTAAGATTCTGGTAATAAAGGAGTTAAGACTCAATGCTGTCTTCTTTTGGAATGGGCCAGCCTCTCTTCTACAACTAGACATCTGGATTTAATAAAATCTAGCAAATGAGAGTATGCTCTTTCTCCCCCTTCTTTTACAGAGAAACTGTCAAAACATTCCAATAGTGTGAGGTAGACTCTGGTACAGAAATCTCTGGCTGGCAAAGCACAAGGCAACCAGCACAATCATGGCTCCTCAACATATCTTGCTTCTGCTGATTATCCTGGTCAGTGCTGTCGATGGGCAACAGCAGTTAATGGAATACATGGAGAGAAGGCTGGCTGGCTTAGAGGTGAGTACATAGAGATGGCAACTTACACATTCATCTTTGAACTTGGTAGGCACAAGGCATTAGGACTGCAGTTGTATAGTTTTCTTATGGAATAGTTTGAACTGCTAGATGAGAAGAAACCATCCTCTCTCAAGCAGGAATTCACTACATGTTCAATTTGAAAGAGAGTGCTGTTCATGACTGTAGATGATGGTATGGAAGCTTGAATGAATGTGAAAATTTCAGGCTGCTTAGTTTATATTTGTAAAGGTAGGTATGCAACAACATTTTCCCCCCGATTGTAAAGTCTTGTTCCATATTTTAAAATGCCACAGTTATTTGGAAGACCAGGAGCATCTTGTTTAAACATAATAAGTCTAACAGCACTTCAGCAATAAATTCAAGAATTCTCTACCCAGCTATTCTGAATGTTAGCAGCTGGATGCATGCTGCTGACTGGGAGACAGAATCATAAAATAACAGTTCTAAAGTCTAGATTGCAACTTGGTAATTTTAAAAGCAAAACTAAATTGCAGAAAATCTTAAAAATGAAAATACGGGTACATAGGGATGCCTGCAAATCCAGAAGGTAGATGAAAATATCTCAGAGTTAGCTGATATTCTAACATGACAGGATTTTAAGTTCATGATTTTCAGTATTTAGCCTACAATAACAAAGACTCTGTAATATGTGAAATCAAATATAATCTGATTTTTACACAGTGAATGCTGTTTGAGTTTGAGTTCATTTTTTACCCAGTTATGAGCTTTTTAAATTTCTTCTGCAATTCTATGGACATGGCATGCTTGCTAAAGAGTTTCCTCTACATTTCCCTTAAAGCTTCTAATTCCTTTTGTACCATCAGGAACGCATTTCCCAGTGGCATGACCAGAGTAGCCGTTATTCCACTGAACTGAGAGATTTCAAGAATAAGGTGGTGTCCATGTTGGAGACAGTAGAAAAAGATAAGGAAATACTCCGTGCAGAGGTGGAAAATACTGCAATACGGGTGGACCGACTAGAGCGAGAGGTGGACTATCTTGAGACCCAAAATCCTGCCCCACCCTGTGTGGAAGTAGATGATAAGCTAATGGAGAATCAGGCTTCTACTGGCAAGAAGCGTAAGAATGAGAAATATGACAAACTGACAGGTAAGCAGAATCCTCCAGGTCAGGGGTCCTCAATCTTGGCAACTTTAAGACTTGTTGACTTCAACTTCTGAGAGTTGAGGACCCCTGTTCAAGGTCATGTGCTCGCACTAGAAGCCAGTCCCAATGATCCTTTCACGTATCTTTTCATATGGTTCACAAATGTTACGATCACCTATTAAGATATATTTGGCAGTGTTCGCATGTTGGGTAAAGCTGTAATGTGGGTTGTTGGGTTTGGATTAGCGTGCTGTGTTAATCCAGCCATGTTGGTGTGTAAACTATGGTTTATTGATTGATGTAGTGTGTGAATTGAGCCAATTATTCACAAAACCATAGCTCAGAAAGCCTCAGCTTAGTGATAAATGTCAGCCTAGCCACTAAATAAAATAATAGTAAGATAGGCTTTGTAAATGTATACCACCATGTGGGGATTAGATATACAGTTCAACTCTATTTCATATCTTACAATTCAAAATTCTGCTAGAGGGAAGAAGGACTTCAGTATTCTGAAAACAATTGTCCTATTAGAATATAACAAATGTCCATTAAAAAAGAGACTTCATTGCGGTGGAGAACTGGTAATTTTATGTTGGTCATTGTTAAAGAAATCAAGACAGATTAGCAGCCTGTTATTAAAAAGGGCATAGCCTTAAATTATTTTAACGATTAACATGCAAAGCTCACAAAATGATATAGTTGGTGTACAGCAGAAGCTGTAATTAATTACGTCCTCACCAATGGAAGTTGTTGCATTTCTCCTTCACTTAACACAACAGCCTAAGCGGATGGACAGTTTTGGACAAGGGGACGGGGCTTAATATTTTATTCCTACAACAGAAATAACATTTACATTTTATAACAACAGATTTTGTTTTCTTCCTAGCATTTTCCTGTAAGTGGAAGGTCCAGTTTTTTTGGATCAACATAGATTTTCTCCTGTCTCATTTTCCAGTGGGCAACCGTTACCCCTGAATTCAGGTCCATCTATTTTACTGCTGGCTATCCTCTTTTTTCTTCCCTTTCAATCATTCCCAGAATTATGGACTTAAGGAAATAGACCTTTATCTAATATGCAATCATGTGTGCCTGGTCATTTGTGCCGCAAGAAAGAATTTTGTTCTGTGATCCATTTGTTTTCTTGGCTATTCACAACCTTGATCTTCAACACCAAAGTTCAAAAGCATTAATACTCTCATATCTTGCTTGCTCCAAGTCCAACTTTTGCTTCCACAGAGTGTCATAGTGAAAACCATTTCTACACAATTCTGACCTTTGTGGATATTGACACATTATGATATCTGAATATATTTTCAAGGCCTTCATTGCTATCCTATCAAGTGCTGGTCTGAGATGTATTTTTGACTGTTTGATCCTTTATTGTTGATAGTTGATCCTAAAAGACAGAGATAATCCATCATTTCAATATTTATTCATTTATAACAGATATAAACAATTAATTGATAATCAAGTACTCAAATTTACTACAATCTTCCAGGAGCTTCAATTATTCTGAGTTAATGATAAGGCTGGTTGCTGTATCTCTTGTCATTAGTTTGGCCTTTTTTAGGTTTCTTTAGCTTCATTTTTTTCCGTGTACTCCCTGCATTTCATCACTAAAGTTTTCAGATTTATTTGCATTTTCAGTTATCCAAGTAGTGTCATTGATTTTTGATTATTGATTTTTACTCTCCAGTTTTAAAATCATGCATATCTTCCTTCAATCAAGCTTCTGTGGTCATAAAGCATAATTGTCTTGCTTAATAATGGCAATCCCTGCAGTCCTGGTTTACTGAATCCTATGATCATTACATAAGACAACTTTCTGCCAGCTTCCCACAACCAAAGTTAATGGGAAATCTGGCTGAAAGTTCCAAATCCCAGGCCTGCAGGCAGGTAAGTGGCTGCTGCTAGGTGGAGGAGATAGCAAGGGTGAGCTCGGGGAAGGCCAAGGACAATCAATGAGGGGTGAGGTGCAGCAAAGGGAGGGTGTGCAAAGGTGCATGAGGAAATTTAGGAAGGTGCATGAAGGTGCAATGGGGTTCATGAGAGGCACTGCACAGGTCAGTAAGGGTGCCTGGAGGTGTGATGTAAGTCAGGGAGTGTGAGTAAGAATGCCCAAGTGGCTACCATGGTGCAAGTGCAGTGGTGCTGGAGGAGGGTAGCCAGGTAGGTGAGATTTACCCCAGAGACTGGCAATGTTCCCTGCTGGTTTCCTCATTGATTTTCTGGGAAGATGGCAGGGAAAGTTGCAAATGGTGAACATGTGATCATGGGACAGTTGGCAACTGATTATAAGTACAAATGGGTTGCCAGGCATCCAGGTTGAGATCATATGACTGCAGTGATTCTGGGATAGCTAGACTCCAAGGACTGTTTTTAACCTCTATTGGTTCAGCACTGTCATAAGTTCAAAGGGTTGCTAAATAATGGTCATAGGTCAAGGATTACCCATATAGGCTTTGCATAAGGACAATCAGGTATTCTGGGATTCCTATTTCCCTAAGCATATTCCTGCCACAATCAAAGGTTTTCTATCACATAAGAAGCACATTTTATTCTCCAGATTTAATGGCATTGTTTGGTTATTGATTCTTCTTCTATTGTTTGTCATATTTTCATAGATATTCTATCAATTACTTTAGTCTTCTGACTTGGTAAAGATTAGGAATACTGATCCTTCATCTTCTAGTACTAGCAGTGTTTCTCAACTTTGACAATTTTAAGGCACGTGGACTTCAACTCGCAGAATTCCACAGCCAGCAATGCCACATGCCTTAAAATTGTCAAGGTTGAGGAACACTGTAGAGGTTCTTGTAAATGGGGAATATCATCTAAATGTCTCCAACAACAAGCAGCCTATCTTGCTTTTATGTACTTTTAATTTCAGATTGAACTTGATAATAAAACTGGTTAAAATCCTCTTCTTTTGCATCAGTGTTGAAGCATAAATTTGGATAATCATCATGTTGAAGGATTGTCTGCAATGTCTGATTGACAATATTCAGTTATTGATTGCACTGTATCCAAGAATTATCTTGGCAACATTCTTCATAATTATGAAAGTAACACCATTTCTTATGTGTGTTCAATTATGTCCTTCAATTTATTGATGTCTAAATTGTCAATCTGTAGTCATTTTCTTTTCATTTCATCTTTCACTATGCTGAGATTTCCCCTGTTCATATTTTTTATGTTCCATGTTCCCACTCTAATTCTGTTGCGGCAGCTTCGAATTTCTTTTCCTTCTTGGCAACAGCGTAGCAAAACATCTTGAAGGCTTTAATTTACCTGTGTCATAAACACCACTAATATTCCAAAAGATTCTCAAAAGTTCATCAATAACATAGAAGCATAGAATTATAGAACTAGAAGAGACTTCAGAGGTCTTCTAATCAAACCCCTTGCCCAAGGCAGGAGTCGTATATCATACCAGACAAATTGTTGGGCAATTGTCTTGAAAGCTACCAGCAATTAAGATCCTGACCTTCATTACCTATCTTTTTTTTTGCACAGACTGTCCAGTAGAGAATCCCAGTTTTACCCTAAGTATATTCAGGTAATCTGTATAAGCTAGAATTTCATATGGTAAGGTATCATTGGTATACTTTCTAAGTTAACTTAGTTGTTTGCTATATCTCATCAGTTAGAAAGTACATGCTTTTGGATCAGAAATGGGCAAAATATTTGCAGGAAAGCATACTTTTAACATACAAAAATTAGAATAGAATAGAATAGAATAGAATAGAATAAAATAGAATAGAATAGAATAGAATAGAATAGAATAGAATAGAATAGAATAGAATAGAATAGAGCTGGAAGGGACCTTGGAGGTCTTCTAGTCCAGTCTTCCACTCAAGCAGGTGAACCTATATCATCTCAGACAAGTGACTGTCCAGTCTCTTTTTAAAAACCTCCAGTGATGGAGTGTCCACAATTTCTGGAGGCAAGCTGTTCCACTGGTTATTTGTCCTCACTGTTAGGAACTTTCTCCTTAATTTCAGGCTGCATTTCTCTTTGATCAGTTTCCAACCATTGTTTCTTGTCCTGCCCTTTGGTGCTTTGGAGAATAATTTGACCCCCTCTTCTTGCTGGCAGCCTCTCAAATACTGGAATACTGCTATCATGTCACCCCATTTCTTCTTTTCTTTAGACTAGCCAAACCCAAATCCTGCAATCGTTCTTCATATATTTTAGCCTCCAGGCCTTGGATCATCTTAGTTGCTTTTCTCTGAACTTTTTCCAAAGTCTCAATATCTTTTTTGTAGTATGGTGGCCAAAACTGGTTGCAGTATTCCAGGTGTGGTCTTAATAGGGTTTTATAAAGCGGTACTAATACTTCATGTGATCTTGATTCTATGCGTCTGTTTATACAATCCAGTTTTGTATTAGCTTTTTTGGCTGCTGCTGCACATTGTCAAGTGATCGTCCACTAGGATTCCAAGGTCCCTCTCACAGTTATTGTTTTTGAGCCAGGTTTCACCTAATCTGTACTTATATCTTTGTTTTTTCCTGCTAAATGTAAACCTTTGCTTTTCTCCACATTAAAACTCATTTTATCGGATAGGGACCATTGTTTCAGTTTGTCAAGATCTTTTTAATAAATGAATATAAGATACTGTTTTTTTATAGCATTGGCATATATTATAGAAGGCCATTAATATTTTAATTATCAATAAAGCAGTTGTTATAAATAATTTGTGATATATAAAATATAAATAATTTCAGAAATCTGTAAAATTTAAGCCACCTATTTCTGAACATGACATGGAATGTTTTATGTGCTTACATCTGTTGATATTATGCTTCAGTATGATGTGAAATAGTAGATATTAAGCATACTATAATTATTCTTTATAGATTGCAGTGACACCATATCCCAAGTCAAAGCCATGAAGATATTAAAGAGGTTTGGCAGCACTGCTGGACTCTGGACCAAAGACCCACTCAGTAATTCAGAGAAGATCTATGTGTTTGATGGCACCAGCAATGACACTGTCTATGTTTTTCCAAGGATGAGAGAATTCACCCTCTTTTCTGCTACCCGAAAGGCTGCACGCATCAAGTTGCCCTATCCATGGGTTGGCACAGGACATTTGGTATATGGAGGGTATCTTTATTATATTCGGCGACATGGCACATTTCAGGTCATCAAATTTAGCTTGACCAACAAAACGATTGTTGATAGTTCTGTCTTCCCAGCTGAGGAGCAGATCCCTGTCTTTGGTCTTGCATCCTACAACTACATTGATTTGGGGGCTGATGAGGAAGGCATCTGGGCTATTTATGCCACACAAGAAAATGAGAAAAATATAGCTTTGGCCAAACTAGATCCTACATCTCTAGACATTGAGCAAATGTGGGACACACCATGCCCTCGGGAGAATGCAGAGAGTGCTTTTGTTATCTGTGGAGCTCTCTATGTAGTATACAATACCCGGTTGCCCAGCCGATCCCGTATTCAATGTACCTTTGATGTCAGTGGCTCAATGGCATCTGAAGATGCTGCCCAAGTCTATTTCCCAAAACGATATGGTTCTCACTCCAGTATGAAGTACAACCCCAAAGAGAGGCAGATCTATGCCTGGGATGATGGTTATCAGATCATTTACCGTATGGAGATGAAGAAGAAGAGTGAAGTCTGAAAAAGGCCTTTGTCTCTGGCAAAAGAGAATCTGAAACATATCTCAGTGCCACTCAGATGCCACACATGCCAAGTGGTGGATAGCATAGGAAGGCAACAGCCATAATGAGGACTGATTAGACTGTATTTTTAAAAGGAATGTCTTTCTGATATATTAAATGCTTTTAAACAGATGTTGTCCGCATTTTTATTGGTGCCTGTCAATTTTCATTTGCTTTTCAACTTAGTTTTTTTTTTAAATAAATTTTATGGTGGGAAAACATTTGTTCCATTCAAAAGCATGAAGAAAAGATTTGTGTATCTAACTTCCTAATTTACATGTTCTTCAATAGCTTTAAATCTGAACTGGGATCCTCCACTCTGTAGATCTCTGCTGTAGATCACTGCTTTTTTCAAAAGCAGTTCAAAAGAGATTGTGGAAATATTTGACTGTCATTTCAGTCTCCAATATTCCAGGAGTTTTCAGTGGCTATGGAAAAAAACCCTGGCTATTTTAACAGTTGATTTAATGAGACTTCACCTCAAGTGCTGTATTAAAATTGGAAAGAGCAATTGGAAAGTGCAAGGATGGGGTTTGGAGATGAATGATTATGCTGTATCCCATCCTTTCTGCCCCACTGTGATGCTGAATGAGTTTAGATCAGTGTCAAAACTAATGTAAATTTATTTTTCCCCATTGCTTACAATTTGATTTAAAAACTTCAATTATCAGAGTGGTCTATTACTGGAATATTTGAAATAAGGCTAAATGTCGCTATCTTTCATTTGCTGGTCTACTTTAGATATCTTGCCGTGATTCACATTGCAGTTATTATCTGAAAAAAGGTGAATTTTTCCATAATCAATTTTCTTTTTTCTTCGGCTTTCATATCTTGTGTTGAACATCAGAGAGAATTTAATGCATTTTGAGTCCTTTGTGCTTTGAAATCTCTAGTTGATAATTATTTGCATTGGAGGCTTTGCTTGGGCGGGGCTGGTGTATGTGTCTGTGTGTAGTATGTGTGTGTATGAATGGTTGATTGATATTTATTGTTTATGTGCAAATTACTGAGAAATTATGAATGAACTAATATAGAGATAGTATACTTCATGTGAATAAACAAGAAAAGTACATGGCACAGAAAAACATACATTTATTAGTTGATATGCATATATGCAAAAAACAAACAAACCTATCTTTGGATCCCTGTCTGGACAATTCGCATCCAGTCTCTCACCTTTCCTTTTTAGAAAAGATGGCAGAGAAGGTGGTTGCATGTCAGTTTCAGAGGGTTCTGGATGAAATGTATTATCTGGAACTCTTCCAAGTCAGGATTCAAACCCTGTTATGGGCAGAAACAGCATCAGTCACATTATAGATGATCTCTGATGAGAGCAGGATAGGGGTGATGCATCCATTCATACTCTCATTGATCTCTCAGTGGCCTTTGATACCACTGAATATGGTATCCTTTGGGGGATTTGGGGCTGGGCAGTGAAGATTGCACTGGTTTGGCTCCTTTCTCCAACATTGATCCTAATCGGTGTTGATAGGGAATGAGGTCCAGCTCATGGCCAATCTTTTATCATGTTCCATAGGCTTTATACATTCTCCACTCTTTTTTAACATCTACATAAAGCCACTAGGTGAAAGCATCCACCACCATAGGATGAATAACAGAATAATAGAGTTGGAGATCGTCTAGTCAAAACTTCTGATTAAGCAGGAAACCCTATACCATTCCAAACAAATTGTTCTCCAATAATCTCCAGTGTTGGAGCACCCACAACTTCTGGGGAGGCAAGTCATTCCAATGATTAATTGTTCTAACTGTCAGGAAATTTCTTCTTAGTTTTAGACTGGTTCTGTCCTTAATTAGTTTCCATCCACTGCTTCTTGTCCTGCTTTCAGGTGCTTTGGAGAATAGGTTGACCCTCTCTTCTTTGTGGTAGCCCCTTAGATATTGGAACATTGCTATCATGTCAGCCCTAGTCCTTCTTTTCATTAAACTAGACATACCCAATTCCCGCAACTGTTCTTTGTGTGTTTTAGCTTCCAATCCCCTAATCATCTTTGTTGCTCTTTTCTGCACTCTTTCTAGAGTCTCAACATCTTTTTTCTTTTGTGGCAACCAAAACTGGATGCAAGTGTGATCTTTCCAAGACATTATAAAGTGGTATTAAAATTTCACATGATCTTGATTCTGTTCTTTTGTTAATGCAGCCTAGAACTGCATTGACTCTTTTGACAGCTATAGCACATGGCTAGCTCATATTTGAGATATCATCAGTATGCTGCTGATATTCAAGTGTACATCTCCATCCCTGGTGACCCAAATGATGCTGTCACTGCTGTCTCATGGTGCCTGGAGGTTGTGGGAGTCTGGATGGTGGACAACAGACTTCGGCTGAACTCTGTAAGACAAATGGCTTTGGGTATGTTGAGCTTCTGGCTCCAGAACTTTAACATCTTTAGTTTTAGCTGGGGTTGCACTACCCTGGACAGACCCAGTGCACAATCCGGGGATTCTTCTGCACACCTGGTTCCTGCTCAGTGAACAGATTGCAGTTGTGGCTAGGATACCCTTTGCACAAGTTCATGTTGTGCGCCAATTGTGCCCTTTCCTGGATCGGGAGTCTCTGTGTTCAGTCACTCAAGCCCTGGTCATCTCATGGTTGGACTATTGCAATGCATTCTCCATGGGGCTACTTTTGAAGAGTATCTGGAAACTTCAGCTGGTGCAAAATGCAGCTATGTGGGCAATTCTTGGGGCCCCTAGAACAGCCCATATTACATCGCTGAATGGTTGCCAATTTGCTTCCAGGTCTGATTCAGGTTGCTGCTTATCACCTTTAAAGCCCTTCACATCATGGGTCCAGGGTATCCAAGGAACTGGCTAATCCCAATGGAGTTAGCCCGCCCTACATCTGCCAGCAGAAGAGGCATGCTGAGGACCCCATTGGTCAAGGAATTTTACCAGTGGGGTCCAGGAGAAGAGCCTTCTCTGCTGTGATGCCTGCCCTGTGAAACATCCTGCCCCTTGAGGTGAGATCCTCATCCATCCTTCTGGCCCTCCAAAAGGTCTTCAAGCCGTTTTGAAGACTGGCCTGTGGTCCCAATGGGAGAGTGACATCTTGGAGGTGGTTCATGGATTAGACAGACCCCACATCATCTCTGTGTGTATTTTGCTCCCTTCCTCCTATCTTCTATTGAATATTAACTGATTTTTTAAATGTATATTTGTATTTATTGTTTTAGGGTTTTGTATCATATTTTAATTATATGACTCTAAGCTTCCTAGAGACACCTCAGTGAGAAGGGCAGCATAGAAGTGTAATAATAAATAAAAATAAAAAATAAATAAATTTATCAGCTCAGAGCCTGATACACAAGCACTCTAAAATTCATCAACTGGAATTAAAGATTTAAATAGTGGCTTAGTAGACAAATACAGATAGTCCTCAATTTACAACCATTTGTTTAGCAACTGTTCGAAGTTACAATGACGCTAAAAACACGACTTACAGCCAGTCCTCACAGTTACATCTGATGCAGCATCCTTATAATTATATGATCAAAATTTGGCACTTGGCAATCAGCATGTATTTATCACAGTTGCAGCATCCCAGGGTCATGTGATCACTATTTGTGACTTTTCTGTCTGGCTTTTGACAAGCAAAGTCAATGGGCGATAAACCAGTTTTGCTTACTGAGTGCATGATTCATAAAACAACTAAAGTGATTTGCTTAACAACAGGGACAAAAAAGTCATAAAATTACTCACTTTATAACTGCCTTGCTTAGCAACAGAAATTCTAGTCCTAATTGTGTCAAGGATTATCTGTATACACTCCAAATTATCCTTCTCCTTAAAAATAATAAAATCAGACTTTGGTGGTATTGCATTAGCAGGACTGATTTCTCTTCTCCTTCATGCAAAATCCACTCCTATCTGCCTGGTTTCAGAAGAGAGACAGAGAAAAATGCATTGCTATATTTTACTGTTATTACTGAAATTTCAGAATGTTTCTCAACTATTTAGTGTAGAAAGTTTTGATTGATTTGTGATTTGAAACTTATGTAATGCTTCCCATCAAAATTTCCAGCAGTTTATTACAATAATAGTACATACATTTGTAAAGAATTGAAACTGACAATTTGGAAAAAGTTTCTTAGGTTTTTGTTAGAAGTACACAAGTACACAGTGTGGCACAACCATGAAACTACAATCTAGTTCAGAAACCTAGAAACTTAACAGGTCAAAGATAAAAAAAAAAAACCACTCAGAATATATAAGAGATTATTCTGAGTATCCAAAGAACGAACATCATAATTGCTAGACAAGGTTTGGGAGATTCATTTTCCTGAAATCACTATTTTTTTCCCTGCTATTATTCAAGATATGGCATATCATACATGGACTAGCAATATATATTAACATTTCATCTAGATTAGTAAAACACAATAAAATATAAATAAGAAAGATCTTTTTTCTGCTAATTTAGTATGTAACTTAATGAAATAATGCAATAATGAAATCTAAATATCTGCATTGTTCATACCCATAGATTGGTTTTTGTGTTGTTTACATCTAGCCTTTCAAAGTATGCAGAAATTTTCTTGTAATCTTTATATTAGATTGTAATTTTTACTCCTTGATACAGTTTTGGTGTTTAAAGTCCTCCCCTCTCCTGGCCTTTTCTTGATTAGGAAGAATTTTTGAGCAATGCTTCTGCCAAGTCCTGACTTTCATCCTTCCATTATCTGCAAAAGACAAACTCAGTTGGAAAAGAATCTTCTGCCAATTTGACTACTTTTGTTTTCTTAATAGATTGGTCTGCCAGGGATGCATCAGAGAACTACAAATGGTGCTAGATACACACAGACCAGGTTTCACTATTTCCTATACAAAATTTTGTATACTACCATCCTGCATATGAAATGTTGGAAAAAGAGTTGCCTTTCCATGGATCGGGATTGAATGGTAGACAGGTATGTTGATTTGGAATGGAAGAGATCGGGGTCTCACTAACATAATGCCAAAATCCCAAGATAAAATTCTGCATGGAGAATAGAGAGAGGTTTGCAAGCTAGAAGAATGGATTCAATTTGATCAAGGGGAAAAAAATACAGACTTTAGACAAAGGCTCTAGCAAGGCTTTTAAAAAAGATTTAAAAGATTTTTTTTTGGATGGCTGCCCCATTCCTTTCTCCAAACCAAATGTGATTCCAGTGCAGACTGGAAATTCATGAGAGAGAAATTTATATAACAGCTGGGGTTTACTTCAGTGCCAAGCTATTTCCAGCAAATGTGGGGAAAAGAGAGAAGCTTGTTGATGTACTCCAGATCTGAACTACCTTGGGAATCTCTTGGGGGTCAGAACTGCAGGACAAAATTTCCTGAGTCTGCAAGAAAATAAGTGGTTCTACTTTGCTATTTTAAATTTCGGAAATCTAGATCTGACTGGAGTTTTCTAGCTTATGCAACCCAACTAGTAATTGGCACTGGTAAACTGTTCCTACTCTCCTACTGTGATTTACTATCTCATTTCCTGACACAAGTTCCTATGCTTTTGTTGGCAAAGAACATTAAGGAGTGCATTACACCAAACTAAATTATTTAATAATTTTAAACCAACATAAACTTAGGCTTCAGTAAAATATGGTTTGGTTAGGCTAACTATGATTGATACCACAGTGATATGTAAATTAAATCAATAATAGATTAGGTCTTGTAATAAAAAAGCACAATATGATATACTTACAAATACTGTAGAAAGTTTCAAGACACTTCCATAAGAGGGAAAGCAACTACGAAAAACCCTTTTGGGCAACTTAACTCTTGGAATAGAGAAAATATTGGAAATAGGCTTTTTGAAAGGGATCCTAATAAAGATGCTACTGCAGTATAGTTATCCAAATTTCCATCTTGCTTTCTTCACTGTAAACATAATAGAAGCCTCTTCTAACTCTGGTTAATATTGACATTTACTTATTAAACATATTTATATAGCTGCCCAACTCACACACAGGATACCGGGTGATGTACAACCTTAAAAATCTACAGTTAAATATTATTGCACTGAGAAAAGCTTTTATATCCCTTCAGTTTAGACTATGCCTTTAGCATATCTTGAAGGAACACCTTATAAGAGCCTTGTTGAATGGCATCTCTATCCTTGTGGTGTTGATCAAGTGAAGGACATTATTCATAATGTCTTCCATTGCCCTATTTATGATGAGACCAAGGCCAAATTGTCAATGGTAGGTGAATGTAAGAGCTTATGCTCATATCACTGAATTAATCCTTGCAAATGTGATTCCCACTGTTAGTGGACAGGTGGCTACTTTTGCTTTGCTGTCATTTAAACTTAAAATATTTAAGTTATTAATTGTAGTCCTGTCTTTATGTTGCTTCAACCTCTTTGCATCCAATGTTATCAATCCTATCCTATCCTATCCTATCCTATCCTATCCTATCCTATCCTATCCAATCCTATCCTATCCTATCCTATTGTTACTTTATTATATTGTATTTTGTGCTGTGCCACATTGTTATGATCTGTGCTTGCAACAATATTGTGAGAAAGCAGCGAGGAATGTTGAAACAGGATATGGCAAATTAAATGTATGATATCCTATTCAGATATCCTCTATTTCTACTGATTTTGATAAATAAGTATATCTGAGGACAGCTTTTGACTCAGATCCCTGGGAGAGACCATGGAGAAAACTAGCCACCTTTTCTATCGTCTGTAACCTGCTCAGGCTGATAATGCTGCTAGATGAGAATATCTTTATGGAATTAATTGCCTCCGGTCCCCTCTTCAAGAGTCAAGCAGGGATGCATTCTGATTCCCTTATTAATTTTTCCATTAGTGATATTTTTCTGGTGCATGCCAAACATACATTTCTATCTTTCTCAAGGCAGATGATGATACCACTTTATCTATATCCCAAGCTGGCCTACACAGATGCTTAGGAGCAGGAATATCCTGTGTTTGGAAAGCCTATAAATTAGCTATGCTAAAACAAAGATCCTAGTGTTCACTAAAAAGTGCTTTAAGTTTTCTTGTATTTGGCAAATCATTGACAACACTATTGAGCAAGTCAAGGACTATTAATTTTCTACCATCTATCTCTGGAATCATCAAATCTGTGAGTGCGTACAAGAGCATAAAAAGCCTCCAACAAGATTAAATTTGCAAGCCACAAAGGCGTTGTGTTTACAGAAATCAAATTATTTAAAATCAAGGTCTTCAATTGGCTGTTATATGGTGGTCAACTTTATGAATATAAGGACACTGTTACTTTGAAAATAATTCACTTGAACATTTTGAAACATTTTGGTACAACTTACAGTTTTGAATAGTTTATACATTCTTGAAAAATCAAAAATCAAAAATCAAATTTGGATTTGTCTTACTATGGCCTAGCTACTTTATGTAGCTAGGATCCTGATAAAGCTCTGGTAGAGCTTAAATGGAATTCTAAATTTTGCTGTTAATAAGTCATGTCATTCATGCCTTGTTCAGAAGGCCCTTCACTTTGGAATGAGGTCCTGCCCTTAATTGTTACTACTGGTAGATATCCTTGTCAGAATCATCTTTGCATTTGTGCTTACAACAAAATCGAGTCTGTATATGTGATTGACTTTTATATCATAGTTGGCATCATGACCTCACTGAACAACTTTTTAACAATCATTTCCACCTATCACAATAAGTGATAATAAATTAGTTGCTGCACTATAATTATATTTAAAAAAATGTAAGATTCCTAACTGAAGCTATGGCCATTAGAAATTCTGCTCTATAACTAGCTAAATTTCTTTCATTTTCATCTCTCAATTCCGCAGTTGTTAACTGCCTTGTTCTAACTCTTTCCATCAATCTATGTAGAGAATTTCTAAATCTTTTGTACAGCTTTACAGTTTACTGAATTTTACCTGCTTATTATGTTGACTTTTCTCCTGTGGTAAATACTATTGCTTGTGTGTGTGATTTTTTCAGATTTCTTTTAATTACTGAAAACTCCATTTTTCCCTGTGGTTTGTGATTATTTATGAAAATAATAAACAAAGAAGAAAGCAGATTCTGACTAAATCTAGAAAAAAAAACCTTAGTAATAGTAAGAGAAATCCACTAATGAAACCTTTTACCTAGAGAAATAGAATGCTGCTACTTATTGTGGTTTTCAAGGAGAGGCTTAGATATTCATCTTTCAGAGATACTTTAAACTGGATTTCCATATGAAGCAGAAATTTAGAGTTATTGGTCCCTTCTTAACTCCTTGCTTTTATGATCTCATAGAAACACTGATCATTATTCAGTATTTATATAGACTTTGATTTGGGAGTGATGGATGCAGAGACGGAGTCATCGATGCAATTATATGGAAATAGATTCCCATAAGTTGAAGATTAAAGTCCTTGGGGTGCCTCTTTGTCATAACTGTTATCGCTGTTATCATTGAAGTAAAAGATTATGTATTGACTGTAGTCATGCTTCCTCAAAATCCAGAGGAAATGTTTGTAAGAACTTGGATCTGTGGGGCCACAAAGTGTGTCCTCTTATTTTCTTCTAATTTGTTCTCACTTAGCTTTCTTTGTGTTAAGTCTTAACTACAGTTTAACAGATGCAATGGCTCAGTGATTAAAGATGCCAAGCTTGTCAGATGGAAATCCAACAGCCCCGGTTCAAGACCGAAGCATTGTTTGATAAGGTGAGCTCCCATTACTTGCCCTAGCTCCTGCCCATCTAGCAGTTCAAAAGCATGAAAATGTGAGTAGATAAATAGATGCCACTTTGGTGAGATGGTAATAGTGTCCCTCGGCATAGAGACCTGCTGGCCACATGGCCATGGAAGTGTCTTCAGACAATGATGGTTCCCTTGGTTAAGAAATGGAGATGAGCACTTCCCCCCTAGAATCAGACACAACTGGACAGGGCAAACATTTACTTTACAGATTCCAGCTGAATGACTTCTTGCCCGCTTGATCTTCATATCTTTCCAGATGTTCTAGAAGCTTAAAGCTATGTCTTTTTTATACATCTGATTGAAAAAATATTGCTGCAAATCTAAATTTTAAACAAGAGGCTGAAATGTTCCCGCAGTTACTTAACTAAATTCAGAAAGTTGGTAGAACATACTTGTAACATTACCATGCTGACTTTTTAAAATTACCTCCCTGGATTATTTGATGTTTTGAGCCAACATCTAATGAGTGTTGCTGTTCATCATCCTGTCTCATTAATTATAGATCAAAATGTAAAGAAATGACAAGTTGTCCCCAGAATCTGTGGCAATTGTTTTCCTTTAGCTCATATTTGCTTCCACAAGTGGAATAATAATGTTCTGATTTGCATTTGAGCATTTCCACAATAGCAGTTTGTAACATTATGTGTCACTAATAAAAACAGGCTTGATATTGCCCCAGCAATCTCTGGGTGACAGTTTAATTCACTAGTGTGGAAATATTCTATATGACTCTGGGGATAAAAAGAATGATATCCCCATCTGTAACCTCAAACTTGTTAATTGCTGAGTTCAGCATTTTCTTCACAGAAAGAGTTCATTTTCCTCTCAATTTGGAATGCAGACTTATTACTTTGCAACTTAATCAGGATGTCTTATTAAAACTGTTACAAAGTCTGATTCTTTCAAATGAATTTTTAAACAAGTCACTAGCTTAGAAAATATTGCTGTTTGCGAGTTTATTTTGTTCAGCAATGAGCCAGTAACTAATGTAGCAGATCATGATGTTCGTACAACTAATTCAGAAAAAAAGGGAACTTAACATTTTTTAATTTCTTCTCCATCAGTCTGCCACCTTTCATTAGCTCTGGTTACTTCATTGTTATTTTTTAGTACACAATGCCTGGTCCCTAGGATTTTTGTGACCCATTTTGGAAATAATTGTTCTAAGGCAGGCAATCTAAAACTCCAAAACAGAAGTGTCAGAAGTTTACCAATAGAGAATAATAGAGCAGGGCTTTTCAACATTTTCACCCATTGTACCACTTTTAGGATATGGCAACATCCGAGTACTACCAGTCGCCTAGCAAGGTGTCAAAAAATTGATGACCAAAAAAAAAAAAAAAGGAAAAAAGTGATAAAGTACAGGTAGTCCTAGACTTACAACAGTTCGCTTAGTGACTGTTTGAAGTTACAATGGCACTGAAAAAAATGTCCCTCAAGCCACAGCTGAGCAAGATACCTGCCTGCCCGCCTGGTGCTCTTCCTCCTGTTCGAGGTTTTCATTGTTGTGAACATTTCTGTTGAGGATTGGCAGCGGGGGTGGGGTGGGTGTGTTTGATTTTTATTCCCCCCATCTGCTGGGTGGTTGCAGCAGGTTTTGGTCACTTTACTACACACTGGGATACTGTCACCATCATAAATATGAATCAATTGCCCTAGTATCTGAATGTAAATCACAAGACCCTGGAGATGCTGCAATATTCCAGCTGATTGGTGCTTCTTCAGGGCTTAGCAGAAGTACCAGGATCAGCGCCGAGCTCCAGCTGGAGCCTGGTGCCGATCCTGGTGCTTCCACTGAGCCCTGACAGCCCTGAAGCGCTGATCAGCTGGAAAGCGACACTGATCCTGGCGCTTCTGCTGAGCCCTGACAGTCCTGCAGCTCCCGCCATCTCTCGCTCAGGCTTGTGCAGTGCTGCCACTGGTTCAGCTCATTCCCCTCCCTCGTTACCACTTCTCTAGGATGGTCGTGTACCACCTGCCAGGTGCCAATGTACCACAGGTGGTACCCATACCACTGATTGAAAAGCCCTGGTTGAAAGAGCACATACACCTTGCACTAGATTTTGCAATGCTAAAAATGTGAATTACAGGAAGGAAGGAAGGAAGGAAGGAAGGAAGGAAGGAAGGAAGGAAGGAAGGGAGGGAGGGAGGGAGGGAGGGAGGGAGGGAGGGAATGAGAAATAAAATAACACAGATTCCCCAAGCTTAGCTCACCTTAGATTTTAATCCGTTCTTTCTCCATTTTTTAAAAATAGATTCTAGTGCTCTGGAGGAGGGTAATGAAATATAACTGGTATCATTTGTTGGAATGTCAAGACACAAACCCAGATTAGAATGGTTACAGAATCACTCCCTGGCATTCAAATGATGCTAGAATGTGCCCAGGAATTCTTTCAATCTCCTAAGGCTATTTTCAACATGAGCATATGTAATTCTTGCTTGTGTAGCAAATGGTGCTGCTACTGCTGTGGAATCTGACCACAGATCCAAACTTAATGGCATCTCCAGGAAGGATATTTTGGAATTAAGCCAAGAATCCTGGTTTTCGTGATTAATGTTAAATTCAAATTAGAACAAGTGCAAAGAATATCACAATGAAGAAAGAAAAGAACTTGAGCCATTAAACTTCAAAGTAAAAGTTATGGGGAATATACTACAAAAGTATAAAAGGATCAGAGTGCCGTTCTGCAAGATTTATTTATGTTACAAAAATAGCAAATGTAAGAACCAATAAACTAGAATATAGGCCAGTTTCTTACCATTATTAGAAAAATAACTTTTGGAATAATCTTTTGAAAAGAAAATTCACCAATCCAGGGATAGTTAGATGTCGCCAACTATAGTTTTCAAACGTTGAGAAACTGTAATCCAACTTACTTGGAAAAGAGAAGGTTGCCTTGCAACAGTTATGAAATAATAAACTTCCAAGCCAGAATATGAATTATGATGGCCAGACAAAATAGCCTTGCCATGACATATAAAATTTCTGATCATGTGGCTCATGCTTTCATGTTCTGTTACATTCTCAACCAAACAACCATCTAATCATTCTAGTTATTACAGCAGGGGAAGAATAACTTGTGGATTTTGTGTGTGTGTACATTTATGTGTGTCATGTATGTCTTGTGTGGGGGCAGGTTTTAAGTCTTTACATTTATGAAATCTGGTAGGCATATAGAGATCTAACTTACATAGGAAAGCAGCATCCCATTTTATCTGAAAGTCTCCTTCCAGATGCTCCTCAAAACCCAAATTATTCTGAAGAAGCATTCTATGTTGTATTAGGTCTTGTTTCTAGGACTGAAAGAAAAAGACTCACTTTTGTATTTGAGGAAGCATTTTGGATAGTTATCTGACTGCTATTTTAATATTTAGTGCTGCCTCTCT
This sequence comes from Crotalus tigris, assembly GCF_016545835.1. Lineage (NCBI taxonomy): Eukaryota > Metazoa > Chordata > Lepidosauria > Squamata > Viperidae > Crotalus > Crotalus tigris. The sequence continues at coordinate 141,586 of NW_024097551.1, read as the reverse complement.
AGATAGAATGTGATTTACAAATAAGTTGAAACTAGTACTAGTCCTCTATTTTGATAGTTACCAAATTATCCATGGTCTTTATGAAAATCAATATGGCTTCAAGAATGGTGTACCTATGGTAATTATTATAAAGGATTATTTTTGTTCTGCCACCACATTGCAATTATATTATTAGTAGAAAATGCATGTAGAATTTATTCTAATATTCATCTAATTCTAAAGAAACATTTTGGCTGATAGCAACTTTGTTATTGAAATATTTTCCTAGTACTCTTCAAAGCATAATACAATGGCTATTTTTCAGCAATGCAGAGGCAGCATCTCCTGGGGATGGAGGAAAACAGCTGTGTTGGCAGCAGCTTCAAAGAAACATTTACTGAGTAATTTGTTAAAATTAAAACTGCACAAGAACTTTGTAAACACTCTGTTTACATGAACATTTAAATTAACTGGACCTTCAGAATCATCTCTATTTTCAGTTGTCCTTCTTAATTTCTTGCCCTTTCTGAAAAGAGCTCAAAACCATTTTAAAAAGAAAAAAACAGGAATTCATCTTATAAGAAGTATTAAAATAAGATTCCTTGATAAGTCATTTCTTTCTAGAAGTCTTGATGATGGTTTGACAGACCCCAACCCCACAATGAAAATGAGAGACTTCTCTCTTCTCCAACTGCAAGAAAGAGGTTTAATAAGAGGGTTCAGGAATGGGTGATGGTGTACTCATTTGCAAAATTAAAAGCAGGACTTTTGGGAGTAAAGGCTTACTTATCAGGAAGATTTTCTTTTTAAGAAGGGGCTCTCTCAGAACTTCTTTATGGTCTCTAGGTGAGGCTTGGATAAGGCTTAAAAGCCTTCAATTCCCTGCCATTGATGATAATAGGATAATTTTTCCTCTTCTTTCAGCCTGATGGCAACTCTGTTATCTAATATTTTCATGTTTTGAATAAATGCTGTGATCTTTAATTCTCTGAACATTTTTCAGATAATTTGTGCTTTGGATCCCAGTGCAAGCACAAAATCTTCCTTTCTTAAGAATCCCAGAAATTATGTTGTGGCTTTAACATTGTGCACATATTTTAAAAACTGCAATGCCTATTTTCAGAGATGCACGGAACCCTTAAAAAAATAACGTTGTTTAATGAACAGCAGAGAAATGCCCTGTTCTTCCCTTGATAAGACCAGAAGCAGCTCTTCAGAATAATTCTTGTAAAACTACAAACTACAGCAATCCAGATAACCACTAGGTGGCAGGAAAGAGTTGTTTTTCTGTGTCTCTTTGTTGCCATCAAGTGATCCTCTGGATTTTTGTAACACTTATATCTGAAGTATGCACTGCCTATTTCTCTGCAGCCATTTTTATGCTTTTTATTGTTCAGCTGGAGGGAAAGCACTGACGAGTTAATGGTGTTCCCTACTTGTATTCTGTATGTTGAGCCCAGCAGTAGGAAAAGTGATTGCAGTTTGACTTCAGGTTGGTAAGGTACTGGGAAGAGACCCTTACATACTAAATGATTCAACAGAAAGTAGAACAAGTAGCTCGACTTCTAGTTCCGGATCGCAGCGCTCACAGCTGTGTGAGGAGATGGCTGTCCTCGCCAGCTGATTCTCCGTTGCCGGTAGACCCTTAATTGGGTCAAAAAGCCGCCTTGGAGGGGCGGCTACCGGTGAGGAGGTCCTCATCATCCTTGGGAGAGCGGCAGCTTCTTCCAAGGACCAAGATAGCTCCTTTGGGCTGATGGTGGAAAGAACGGCCAGTAAAATGGCCGTTCACCTAGCTGCTGCAACCAAAAGTCAGAAGAACATCTAAGCAGAGGAACCACAGCCTCTACTAAATGATACAGACTGTTTTTAATTATCTTTGAAATGGAACAACCCTTGGTTCAACTTGACTATAAACTTATACTGGAAAAACTTTATGAAGCTACTGATGAAATACGTTTGCAAATAGAAGAATTCACGATGGAAATAAAAAACAAAAATTCTGTTTTGAACTTACAAACTGACTCTCAGTCTCTGTCTGAGCACTCTATGGACCAAACAACAGAAGCGGGATTAACTAAAGGTAAAGAAGTTTCCATATTACTCCATACACAGGCTGATGAGATCTCTGAGGAATTAAAAAGGACTGTAATTAAACCATTTACAACCCTAAAACTAACAGAAATGGACAGACAAGCCCAACGAACTGAGAACTATGGTAGCTTGGATAAACAACTATTAGCTACAAAGTTGGACGTAATTGAGTCGGCCATTCAACAGTTTCAAACATGGAGATTTGACTTTTCCAAACAAGAAGGGATTATTTACAAAGGAGCTTGGTCTTTAAAACAGAAAAGAAGACGTCTCTGTTTGATTCAAAGGATACTACAAGACATAAAAATGACTTGTTTATTGATATAGTGGCATTGTTATGGAAACCTGTTTGGCATAAAAGGAAAGCTAGAATAAGATTTAAGAATGTGATTTAAGGTTTTATGTAATGAGTTTAAAAGGCTTACTAGATATGGATTGATTTATGGCTCAAGACAGTTAAATAAGATGTTAGATTGAATAAAAATTAATTAAAGGTCTGAACTTAATAATAAGGTGTTTGTCTACGTATTAATATGTTTTGGATATAGTAACTTTGAGGAGGTTAAAGAAATGTGATATAGATATTGAGGGATTGATTATTAGATTAATAATATATATATATATGTATTAGAACTGATAGTCACTTTGTAATGGAAGAACTGATAGTCACTTTGTAATGGAAGAAGAATAGGGAAAAAGGAGAAATGATATTAATAAATTTTTATTGAATATGTTAAGGAAAAAGTAATAGGGAGACTCCGAAGTGTTAACTATGTACTTAGATTAGAAATATGGAATATAGTAATTGAAATAGTAAGCTTCGTACAGGATCTGGATTTGTGGATCTATCTAGATGAAAGGTTATTGAGGATTGATATGATTGATCTAGTTGTATTGAAATATATTAATTTGAATATAATATGTTATTAGAGGGAAAAGAGAGGGGTTTTTTAATGATTTAATCTGAACTTTATGAGTATGACTTTCAGATAATTGATTGCCCTGCCACCACGTTGTTTCTTAAGCACTTGTCTGTAAAATGAAAAAAACAATAAAACTTGTTTTTTAAAAAAGAAAGTAGAACAAGTAGCTCAATGCCATCTATGACCACATCAGTATAGAACTTTCCTGCATAATCAAAAGTCTATATTTCTATACCCTTAGTTGACTTAGATATTCCTTAAAACTTACCCTACTTCTTTGAACTGAACTGTTATGAAGTTACTAACTTCCTGTGAATTATCTTGAGGTTACATAAGAAATTGGACTTTTCCATCTTCCAGCCACCACATGACCAAAAGCATTAAGAAAGAACAGTTCGAATTTTGAATTTTTATAGTGGCAATAAAGTGTTGAAAGATACACAATCCGTTGTGGGATGTTAAGGCAAACAATGCATGAAGACTTCACTGCATTCTATGTATTGATTACTGTTTCATCTCAAGAATTGCATCTACTAGAACATATTAACATAAAATAGCTTTGGTGTATAGGGCTGTAGAGGAGGGAAGTCAAAACACATACTTGGGAGAATATTTTTTATTATATGTCAAAACACCACAAAGGAGTATGCAAATATTTGAGTTTCCTAGAATTTTCCATCAGATGAAGTGGGACAGAGAGAAAAAAGCAAAGCAAATTCCAAAATTGGGCCAAGTGGTTTAATCATAAAATTTGCAGCTGTAGACAATGCATTAGTTATTAAGAAAGATCATTTGTGCATACATTTCTTTCCCAACATTTTCCATCTTTTCATATTATAGAGGAACTCCTATCTGTTTCTTTATTATATTAGTGGTCCAAGATAAGCTGCAGTTTCCCCTGCTGATTCCTGTTTTCTGTCCTTAATTAGGTGCAATGCAATATATTACTCTCAAGGGTATGGACTTGCCTTTCCTTTTAAAAGAACTATTTAGCAAAACAAAAAAAGTTATTCTTTTTGGGCACATTTACCATTTCTAAGCATGTTTGTTGTCTCCCAGACAGACTTTTAATTTTTTTCTTCATCAGGCAAGCGACAATTGTCTATTGTTTTTATCAATATAACATCTGCCATATTCAATGTACCCAGAAAGTATATTCTGATGCTGTTCTGTTGGCATGACAACAAGGCAGGTTACAGTACCAGGAGATATAATGGGGAATATTGCTTTCCTTCCTTTCACCTTTTCTTCATTTTAAATCTGAATATGCAGGTACATCTCTGACTCCTGCCAATGGAGGAAAGGGTTTTGCTAACAGACATTTTTTTGCTCTCTATTAGAGACTCAAATTAAACTAGGAAAAAATCCAGTGCAGAATGCTCTTTGCACCTGATGTCAGTCCAAAGCAAGACTCCTCATCTGTGTGCAACATACTGATGAAGTGAGAATGCTTCCTGATTCCTTTCCTACCTAGGCAACAGGGGCAGTATGATGGGAGAAAAATTCTCCAGTGCAAATTTAACAGATATGACCAACTTGCTCGCATTATCTCTCTCTCTCTTTTGATTCACCCCTATTCACTGCTCATGATCAGGATCAGCACCCAGTTGCATTTATTTTTCTTGGTGATAGTCCCCATTTTTCCTTGGTTCAAAATACAACCCTCTCCAAGGAAATGTTGGTGTTTACAGCTACCGGTAATCTGATTTTGTCATTCCTCAAATGAATAAGAATTTTTATCTTGTACTGACCATTCAGAATATAGACTTAACTATGGGGTGTTTAGTAATTCACCTTATATAATTAGATCACATCGATTTCAATTCATGGTATCTCCTTGGTCAGTCTGATGGATAATTTTTGGAGACTGACAGAGAGACTATGATTCTGTTGGTTCTTCTTGATCTCTCAGAGACCTTTGTAAACATCAACAATGGTATTCTGGATTGGATTTGGGAATTGTCGTTCTGTGACAATTTCAGGAAATTGTGGGGGCTCCACATAATCAGAACTGTACTGAGTAATGAGTTTGATGATAATAACTTGAACTGAATGAGCAATGTTCACTTGGGAACAATCAGTTTGAGGAAATTCACATTGTAGTAATGTAGTGTAAGTCCTGTTCCTTTTCTACATGTGTTGTTCAAAACAGGCATGATGCTGTAGAGATTGTGAACCATGTCATGCCCCCTCTTTCATCACTCTGATGATGCATATCTAAACTAAATCCAAACAAAGTGGATCTACTCATTGTGAAGAGTCACGGTTTAATAGAATTGAAAGTTCTACATCTTGTGAATGGGTTTGCAGTTTCTTATAGAAGTCAGGCATGCAGTTTGGACCTAAATATTGCTAGTTTCTCAAATTGGGAGAAAAGCCAGGGCGGCCTCTTATGAACTTCAGTTAATGGACCAATGCATCTTTTCTGAAAAAGAGTAACTGTTAACATTTGATGTATCTTTGGGTAACCTCTAGGCTTGACTGTAAGCTGCCTTTGAGTCTAGTCAAGAAGTTTCAGCTACTACAAACTCAGTTTTGTTCTGAGAAAGTATTCAGAGAGTATATGATACCCGTGCTTAAGTATTACTCTGGATGCCAGTTCAGATATGTGCAAAATACAAAGAGTTGGTCATAACTACAGGAAATATAGGTTAGGTTTGATTATAATGTCATCAGCCAAACAGAAGAAACCACTTTGTATTATTGGTAAGAAAACTACATGGATGTATCCATGAAGTCACCAGGAATTGAACTTCTAACTTTATATAGTAACTAAGTGCATCCGCAATCCATCCGCAATATTCCCTATAGATTGACATAATATTTTTTTGAAATGATTGTTGCTATAATAGCCTTTATTCAAGGAAAAATTCAGCAGGACATTAATCTTTCCACAATCATTTCCCATAAATATAACTAATAGATCTCCTTCTGTGTGTTTTGGATTTTTAACCATATCTTTTCTCGCCAAAGCCTGAGTTTTTAATTTATTGTTCTTCAAATGAAGCTTTATGATGATATTCTATGGACTGAGGCTTCATTTTTGGGTCATAATGATGAGTCCATGTTCCGTTGGCTGTCACAATGCTGTGAATAAATTCCTCACCTTCATTTTTATAGCATGCCAACAGCTGCTGGCAAATTTCATCTCTTGAAGCTTTCTTCTCTACTGTCAGCATGCAAGGAATTCATCTTGTACAAATCTTGCAATACTGGAGAACATCAGTAACATGACCCATACATTTATGTGAAATGCCAAGCTTGACAGTTGACTTCCTTAATAAGGTTGCTTTATATCAACCTTTCTCATTGTGAAACTCATTATCACTATCCCACTTGATTCATGATCATATAAACCAGCTCTTCCTCATTCAAGATATTTACATTTTTGGCCCAGTGATTCACAGTATTCATGTTAACAGTGATCACCATAATCATTCTGCATTTGGCAGTTGGAAAGACTTCTTTAGCAGTCAAAAATTTTAGATGGGGAAGAGAGATAAAATGTAAATGTATTTATAACAACTATTTAGAAGATTGGAAGCTAGTTCTTTTACTACATTTTCTTCTCTTTTCTTTCTTTTTTCTTATTTCTTTCTTATCTATTCATTATTTTTATTTTCTTTATTTCTTTCTTAAAAAAATTGTTAAAAATTCTTTAATAAAAATCATAATAAAAATCAGATAAAAAAATAAACCATGTTGCTTAAAGGGAACTGAAGGTACCCATCATAAGCTTGTATTTCACCAAAATGACAATATAATCTTTTTTCACACCAATTAAATGAAAGAACAGATGCTAATAAACATGTAAGAGCTTCCAGCACATCAATACTGCCATCTGTTGATGACATAAAGCTGGAGCTATTTTCATTCAACTCTTAATACATCAAATACAAAGCATGAATACAGTAGTGGCCGAAATTATGGAAATCTTTTGGGAAAAGTGTATTTTTGAGGTTTGATGACTAATAACACCACTTTTTTTGGAGTAGTACTGTAAAATTATATATCAATGGAAAGATAATTTAATCAAGAATGTAAAGTTTGTTCAATTATCTGTACTGTATTCTATGAAAAGTTATAACCAAATAACCAGAAAAAGGAAGCACAACTTGCTTAAGTTGCTATCAGATAGCTTTCCTTCATCTGATTGTAGCCAATGAGCATGAGTGTTTAGAAAGCCAATCAGGTGTCATCTTGTTTTGGCAATAAGCCAATCAGATCACAGTATGATTCAGTTACTGATGTCATGTATTGAAGCTGAGAGGAGGACATTTGTCAGTATGTTATGTGATTGCTATCAAGTTGGTTGGGTTTTTTTCCCCTTTCATTTAGTGGGCTTGTAAAATGTAATAACGTTAAAATAATAGTGCAAAGAGTTGACTGGTTGCCCAGAAAGTGATGTAAAATAGTATTATTAAGTGAACAAGGCTACAATTATAAAGAAATTAGAAGAAAAATAGGTGGAAACTTAACCAAAGGTGGCATTTCTACTGTACACTTTTCCCAAAAGGTTTCCACAATTTTGGCCACTACTGTAGTTGTGTTCTGGCCTATATGCTGATCTGAGAGAGAAAAAGAATTAATAAACCAATTGATTGAGGCCAATGCATCAGTGTTAATTGTTTCATTAACTTATCTGTATTTGATAACATCAAAGATCTGAAAATGTCAACACAAGCAGTATAAGCAAAATATCAAAGATTACTTAAAAGCAAGGTGCTCTATTGTTACTTCTTCACTAGGTGGGTGTGGATAGATATGATTTTTTATGTGTTAATGATTGTCATTAGAATGACTTAAACAAAGAGCAGGAAGAAGACTCAGCAGGAGGGAGGAACTTTCACTGATAGAGAATGGGAAACAAATCTGCATGATACAAAGATTTTGAATGAGGCTGATTTTTAAAATGGCAAAAGGGCTCTCTTTCTTCCCAGAATATTTGCTCCTACACATTTTTTTATAACACGTTTTGGTATCAGTTTTTTAAAATTATTTTTATAATGACATATGCCACCAAGAAATGTATTCCAGTAAATGTTAATGCTTCTAAATTTCAGTTGAACAGATTTTATTAATTGATATTCTTTTCTGGAAAAAAAAAACCATTTTCTGTTGTTTCCAACCTAGCAGAATTAGTTTATCACAGGAAAGAGTTTTTATCTGCAACAGCACTAGGAATGAAACATTGAGAGTCTTGGCAATGCAGATTAGAATACATCTGTATCAGTGAGAAAAGTGTAATTTATTTAGTTTGAATCCAACCAACATGAACTTGTTAAATTTGGCAATGCTCTGCATGTATATGATTGGATTCTGATTTGGCAAGACTCATTGGAATTGCAAAGAGGCAAGTGGCTACAATCATTTCAGTGGTGTAAATTTAGCATGATTACTAGTAAGCACAATTACTTTAACTGCATTTGGAATCAAGTAAAATGATAAAACTCCACTACTCTTTATATCTAGGTGTGTATTGCAAGCACTTGATAATTTTCCAGATTTCCTTCTAGATTAAATATGCATAGCTAGTCGAGGGAATGAAGCCTGCAGTTCTTTCTGTGGTAGATAACATTCCTGAATTGGATGTAGAGTAAAAACAATAATAGTTCAATGATAAGTTTTAAAGAAATAGAATTGTATCCACACCTTGAAAAACAGGAGTTGTATTTGTCCCTGGAACTTCAGATAGTGCATGCTTGTTCTGATCTGCTCTGGAAGTCCTTCTGGATAAATTAGTTAAACTGTTTGCTTCATGCCACTGACTTTGGTATATTAATTCATTGGTTGCCTGGTTCATTTCAAACATTGATATGATACAGTATTTTTACATGATACTGGGTCAAAAAATCTCATTAAACCATTTTCACCAAGCTGGTGCTTTCCAGATGCATTGAACTAAATCTCCATCATCCCTTGGGAAAAATATCATTTTCTATAAGTACTATATCTGGTCTTGCTTAATTTTCTTTTTCTGCTTATTGCTGCATCTATGAACAATAAAAGATAAACTAGAACAATTACATATTCTTTTAATATTTTGAACTTTGTCCTGTAATACTATGCTATACAGCAGGAGTGTCAAACCCACAGGCCGGATGTGTCATGTGGAAGCCGCGCCCACCCCTGCTCCGACAAGGGGGAAAAAGTCACGATACATCACGACACATCATGTGACGCACTGAGTTTGAAACCCCTGCTGTACAGGATGATTAAGATTAGGGTATTTTTTAAAATCATACTTTGCTTAGAAACATCCATTTTGACATTTGCATTTGAATTTCAGATACAATAATCTCAAATAATTTGAAAGCAATAATATATTTTTAAAATGAAAACAAATGATTTCAAATTCAATAAGAAAAGGGTATGTAGACCTAACTCATAAGCTTTACCAATTTATCTGAATGAAAAAATAAATGAACTAAAGGCAGCCACATCAAGTTTACAAAATATGATTTATTTGTTCACTAAATGTCAAACATCATTCCAAAACATGATGGAGATGAAAAACTTGACCATTTTATTTTCCATGTCAGAGGATCAGAGTTTATTGTAGATAGATCATTATTGCAAAGTGTACAAGGATGTTATAGCTTTCCTTTTTATATACATAGTAAGAATCCAGATATTAAACAATGGTATGTGAACATAAGGAGCTGTGTTTCAAGGCAGACTATTGGTTGTGCTAAGATATTATTTTCCTATGTTGGCTAGAGGCAATTTTCCTGGGCTTCAGAGAAGAATCTTTTCTAATTTTCCCTTGGAGAAATCAGGGATCAAACATGAGACTTTCTTCATGGAAAATATATAGTATGCAGATTGAGATAAGCAACCCAAGCAACTCCTACATGAGCAGGGGCTGGACTAGAAGACCTCCAAAGTCCCTTCCAGCTCTATTCTATTCTATTCTATTCTATTCTATTCTATTCTATTCTATTCTATTCTATTCTATTCTATTCTAAATTGCAAGAGCTACAATGTCTTTTTCCAGGAATTTATTAAATATGAGCATTGAAAGTGAGATGAAAGAAAGTTAAAACAATAAAGGGAACATTTTTGAAAACATGAGACTATAGCAAGAAAGCTAAGTATTCTTTTAATGGATTCTATCATTCCTGCCTCCATCCCAGCTTCAAGAAGGCTTTTGCTGTATATATATTGCATTACTTTATGCCAACCCATTATCTAGTTTTTTCACCTTGTGACCTTAATGCACATTGTCTAGAAATGTGTTTCAGGTATTAGCGGTTTTAATGGAAAATGTACCTTTGAGTTGTAATGGATGGAATGGACGTTTTTTCTCAAATCTAATGAGATTATGGACAAACACCTGTAGATGTGGTTGGACTTAACCTGTGCAAATAAGCTAATGTAAAAACTGTTGGAACAGGAGATGTCATTGGATTATAGTTCCTTACATGGTGTCATTCAATTCTGAGAATATAATAGAATCATTTTCTCTTAACTTAGTTTGATTTCATGTGACCCAACATTTCTCATGGCAGAATACTAACTATTCTTATTTTATGAGAAAAAAATCGGCTAACCTAATTATTTGCAAACACCCATATTCTTTTTTTTTTAATTCTCTTTTAATATACAATTATAGGTTCTTGAAGCGAAATAGCCTGGCAGTCTTAGCAACTCTTTCTACAATTGCATGGTCTATGTGAATAACATTGTATTTCAAACATAATTTTCCTGTTTGAGTCACATTAAATTTGTAACTGCCCACTATGCATATGCTATTCAGAAAGACATACTGAAATCTTTGCAAATAAGTTTAATTATAAGAAAACCAGATACTTGAAGATCAGAAAATCTAAACATAGTAACACAATCTAATTAAATAGAAATAAAAATCTGCATTAAATGGCTGGTTTTTTGCTTCACTGCTATTTTACACTGAGTTATGATAATCTAGTCCTTGGGCTTGATTCGGTTCATCAACCCTGCCTGCCATTGGTACTAATGTATTTCAAAATAGACTGAGACAATCCACTTTGTTTTCAAGAACTAGCCTAAGATTTCACTAGCAAAGGCATTAACCAACTTTGGAAAAAAATCTGCTTTTAGAAGGTCCAACTAGAAGCCCACAGTGGACTTCAAGAAGTTAGGTGATTCTGACTTGTGAAAAATATAGTTTGCACATGACACTTGCAGATAAGATCATGTAATTATTTCATTATTTCACCTTCTTTTGGCCCAAATGAACATGTGGGTGTTGACCTTGAGTCCTTGAATATATTGCACCTGAATATTTTGGTAGCAGTCTCTTCCCATATGAATGTTTTGCTATCTCTCCATCTCAGTCTACAAAATGTTATAAAGTTGATTAGTCTTTAAGACATGACAAGGCTCTATAGTCTTATGGAGAGTAAAAAGAAGTTTTTTTGAATCAAGTTTATGGCATTTATATTTCCTAGCTTGAAAATTTGCTTTTGAATTTAAAGGTATTTATCAGATATTCCTATTCGTTGATTGAAGCTTATCTTTTTAATAGACTGTATATGTTATTGTTGATAATTTGGGAAGGGGAGGTAATTTTTTGGGTATTTGTCAAAAAGTGAATTAAAGTGGGGAGACTATTTTTGTTATGTGAAGATGCCAGTAATTAATAGTGTTGATTTCCAGTTTATCTCAGCTCTTGCCAGTGCAGATAAAAGTTATGTGAACTGTTTAGCTGTACCTGGAAGTCCATCAAGTCTCCACTTCTGTAGCAATATATCAGTACTTAATAATATATTCTCTTACCTATTAGAGTTCAGTTTATTATTTTCATGTGCTGTGCAAATGTATACTAAAAAGGTATTGCACAAATATATATTGAAATGGACAAGGAGCAGACTCTGCCCATTATTTCATATCTATGTTTACTTAACATCTGTTTTTCAAAGATGAATATGAGGGCATTGCTGGAAAGAGCATCATCTCCTCCATTGATGTTGATGACTGGAAAGGTCCACATAATGTTAGCTACCCATAAACTGAGGCTGAGCAAGATAGATAGAAACTGTATATAATTGTCAAGAACCTCATGAGATTCTCTTCTGGTTTTTGCTGTTCAATCAAAATTATAAGTGACTAGTACTTGGATGATCTAGGAGGTCACCTCTAATTCATTGCATGGGAAATGCCAGGTTCAATCCAAACAATCAGGGCAATTAAAAATATAACCAGAACTAAACAAGTACAGATTATGTGATGCTTTCAGGAAACCCCCCTTTAAGGATTCTGGGGTACCTGAAAGAAGAAGACAGTTTTAATACATTTGAAAGAACAAGCAAAAAGTCATTAATTGATATATATCAAGCCATACTATCTTACCAAGGGTTGCTAGATTTTTGGCTCAGAATTTTCAGGGTCATCCTGGGGTTGATGCCCAGCTAAGATCCAGTTGCTTTTAAGCCTATTATTTTCTGTCAGGGTATTTCTGCAAGGCAGCTTAAGCTGATTGCCTTCCCTTCTGCTCCTAGGAATGGGAGGATCATGACATCACTGCAGAACTCAAGAAGATGTGGATAACAGTACTGATAATGGGCTAAGTGGAACCTACAGATATGCTTCTATGATCAGACATTGTGTGCCCATTATACAGTGAAAGAACCAGAAAGTAGTATCCTGACTATTTTGGATTCTTTTTTATTCATATTAAACAGAGGCCAAAAATTCTTTATTTCCCTTTTCAGAATAGACAATGTCCTTGGATGCTGTGGGGCAAAGAGAATAAATATAGTAAATAAGGAGCTGTGATGGCACAGTGGTTAGAATGCAGCATTGCAGACTAATTCTGTGATTGCAAGGAGTTCAATTCTGACCGACTCAAGGTTGATTCAGCCTTCCATCCTTCCAAGATTGCTAAATGAGAACCTAGATTGTTGGGGATAAAATGCTGACTCTGTAAATCACTTAGAGAGTGTTATAAAGCACTATGAAGTGATATATAAGTCTATTGCTATTCCTATCTTTTCATATTTACAGCAAAATTTTGGAAGGCAAATCTATAGCTCACTTGGATAAGGATAGGTTTCCAACAACCAGTCTTTAAGGCTACCTATGTTCAAGCATAGGTAGTAAAACCCCCCAAAATATCTGTAACTATTAATAGCACTCTTTTAAAACCATCCAAACGGAGTGCCACTATTGTACTCAAACTTCTGGCAACAAATTCTGCAGCTTAACTTGTACTATATGGAAAAACATTTCCTTCTATAGACCTTGAAAAATCCCTGCATTTAATTTCAGTGGATGACTTTGAGCTCCAATATTTTATAAGAGGAAGAAAAACATTTCTCTCATTCCTCATTGTCAAGCATGAATTTATATAACAATGTCATGTCTCTTACTCTGTTTCATTCCACATTAAAGAATCCAATTGCTTTAAGAGCTTATAGAGGCATTGCTCCTGCCCCTCAGTCATTTTGGTTATCTCTTTTACCATCTTTTCTAACTCTAATATTTTTTCCAAGATGTTGTGACCAGAACAATACATAACATTCCTAGTGTGGTCTCAAGTTGTTTTCTATTCTTAGCAATCAGATAGATTTTCTCAATGACCATCTGTCTCTAATCTGTTCTTTCAGGTCTCTTAATGGTGCACTCATTGCCACTGCAACTGAGCCATCTACCATGCTGCTGTCATCCTCTCTTCCTTCTAATTTTCAGAGTATTAGAAACTCATCATAGATTTATATGAACAATTAATCAGTGGAAAAACTTGCCTTCAGATGTTGTGAGTGCTCCAACACTGGAGTTTTTAAAGAAGAGATTGGACAACCATTTGTCTGAAATGGTATATAGACTAGAAGACCTCCAACGTCTCTTCCAACTCAATTATTCTATTATGAAGGTGCAGTTAAAACTGAAGAAAATGTTAATAGACATATCTGCTTAGCAGTTTCAGAAGTACAGGATTTTCTCCTGTTTTGGACATTCAAAAGAATGTAGCAATAATTGATTTCATTTTTAATTATGTACTCCTTGACTATAACAAATCCATTGCTCCATATGATATCTCCTGAGAGAGGAAATCAGCATCCTAAACTCAGGGCTAACATTCATGCACTCTGCAGTAAAGTGATTTACTTGATTTTCATTTAGTCTGTAATATAAATTCAGTCACTGAGGTGAACATAGACAACTATGGTTTAATCAATTCATCTTGACTTGAAGCAGCCAATTTTAGCATGAACCAGAACTATTTATCATAGTCAGTCAAAAGTAACTCTTCTTAGTTCTAATAAAGTCAATAAATTTTATTTCCAGGTAAGTTGGCACAGAATTGTAGAATTGGCAATTTCTCTTAAAGGAATATGCACACTACATGCACCACAGATTATAATACGTCCTTTTAGGTATTTCCTAGTCCAGGGGTGGTGAACCTATGGCACGCGTGCCAGAGGTGGCACTCAGAGCCCTCTCTGTGGGCATGCGCACCGCCACTAGCAGCTCACGCAGGTCCATTAGGCCGCTGCCGCCGCCCGGAACACCAACCTGCCCAGCACAAAGCAGGCAAAACGGCCGGCTAGCAAGTTCGAGTAGAGGTGTTACAGCATCAAGGTGGCCACGCCTACCTGGCCACACCCACTCAGTCTGCTGTGACCACCCTGGCCATGCCCATCCAGTGGGCCACACCCCCTCACTCCCTGAGGGAACCACAATACTGATGCAGCCCTGGCACTTTGCAATAAATAAGTGGGTTTGGGTTCCGGTTTGGGCACTCAGTCTCTAAAAGGTTCGCCATCACTGTCCTAGTCATTCAAAACACTTTAGGAAGATTATCTAACAATTAGTTCCCATAGAATTATAGCTCTTGAGGTTTTTCTAATGAGTGAGAATAAAGCTGTCTCCAGGAATATTTTCAGAATTACATTCTGATTTAGATACTAAGAAAAGTCTTCAGGACTTAAAAGTCTCTTTCTTGTTGGATAGAACTGTCTCTTACTGAATGGTACATAGAAAGATTTCTGCAAGGTAGATATCTCCCTTCAACAGAATACAAATCTCTGTTTCCCAGGAAGTGCCTAAATATGCCTTATAGGCATATGAAGTCATAAATTGCCCCAGCACTGGAAAAAGATGAGAATTTGCAAAGCAGTGCATTTTTATGTTGCATCATCATTTACAGTAATGAAAGGTTATTGGAAAAAAATACATTTCAGTAGCTGTTCCAGCAGCTTTTCTTCTTTCCTCATGGAGTTGTAAATGCTACTAGTTTAATTGCCAAATATTTTATTGCTTTAATAGAAGTTATTCAAGTAGTAACACTGACTTTCACTCCTGTTGCTATTGAACATCAAATGAAAAGAGGTTTTTTTTAAATGTTCTTGTTTGATTAGCATGAACACACAACTAATAAGTGGGCAGGAACTTTAGGAATATGTATAGTCCTTGACTGATTGAAACATTCTTCTCTTACTTTTGGAGGGTGATATTTTTTAGGAATACAGATTTGTAGTCATTTGAGTTTGATTGAGAATGAATTTAGCTGGTCTGGCAATTGCTTGAAAAACTGAAAGAACTATGTCCCAAAGGTGCTTTTTCAAGAGGCAATTGGACTTCCTTGTTTTTCTTTGAAGACATTTTGCTTCTCATCCAAGAAGCTTCTTCAGGAGCTGAAGAAGCTTCTTGGATGAGAAGCAAAATGTCTTCAAAGAAAAACAAGGAAGTCCAATTGCCTCTTGAAAAAGCACCTTTGGCCCAATCATGATCTGGATAATTGAGAATCTCTATAGACCTGAAAGAACTATGTTAGCATAAGAACATAACTAGAGTCATACTGAATCTAGACTAAATATCTGGTCCAATATTTTGTCCCACAAGATAAGCCCATGAACGGGATATAGTTTCAAAAGTTAATCCTTTTCTGTTATGCTAAACTGCAGTAGGTAACAAGAGCTTTTGATAGCAGAAATAAGTATAAAATTGATTACCTTATATTTCACTTATTGTTTAATTCCTATTAAAGCTGTCAAAATGCTGATCGACATTAAACTATGGACTGTTCTTTTTTATATGCTGTGGCTCTCCAAAACTACATCTGCAACCAGCAGCATTCTAAAATTCCTCTCTGAATTTTAGCTGATTTTAGCTCATTTTGGGAGTTCTGTTTAATGAAAGCAATTTGTACCTGGGAGTTCCTGCTTTCATCCTTTCATCTAATGCTACCAGACCTCAAAGCCAAAAAAGTTCTTTTCCAAAGGATTCCCAACCTGAGCATTTATTTATTTAACATTTATTGGCAATCCATCTTACCACAGGGTAACTCAGAGCATACTTCTTGAGAGCAGCTGCAAAGTAAGTTGATGTTCTCACTGAGCTGCAAACTTAGAACTCCAAAAATTTTTTCCTGGTCATTTATTGATGATAAAATTCTGTCCACATACATTGAACTACTTTTGCCCTTTAACACCATTTGTAGGAGACGAGGAAACTGAGCCTGAGGATGGGGTTAAAGGCATTATCAGTTTGGAATCCTTATGTTCTCACAAGAGACCTAGGTCCAGCCGCCCTCCCCTGAATTCCATTGACCCTTATCTAGTGCCAATTTGACTTGACTGTTGGTAGATCAGATTCTTGTGTATAGGTAGCATGTAATAAACTTATAGTGCTTCGAAGTCTATTCCTGTTCCTGGTTTCTTGTGCCTGACACCACTTCTCTTTATGGAGATTTTCAGATTCTATTTTTGTTTTAACCATCCTAAATAATTGGATATAATCAGAAAATGTGCTGCTTCTTAATTCCCAATAACATTCATTCATTTACCATAAGGTAACTCTGGGTGTCTTATAGACATAAGGAGGTGGGATCTTGTGGGATGTTACTCAATCAACCAGCTCCACTATGCCATTCCCACATTGGGGCCACAAGCTAACTGGCAGAGCCAGGTCTTTAGGCTCTTATGAAAGATCCAGAGGGCAGGAGTAACAGCAAAGGAGACCTCCTGGACCTTGCCAGCCAGAATAATCAGGCTGATGGAACCTGCAGCATGCCTTCTCTGCTGGCACAAGTGGGGCAGGCCAATCCCTGTGGGGTGAGACAGTCCCTCAAATAACCTGGACCCATGCCATGAAGGGCTTCAAAGGTGATCACCAACACCAGCAACCAATGTAGCTCATGGAGCAGTGATGTTACAGGGGCCATTCCTGCCCCCCCCAAACTGTCCACACCACAGTCCTCTGCACCAGCTGTGGCCTCTGAATGCTCTTCAAGGGTTGCCCCAAGTAGAGTGCATTACAATAGTCTTATAGTTTAAAAATTGCTAGTTGAATTCTTAGGAAACTCCACTATTGATGACTGTCCTTGTGAGAAGCAATGGTTTATTCTTTTGCTCTGTCAAGAAACCATGATATAACTTATCTTATCCCATGATAAGAGTTTCTTCAGGAATATTTGGTGAGCACTGATTCTTTGCTGCTTATTTGAGTATGTGTGTCTGCTTCAGTGGCATTGTCTAAGATTGTTAATAAACCTATCATGAAAATATCAAAAATAGTTCCGGTGTTCTCTCTCTGCTGAAAGAAATCAAACCTTATACAGTTGTCTGTGGAATTCACATCATTTGGGGAAATGGGTTACTTAATCACATGTTTCAATGTTATAACAGCAGGGAAAATGAGGACAAGCTCTTCTTTTGTTTGCACAGGTCCTGTTTATGTTTCTTGCCTTCACACATTTTCAAGGACATTTGCCTTCACAAATTTTCAAGACAGCTGCAAAAGTCTTATTGATGGAGCAAACTGATCCTGCATACTGTGTTAAGAGCAAGAGAATCAAAATTAAGGCCAGGCAATTTGAACAAGTACATTACAAAGCTGTTATTGTAGTGAAAGAAGGCTGAAGGATAATTTCTCCCCTTTAATTCTTTCTTAATAGATAGTTGGCAAGTATAATCACAGACTTTTAATCTGGAGATAGGTATTTCTGCCCACATAACATCTGGATGACTTACTCAAAGTAACAACAGAGCCTCTCGAGAGATTTGTATAACATGGTAGGAGGAGTAATTTAGTTCCAGAGAACTGGGTAAGTGTCATAAAGAACACTCAACTGTGCAGCATCTATTTATGTCTGTGTGCATCACTATTGTCCTTTTTGTGCAGAACAATAAATAATACCAAAAATCCACTTTTGTGGAAAAACTATCATTTATTTGCTTTCATCATTAATGTAAAATAGCCTACCTACTTCTAAAATACTTGCTATAATTTATGGTAGCTTAGGACCAAGTATTTTTGAAAGGCTAGGGTTTGGGTGCACATGCCCTTAAGGAATTCTGCTCCTCCTCCTTTTGAATGCCTGGTCTTCCAAACACTTCTTCTTAGGGCCTTATGGTAGCTTTCTCTACGATAAAGAAAATTGTTATTCAATAAATTTATGTTCAAAATTTCCCTTTAAAATATTTATTTAAAACATTTATATAGCTGCCCATCTTATGCCAAATTCTAGGTAACTTATAACTACAAGATAAAACCACTATGTACAATAAAATATTAAGATCAAAAATATAGTTAAGCTTTCACTTGCGGCCTATAAGAAGCTCATCTTATAAAGCTCAGATTGTATAGGCTGGGTACACTCCTAGTCCCCTCTCTTAAATGTTGACATCTTATAGGAGCTAGGACTGGGGTAGGCAACCTTGGCTCTTTTATGACTCGTGGACTTCAACTCCCAGAATTCCTGAGCCAGCAGGCTGGGAGTTGAAGTTCACGAGTCATAAAAGAGCCAAGGTTGCCTACCCCTGACCTAGGAAATATGCCTTTTTCTTGGCAGCTCCTGCCGAATGGAACTCCTTTTCCCTCTGAAATTCAGTAGGCTCCTTTTAAACTTCTGAAAAACATCATGACCTTCTTTTTCTCAAATGCTGGAATAGGGATGAGCCTTATGACATGAAAAACATGGAACTAGTACAATTCCTTACACAACTGTTTCTAGGGATTCAAAATGGTATTGTTATTGTTATTCAGTTGTGAAACCAAGATGCTTTTGTTTCAGATAGTTCTGGGAAGATATTGTATCTCCTCTGCAATGGGGGACTCCATTTTAAGCATATTTTCAAGAATGCTCCAAGTATTTATTCTATGATGTCTGTGTTTGTGAACACATTACTGAAATTTGTGGTTTTACTAGTGATCAAACAAATAACTTTCTCCCCTGAAGAACATACTTTGCACATGTTTACAAAGCCCTGGGTAATCTTTGGAGACTGAACATTTCCACTGTATCAAATCACAGTACCCAATTGTTGATTTAATTCTTTAAAGATGCAATAGATTCCTACTCACCAGAAACAAGTAGAGACCTCATCCTCTTATTGTATGTTAACTGGGCTGATGATGGCTGTTGCCTCTCACAAAGACTAGGTAATAGTCAGAGCATTCATTTTTAAGGGCTTCTTGTATGTTGTGCTGAAACATTCAGTAATCTTCTTCCCAAGACCATGCATATAATTTCTATCAAAGTTATCCTGTAATTCCACGAATTCTGAAATTCAGATTTCATATCATTACCCTGATTCAAAACAAACAGTTATCTAAATAAACAAGCAATGCATAAAAAAAGAACCACATGCGGTACTTTTGTTTTGTGATTTTTCACTCCATCTGGGCAGGAAGATATGATTTGTTTCAAATCCTTCTTTAGAAGTACTATACAGTAAATAAATGCAATCAAACGCAAGGGAAAGGAAAAAGTATCTGTAAGATGTGCAGGATGGAAAGAATGCCTGATGTATTTGAGGAAGAATAAATCATTTGGGTAATATTCATACAACACACTCATCTGTATTTAACATAATTATGGGATTTATTCAATCCAATTTTCTGAGTTTGCACAATATATTAAACCATAAAATTGGGATTGCACAACTAAAAATATGACTAACTAATTTGTGTTGCAACAACTCTGGGTTTGCTTTCTTATCCCTAGGCACATGAACTGTCCAATGAACTTTAACTTTACCAAAGCCTAGGGTAAAAATGACATCTTGGCTCTGTGTGACAATAATACTACAACTGCTAGAAAAAGCAAAGCTCAAAATTTTTTGCTCATCTATATGGCAGTTGGCAATTGGTTCTGGGCATTCCAGTCCATTCCTTTGAACACAAGCAGTATATGA
This sequence comes from Crotalus tigris, assembly GCF_016545835.1. Classification (NCBI taxonomy): domain Eukaryota; kingdom Metazoa; phylum Chordata; class Lepidosauria; order Squamata; family Viperidae; genus Crotalus; species Crotalus tigris. The sequence goes on along the minus strand of NW_024097551.1, from coordinate 121,467 downwards.
GGATATAAATTATGTAATTAACTTCATTTTTAGATCTGCTGTGGACTAGCTAGTTGCATGGCTAGCAAAATGTCAGCACATATTCATTTCCTCAATAAGTAGCAGCTGTGAAAGCTTATACTCTATTATTAAATTCATGGCAATATTTTAAGTTTTCATAATTTGCCTTCAACCCTTTTGTCCATATAATAAATTCCTACATCAGCAACGTACAACATACAAAAAGTCCCATCTCATTTATTGTCCTATGCTAGGAATCCAAGTTGACCTGTTAGGAAAAAGTTATGAAAAAATATTTTTATATCTATTTGCTCTTTCTAATATTGTTTATATTTTTGCAGCTCAGGCCTTGTAGGGCAGGGGTTCTCAACCTTGGCAACTTTAAGACTTGTGGACCAACTCCCAGAATTCCTCAGCCAGCAAACTGGGACTTGAAGTCCACAAGTCTTAAAGTTGCCAAGGTTGAGGACCCCTGTTGTAGGGTTCTTAAAGTAATGGTCCAAAAGCTGCATATGGCATTCAAGTCATTTCTTCTTTGTAGCCTACAATTCACTTAGGAAAAAAAGAAGCCCAGCACAATTTCAACTGGTCAAGACTATCTTCAAAGGTGGGAGCACTGCTCCCTAACTGGCCCAGTAGAAAATTGTTGAGAGTAAGGCAGATGCACTTGTCAGAAATATTGAACAACTGTTACCTATGCAACAGGGGCTGAAACATTTTTTTTTAAAGCCCAGAGCAGTGAGATAACATTCAGAAGCATTTCACACAGGTGCCTCCCTAATTTACTGGTCAATAAGAAAGAGGAGTTGGTATAGCAGAACCTTGAAAGATTCTCTTATTATATTCAGTCTCGGTACAAGCGGTTTTAGCCTTTCTGTGAGTCGATTTTCTGGTCTGGTTTACCCAGTGAGGCTGAAAGCCATGAAGTAAGAGCATGCTAGATGAATGGGCTGATGGAGAGAGGTGGACAAGAAGGGAAAAGGAAGATGCTGGCTTGCTGGTGACTCCAAATAATAGAAAGTGTTTCACTCACACACAGAGCAGGATAGTAACTGGACAATTTGCCAATTTTGGCCAGGCCTCTCTAGTTCTTTCTTTGGCTAAGTAGAAATTCTTAGTCCTGCAATGAAATGCCATCATTGTCAGGGATAGGTCAGGACTTGCATTTCCTTACTCACCTAATCCCCTTACAGCCACCAACCCAACATCTTGCTACTAGTAGTAAAAGCAGTACCTACTGTCATTATGTAGCTATATACATGGCCAAAATGAACTTGTAGAAAAGAGGAGCTGTTTCACAGTTAAGATATTTTATGTAACTAATTTATGCTTAATAGCATAACAGGATACTCTTCATTCCCTTTATTTTTGAGTCACTAGAGGCTTTTGTATCAATGTATGAAAATGTTTCCGTGATGCAGCCACCAGGTTAATGAACTAGTCCCTATGCAGTGCACGTGGCAATTTGAGCCTGAGACCCCTGCTTGAATTAAAGGTCAAGGAGTGTTGATGGGAAGGGAAAATGATCTGTGTAGCAGACCAAAGCAGAAAAAGTAATATTTGCCATATCAGTCTTTGTTGCCTCATAATTTCCCAAAATTACAGAGTTTATAGTTTAATTAACCCCTGCATTTAGGAATAAAGCTTATCCATCCAGAAGCCTATTATTAAAGAATAGACGAAATCCTAATCTGCCCAGACAGTTTGCTTCAAAGGGAAATTCCTCTTAGCAGAAACTCAGTGACTACAAAAAGCTTACCTGCAAGTTAAGCTAGATAGTTGGGTTCAACTTTCCATTTCCTCCAATTCGAATTAATAAGCATTCTACTGATCAAAATTTGAAATGGAATTTCTAACTCACAGTTGTGAAGGTTGAACTGAATTGACATATGTCACAAATCTAGACATAAGGATGGATTTACTTTATTGTTTCCAATAAAAAAAATCAAACATGGAAAAGCTGTGAGCAGTTAGGTTGGAATTTGAAGCTTTCTAAACACTGTTTTTAAATGATGTTGGAGAAAACTCTTGAAAATGATATGGGCAGCCCAAAAAGCAGTGGACCATTGTCCTAAAGGTGCTTTTTCAAAAGGCAACTGGACTTTTTTTGTTTTTCGCTGAAGATGTTTTGCTTTTCATCCAAGAAGCTTCTTTAGTTCTGACTGAAGAATACCACAGGCAAGCAAGAAAACAAATAAATGGATCATGAAACAAATCACCAAAAATTCTCACTTGAGGGACAAATGACTAGGCTCATATTATCCTATTTCAGACACATTAAGCAAAAAGCTAGCTTTCTGGAGAAGCTCTGATGCTTCTCTAGGTTGAAGGAAAAATAAGAAAATAATGACCAAGAGGGAGATGGATGGACAGTTGCAGAAGCAATGGATATACAGCCAGAAGATCTGAAAGAGCAGGTTAGGAACAGATTGCCATAGAGATAACCCATGTACATGGTCACTAACAGTCAACAACAACTTGATGCCACATAATCAATCCATCAGCTAATCTGTTCATCCAGACATTTATATGTTAACAACTATTCTAGAAAATGGTGGACCTGACATATATTGAAAAGCTTCTAACCATGACTAAACTTTGGGTTGATTACTGTATCTCTGGTCTTTACAGAATTCATTCTTTATTGCATTTTCCTCTAAAGATAGTAAGATTTCTAAAATCAAAATCTTTGCAGCTTGATCATATAACCTTGTAAACAAAGTTTGTAATGTACTGAATGAAACAATATTTCATTACTTTTTTGACAGTTTCAATTACTGACTTGGAATTTGCAATTATTTTCATGCTTTGATCAAGATGGATTGTGTTGCATAAACTCATTTCATTTGCAATCACATAATTACATCTTGAGCCAACAAAATTGTCATGGACACAAAGAGGAACATCCGCCCTATAGTTTGAATTTGATACCTGGGGAAAGGTTTCATGCAGTTTATAATCTTAGGTTTTAACTGTGATTTAAAATTCAGCTAAAAGGAAAGCCTTGAAGATTTAAGTAATAAGTAATTCAGTTAAATTGCTGTAATAGGCAATACAGTACAAGCATTGATTACATTTATCAGATTATTTTCAAGCAGCTTCTAGTTCATGGTTTTACTATTTGCCACTCATGATTCTTCTTTATCCATGTTTGTTAATCCTAAAACTTCTCTCCATTTGCTTCACTTTTCCCTATGGCTGCCCAATCAATTTTACACAATAAAATTATCCAAGTCCATTCTATGGACAATCAGAAACAGGGCCATAAAACATAATTTCTTCCTAGATTATCCATAATTCCCAGATTCCAAGTTTTATGTTAAAATAGTCTGTACCTTCTATAAGCCAAGAATGAGATCATCATGGTTCAGTGTTAAGAATTCCTGCCAAAAATGAGAATATCAAGGCTGAGGAGTCTTTATTTATACTAGAATATAACCATTAGGTTAAGGAGTATTGGTTTCTCAAGAGTAATTGGATTGAAAATGAGAAACATCATCTTAGACAGGTTCCCACCAAAGTCAAGGAAGAACAAAATATGACATTAGCATGAACCTTTAGTGACTAAAATAAATGCTTGCTTATTACAGGACTACAATATAGAACAATTATACGAAAATATAAAATCATATCAGGCACCTAAGGGAAAGTGCTACACACCACTATTCAATTTGTCCTTGCCAATTTGCCCAATAAAGCCACCAGCATAAAGTGACCTGTGGCTATTTAGAAATTAGATCCCTGTCATCTAGAGAACAAAATCTGCAAATTCAGTCCAAATACTGTTGCATAGCTGAGGGGAAAATATTTAGTTACTTACTTTAAATTATTGCCTTTCACTCCAGAATGGTTTTAGTGGCTAGTAATAAAAAATATAAATTAAAAGAATGAAAGAAAATAAATAACAAGCAGTTATATACAATTACAACATTTACTGACTTCTCAATTTGCAGCAGTGGCATTTTGGCTTCAGAGCCACTGCATTTATTAGAAGGGTTCATTAAATCTTAAAGCTCACCATTACTCTTTATAAATACTAATTACAGATACATCAATTTGATATGTAAATTTTAAATACTGAACAGAACAAGAATCAGTGATTCCCACTTCAACTGAATACTAGAAAACTTTCTTAATGTCTATATCAAGAATATTGATAAATCTCAGACTATGGCTTATTCAACACAAAATAATATGTTGGATTTTCTGGACCCCATGGCATTAGCATAGAAAAGGAATGTATATGAGCCAGAGTTTGGGTTTGTGATCAGATTTTTCTAGAGCTTGGGTTTCAAAGTGTTCCATGTAGAGGTTTGCAAACACCAGACCCACACTCACGAAAACCACACAGGATGTCACCACCACACATCCATGCAAAAAGCAAACCCAAACCCGCACCGATGATGAGGCACGACCACAAACCAGAAGCCAGACCACAGCTGCATCATTAGCCACTTTAAACCCTTCCAATCCATACATGAAGCAAACTGACACCCACCATGAAGATGAGGCATGACCACGAATGCGAAGCCAAACAACAGCAACGCAGCTCACCATCTCAAATCCCCTGCAACTCAGACTAACCCAAAGCCCCCACCCAAACAGAATACTCCCCCATCCAATCAGAGCACAGCCAACCCCCACCCAATCAGAGCACAGCCAAGCCCCTAACCAATCAGAACACACCTCCACGCAATCAGAACACAGTCAAGCTCCCACCCAATCAGTTCATACCCCTACTGGCAGTTAAAAGGAAGAAACAGCTACAATCACACATTGCTCCTAGAAGCACGAAGCCGAAAGCAGCTGCCTGAAGATGACGAATGGGACTTCGTCGAAACGTCGCCAAGACACTTCCAATTTGACACGGGAGAAAACCCGAATAACCAAAGACCTACATACAAACACCTGCAAAAACCTCAGAAAACAAATATATATATATTTGTGTGTGTGTGTGTGTGTGTGTGTGTATTAGCCTAAGTTATATATATATATATATGTATTTTCCTTTCCCTTTCCTTGTCTATTTTTTCTTTTCTGTTTTTTTTAAATAAAGGTAAAGAGGAAACTTGTATAAAATTGTATATTACATATATACACATGAAAAGCCTTTATAAATAGATACATCTTGTTTTTTCTTTTTCTATTTTTTTTTGTTTTAATTAAAGGCAAATATAAAAAGGAAATTAAAAAACCTTAATTAGTTAAAACATTTCAGCAGACAAACCAGCTTTAATGCCAAACCACCTGCCTAACAAGAATCCCTGTTTGTATAAATCAAGAGGGAAGAAAAGAACATTTAAACTCTGGCAGCCGCCACATCCCACAGTCTATTCCTTTCCTTCCTAGCAATGGTATAGAATTGAGCTCCAATGGACTGTCTGAATTAGCAATAAGCTATCAGGGTCTACAATGTCCTTTTTGGAGGCTTCTGAGCAGCTAGCCATTAGCTGGACCTAACTGAGTAATCTGCCTCTGGTTTTCCTTGTACCATGTCCTGCCACCACATCCTGTTTTTGCTCAGGCAGCTGCCCTAGCCAGTCTTGCCTGATTTATAGCTGGCACCTGCTTTCTGCTCTGGGTTGCCTTCCTACGACCATGGTGCTGCTAAGCCTTTTTGCTACATGTTACCACCTTTCCCATTCAACCTCTTTGAATCAAGACCGATAAGATGTAGCCACCCTGATGTTACCCAGTTCTCCTGGTTGTGGCACTGCCTTTCCCCCCATTGTTTCTGTTGCTGATGCTGTAATAACAGCTGCAGATAAGCTTTGCCAGGGCACTGTTTTTACTTCATTTTCCAATGCTCTGTCTGGCTTTACAGTGCTCAGCTGTCAACTCTGTTTAACTATTCAGCTCAATAGAAAACAGGCCATCTCTCTGCTTGTGTGTGTCTATGTGTAGGCACACAAGGGGCCACACTTCAGCTACAATGTTTCCCCTAAAATATTCTTAGCAAAGGGTCAATTATCTGAGTTTCCAAGATTCTAACAAAATATGTCATCCGACCACTTCTAGGCACTGTCTGTTAGAGATGATTCCTTATTTAAAATATCAGTGGTGGAAGATCAACTGTCTGAAGTTGGGACTAAATCACTGATTAAATATACTACCAAACCATCTTGTTTATACTCCCTGTCCCTTAAGAAAAGACAGCTGAGTAGAGAAAAAAGGCCAAAGCCTTGTATAGATCTAAAATCATACAAAACAAACTTTCTTTAACAGCAGCTGCCACCAATGGCTCCATCTACTGCCACATGTGGATTTCCTGGTAAGATAAGGGATATACAATAAATTAGTCATATTTATTTCACCATAACTGTTTTAATATTTATTCAATAAAATCATTTTTGCTATTTCACTCTGGTTTGAGCTAATTGTCTCTGAATCCTAAAGAATTTCTTGGTTCCTATCTAGTCGCCAGGCAGCAATCCAAGATGGAGGTTCCACACAAGATATTTCTTGTTATCTGAGAGTTGTAAGAAAATACATATAAACTGAAAGAGGACTTTTGTTACTGATTGTGGTAAAGCACTTTAAAATCCCGTACAGATATCTGCACAAAGTTTTGAATTTTTGGAGGAAATATTTGCCTGTGTCATATGATAAGGGAATTTAATTGCTTGGTCCTAATGTCATTGGAAGCATCATCAACTGCAGGCTCTTACACCTTTCATCTTTTTGACAAGAGCAGTTTCACAGTGCCATGCTTCAGGCTAAGACCTTTTTGAAACATGCATGTGATGTCACAATGCATGCAAGAAAGGGAGAGATTTTGTTATAATGCTGTTTTCATCCCTTTGATCCTCCTTGATTTATCTCCTGAAACTGGTGGAATATATTCTTCATGCTTTATGGCAATAATGTAGCAGTAAGGAGGGGAAAACCAGAAACAAAAGTAAAGAAAGGTAAAGATTTCCCTTGTCTGGTTGTGATGGACTCTAGTAGGCAGTGCTTATCTCTGTTTCTTAGCCAAGGGAGCCAGTGCTGTGCCCAACCTGATTACATGCCAAGGCACAGGGAATGCTGTTATCTTCCCAACAAAATGGTACTTACTTATCTACTTGCATATGCATGCTTTCAAGCTGCTAGGTAGGTAGGAGCTGGAGCAAGAACAGGAGCTCACCCCATTGTGTGGTATTTGGGTCTCAAACTGCCAGCCTCGTAGTTGAAAAGCCCAGTGTCTTAACTATTAGGCTATCACATTCCATAGAACACAGTTTTTTTAAAAAACAGAAACATAGTTTTTAAAAATCATATAGGTATTTCCTGAAACAATTATTTAGTTCCTTCCTGGTTCCAAAACAAATAATATTTGAAAATGGATATGAGGTTGTAGATTATATGCAGAATGAAAAACAAAGGATTTGAAGCTCTTGGGACAATTCTTGAATATCACTACAGTGGCTAGTTAAATGATTTTACTAGCAAGAGAGGCTAATTTCTTAATATATTCTTCTACTCCGGAAGTGCTGAAAATATGCAATACAGAAAGGGAAATTTTGAGTCAGATAATATATGTAGGGGACCAGCAAACAGTTTAATAGTTTTTCACTTTTTCCACAGGCTCTGGAGTCAGGATGTTATCAATCAATCAGAATAGAACTGGAAGGGATCTTGGAGGTCTTCTAGTCCACCCACTGCTCAAGCAGGAGATCCTATACCAGGGGTAGGCAACCTTGGCTCTTTTATGACTTGTGGACTTCAACTCCCAAAATTCCTGACCCAGCATGGCTGGCTCAGGAATTCTGGGAGTTGAAGTCCACAAGTCATAAAAGAACCAAGATTGCCTACCCCTGCCCTATACCCTTTTAGATAGGTGGCTCTCCAGTCTTTTCTTAAAAACCTCCAGTGATGAAGTACCCACAACTTTTGAAGGCAAGCTGTTCTATTACTTACTTGTCCTCACTGTTAGGAAGTTTCTCCTTAGTTCTAGGTTGCTTCTCTCCTTGATTAATTTCCATCCATTGTTTCTTGTCTTACCTTCTGGTGCTTTGGAAAATAAAATGTTGATGGATGCAAGTTTGATGGATTTAAGTTTGTTTTAAAAGTTTTGTTTTAAGTATATTGTATTTTGGATTCTTGTTCTTTGCTCAGAATTCCTTCTGGTAGATGGCTAACTATATAAGCTTGTTTAATAAATCATTAATAACATGTTATTTATTTTTAATTAATTGCACACTTTAATAAATGCTGCAACTTGTGAATTCATCCATTGTGTTTAATGGAGCTTACCTATTGCCTAAGAAGTGGGTTGAGATTTGCAGCAATGTGGCCTGAACATGATACATAATATGAAGTAACCAAGCCGTATTTGCAGGAATTCAGCCTATAAACTGTATTTGTTATGGAGAAAGAGAGGGAGAAAATGCAGGGTTGATGCTCAGACAACAAATCTGGGAAGATTTTAGTCATGGATCTTTAATTATGGTTTGAATATGGTGAGAGCTAAGGGCAGTGTTTGTACATCAGATTTATTTTGGGAGACAGAATGGAATTTTTGATAGAATCAGAGAGATAATTAGATGTTATCTAAAAATCAAATTACTTGTTTGATTAGTAGAGGTTAAAATCTACTAATTTGCTGCTGGTAAATCTAGATAGCAAGACATCTTATCCTTTTTGTGATCCCATAAAGGCAGAAATTTGAAACATTCAAATAAATATACTCTTATCTCTGTGATAGGCATATCTAGTGACCTGGAATTAGATGCTATCCATCTGGAAACAGGTGATGAAGAAAATACTGCTATTAGTGATCAAGGGTAGAAATGTCAAATTATTATCTGTCCAATGAAATAGAAATTCTTAATATTATCCCTCTCAATTGGTTATTTAAACAAAATATATATCAATAATCATCTAAATTACTTAAATAAAAACAATGAAGAATTTGAAGAGTGCCATCTGCAACAAAATAGGAGGTCAACTGAAAGTCTGCTTTCAATATATTGTAAATTTTATTAGACTAAGTAGTGGAAAAATATTTATCTGAACAAAGCACATGCCAATGTTAACTGGATAAATATAAGTTGTGGTAAGATAAAGATATAACATCAAATAATTAGTTTTTTTTAAAAAAACATCAAAATGGCAGTTTCATCTTCATGATCAACCCTTTTTAATGTGCTTTTTACCGTATATGTGATATATAAAAAATGTGGTGCATCTTTTATCATGCAGTCATGGCTGCCATCCTGATAGTTTTCACCTCCCTCAAATGCACCTGGAACACATTTCTAGATATGTGACTACCTTAAAATCACTTGTCTTAGAAGAACTCTAAAGTTTTTTTGTACAATTTCAGAGTTCATTCTCAGATGCTTTTGTAATAGTGTTTTAAAAACCCAGAAAAAAAAATCTGGGAAATCTGGCAGAGGTTTTTCCTACCCTTTTTCCCATTTCATAATCTTTTCATGTAAGATGATGTAAGTGAGATGGATATCTGAAGATTGCTGCACTCATTATTGTCTGCTAGTTCCTTTATCTGATTTTTGTTTCACATAAATTACTGCTTAGTTCATTTCCAGATGCAAACAAAACTTATACTTCTTACCTACAAACCTAAATGGCAGGGAATGCAATTGTCTGAAGGCTTTCACAGAAATAGACTATGCATATATCAAATCTTTGCCCTAATATTTTAAAATTAGCTTGAAAAAGTGGAGAAAAAAAACAAGAGTTCTAAAAATGCCATTTCTAAAATGTATGTATCAGTAACTTTTCACTTTATGGATCAGTTGAAGAGTTTGCAAAATTATATGTGTAATTCTATATATAAACACAACATTTTCCTGTTCAGGAAGCTTTTCTCCCAATTGGACCCTTAAATTATACTTTATCTCCCCTGCTGTGTAATTCAACTATTCTTTTTCCTTGACAGTGGCCTGGGAGTGATTTCTATTTAACACATACTATACAGGTCTGATTGCTATTATTGAACTGGAAACAGAAGTAGCAAATATATACTTAACTGCTAACAGAAAACAAGTGGCTTGTGAAACCTTTGACATTCCCTTTTGCGTTTATTTTAGACAATGAAAGAGATATACTTCACAAGCATGAGGTACTGATTAATAGTACAGATGTTAATTTTAACTTTCCTTATGTTTTAAAGAGGCTAAAACAAAAAGCTCTCTTATACTCTAAGGAGTGTGGGTGGGAAATACTCTGAATATGACATTCATTTGGAGATTTTTCTGTATTTAGTGGAGCATAATAAAAAAGACAATTTACATAAAAAATCAACATGTATGGAATACTATCTATGCATTGATTCTGCATTCTGTGTACTATAACCGAGTCCAAAAATTCATGTGTACTATAGCTATTTCCAAAGCCTTGGATGAAAGGGCCCACACCAACCGTAATACCCCAATCAAATCAAACATACCGTATAAGTTCAATTCAGATAATTGAAATAAGACACTATAAAGATATCTCTTTTCTTTTGGTCTAAGAGTTTGTATGACTCAGCCTTCTCATGCTTCTGTTCAGGTACGCAATGATACAGTGTAACTATATCATTCTTTTTAACTACTGTTCAAAAAAAATTATGCAGTGCAAATACTGAATTAAGTATGATCTATGTCATAGCATACGTTCACTAGAATGTTACCTCCACATTAGTAATCCGTAAGTAAAATTGCAAGCCACATATATGTGAAGACATGACTGTGGTTTTCTGCCAGGATACTCTGGTAGGTCTAGCATCAGACTGATTTCTACACTTAGGACTGCTGAATCGATTATCTCCATCACTGGAGATTTTTAAGAAGAGGCTAGACAGTCACTTGTCTGAGATGGTATAGGTTCTCCTGCTTGAGCAGGGGGCTGAACTAGAAGACCTCCAAGTTCTATTCTATTCTATTCTGTTCTGTTCTGGTTCTATTTTATTCTATTCTCTTCTCTTCTATTCTATTTCTTAAGAAAACTCTGGTAGAACACATTGGTATATTGTATACAGCCCTGGCTATGGCAAGGGCTTTACTTGGACATAATTCAAATATGCAAGACCAGTAAAGTGTTTTATCATTCAGAATAAGGATACTTAGAACCTTGGTCCTATATCTAAGTCTTTTTTTAATGCAATGTTTGTATTTTTATTTATTAAATAAATGCCAGTGATTTATTTATCAAATAATGCCAGTGATTCATGTTAACTTACAACAGCTTACAGTCAAACAAGAAAAATATAGTTATTATTAAGTGAACAATAAAAGACAATGAGAACTACAAGCAGGACAGAAACAAAGCAAAGGAGCTTTATTCATGCTTACCAAAGTTCTGGATAAAAAACAGGTATTCAAATCTTGGAGGAAAACCTCATTCCAAGCACCTAGTGTGCTTCCAGTATGCAAACAAGATGTCTTGTTTAGTAGAAGGAAGCAGAAATGCACTAACCCTGCTAGATTGAATTGGCATGACAAATACAATAGTAGCCAGGTAGCATCTCAAATAACAAAATACTATCCCAGATATATCATATTTCCTTTCCAGGCAGGGATCATTAATTAATTTTTGTCAACTTTTTGTCAACTTGACAGAGAAAAAGTAAAGCCATGCTCAGACCTCTATAAAACCACCTCAGTTTCCACAGCCAATAAAGAATTAGACACCCAATTAAGCCAGCCAATTACTGTATTGTTTGTTCTGTGGCTTTTGCAATCTAACCTTTTATATGAGCTCAAGGCAGTATACATGGTTCTCCTTCCTCTAACATTTATTCACAACACCCTGTCAAATAAGCTGAGAGAGAGTGATGAGCCCAAAGTCACCCAATGAGGATACAACTAGACCAGTGTTTCTGCAAGTTTAAGATGTGTGGACTTCAATTTCCAGAATTTCCCAGCCAGTATGCTGGGTGAGGAATTCTGAGAGCTGAAATTCACACAAGCCTCCTTACTCCTACTTTACTTCAACCACAATGTTGCACTAGCTAAAAATGCTTTTTATATGGGCTTTAATGGCTTTTAGTGAACTGTAGTGTGCTTTGTAGTCTGGTGTGCTTTTTTTTTTTTTTTTGTATCCATTGATTTGCCTAAGAACATTTTCAATCACATTTTACTCAGAAGAATAATATGAAGGAGCAACACTAGTTGTCACATTACCAATACCTCCTGGAGAAATTGCTGCTATAATTGTACATGACTTTTCCTGGGAGTCAGCCCCATTGAGCCCAGTGGGAATTACTTCTGTGTAACAACAGCAGCCATATATATGACTTCCAACCCCCCCCCCTTTTTTTTTTTTTTTTGCTGCCACCAGAAATTCCTGGAATTTCAGGGCCCAAATTCAGCAGCAGAACAATGAAGTGTTATTCCCTAGTAATTTTCAGGGGAAAATGACTAAACAATAAAAAGTGAAACCTCTTCACACAGTGCTGATGGGTTGCTTATATTACACTGTAAAAACAGATGCAGCACAATAAGAAATAAGCACTTTGTAATAGTTCTTCCAGGGCAAGTTTTAAGAAACAATTGTTATTACATTTTTTTTAAGATAGTACCCAAGTTAGTTTTTTTTTTTTATAATCAGTTCCATGTTTATATAATATTACTGCTGATTTTTGCTTTGGAGGATGGTAGTTTATTAATGGTTGTGAGGGAAGAAAAAGTATCAGTTAAAATGTTGGTGAAAACAAAAGAGGGAAATGAAAATGAGAGGTTGCTGGTGGTAGATGATTTGCAATGGGGTTCTGAAAGAGTAACTAGAAAGAGAAGACATAAAAGTTGACTGGGAAAATTTGAAGAGGAATTTCTAGGATCCAATTTTGCACTTGATGCTGGGCTTGCCTGAGTGGCTAGAGCAGTGTTTCTCAACCTTGACAATTTTAAGGCATGTGGACTTCAACTCCCAGAATTCCACAGCCAGCAATGCTGGCTGTGGAATTCTGGGAGTTGAAGTCCACATGCCTTAAAATTGTCAAGGTTAAGAAACACTGGGCTAGAGGAAGAGAGAGAGACCTACATTTTGGAAAGTGATCTCAATGTCTGGCCATAGGTGAGCTGCACCGATTCAATCACTGGGCCAGGAAAGGATGCTTTTAACAACACAATGGCAGTGGGAAGAATAGTGACTGATGCAGAGCTAAGAGATTGGAAATGAAATCCAGATTCCTGGGTGATGGGCTGCAGCTAAGATATCTGAAAGAGAACACCAAATATCTGAAGTACTTAGATCTGTTGCACATTTGTGACCAACACAAATAAAGTGGGAGGAGTATTGCTAGAGAAGCTGCTGCTGTCGGTTCTTCTCCCATGATGTTTCAACATCTATATGAAATCATTTGGAGATGTCATTGCAGTTTGGAGTGAAATATCATCAGAATGCTGATGATATGTAGTTGTACATCAGTACCCCAGATAGTACTGAAGATGGTGTGGAACACTTGAACCATATCTAAAGCTGTTGAAGACTGGAAGAAGCAAAATAATATCATATTAAGCTTTTCCAATATGGAATTGCTTCTTGTCAGTCAATATCAGGGCATTTCAACCAAACACATTTATGTTTCATTGACTATCATATAGTAAGTATTAAAAATACAAATTTGAATAGCCTACAAAAGGGAGAAAAGACATTCAGTATTCAGTATTAAATTGCTTATTAATATTTACATTTGCATTTTGATTGAGAAGTAAAGCAGAGTCACCCACTGTTAGAAGAATGGTTACCTCTGATTTAATGTAATTTTCCAGATATTGACAAGTGTATCATCCTGCTATGATGTTAGGCTTGTATAGTATATATATATATTCTTCTAGTTTCAGCAATGGTATAAATTCAACACTGATGCTCAAATTATTAAGTTACTTCAGATTCTCTTCCTGACTAGGTAGGTGCTGTCTATTTAAAAATCTTAGTTTTTAACTGGATCTAATATCACTTCCTGAATTTTTCTTAGGTATTGGAATAGAAAATAGGAATTTCTCAAAATATTACAGAAATTATTTTACAAGATGAAAAATTTCTTGACAGGAAAGACTCCAAAGTTTGCTAAGTATTATGATTATAAAAGGAGAGATGTAGGAAGATAATGTTTTTGAGCTTCTGCCATCTGGATAATTCAGATGAGCAGAGATGTGGCTGAAAAACTATTGGCTCACAACATCTTACAACTGAAGTATTTTTATGTGTAGAGGTGATTCTGAAGCCTCTCTGTTGTCAGACTCATGCACTATACTTCTGCTCAGGATAAGCATTCTTGCGGATTATTCTCTTGTGTCTCTTGTTCTCATTACAAACCAAGTGTACTCTTAACACATAATGGCTTATTATTTGGTTGTTTTCTTTGATTATGTTTAGTATAGCCTCCTTGTTCTGATTGCCACCTACTATGAAGGTAGGTTTGATTCAGATCAACCTATTAGATGGCATGTTTCAAGAATTAAATTATAGGGGCAAGGAAACCTTTGGTTTTCAATACCTTTAACAAGGATGTTTTTCAGAAAGTGTCAATTATCCACATAATTTAAAAGGCGTGTTATTCAGCCGTGTGCAAACAGAAGGAGAACGTGCGCAATAGTTCCCTTATTCTCCTTCCTATCCTACAGGCAGAGGCCTCCAAATTCTTTTCCTATTATATACTGTGTCTGAAACAATGGCATGAGAAGGGGGCATTACCAACATTAGAAAGTTCTCTCCTTTCATCTTCCACACTTTGGTGAGAATTGATAGGAAATATATATTTTGAAGACATTTAGAATCCAGTAAGAAGTGAAGGTTCATTTTCACCATGTTAAAGAAAACAATCAACAGCTTTTGGAGTTCTTTTAGCAGCAGCTGGTGTGTAGATAACAGCAAGTAATAATATTTCCCACTAAAATGTAAAAAGTTTCAACACTGGTTACTGCAAGTCAAGGTGTTGCTTAAAGGATTCTGGGAAGCCCAAACTGGTTCCGTTCATCCACCCAAAACTTTACAGTTTTGTTCTTCCAATTCCACCTCTCGCCACCTAATTGTGCACACTATTAACTGTAGTCACCTCAGGAGGTACAAAATTTTTAATCCTAGGCAGAGGGGTAGGTTATTTCTAAAGGGATATCAACAAACAGGAAGGCAAAACTGAACTCTTCTTTCCATATCACAAGTAGGACCACCTCTCCCATTCAACAAATGGCTATAGACAAAAATCCTATTTGTACTAAATGTGATGATGATGATTTGTATTTATGTAATTAATTTTAATCAGATTTATGGAGAAAAATAGGGAAATTTGCTTTCCCTATTTGCTCTCTATGGAAATTGCGTAGTCCCTCCCCAAAACTACTTGAAAAATAATATCATCACAGGATAGCAAATACATATTCAGTTAAATATTTAGCTTTTTCCTCAAGTTATCTGAAGATCGCCTATTTACTCTTTCACCTTTCTTTGCTGAGAGCCATGAGACCTGAGACAAAGCAACTTCAAGATGGAAGCAACGAGATATAGAAAATCCTAAACCATTTGAATGTTTGTAGCCAAAATTTGGTTGTTCTAATGTTTTTAAATGCTTGTTGATTTATATCCTACCTTTTGGGTATAGTTAATACTACTACTCTGATCACCAGACAATTAAATTAGGGCAATGCACTTTATATGGGGCTGCTTTTGATGATGACTTCGAAGCTGCAACTGCTGCAGATTGCTGTGTCCAGATTACTAATTGCAAAAAACCTCTTTTGCAGTTGTCTATGGAGAGTCTCATTCATCCAGGTCATAGTTATCCCAAAAATGCTTTTTTCAAGCAGCAACTGGACTTTCTTGTTTTTCTTTGAAGACATTTCAAAGAAGCTTCTTCAGTTCTGACTGGACAGTAGAGAATGGAAAGATTTATACTCCTCCAGACAGCTGTTTATTTGCATTCTTTTAGCAAGTCATTAAAGCTACTTGGAGGCTTATCTGTGTCTCTAGGGTCACCTTAATAGTGCAAATGGGTGTGGAGCCTCCTTAGAACTGTTGAAAGGACTGTGTTGTAGACTGGAGATAGATGATGTCTTTTATAGTTGTTGCCAGAGTCACCCACAAGGTGAAGGGGAATGGGGCTAAGTGTGATGCAAGCAGCACTGTGTCATCACAATGTGAACTGCACCCTTTTTTCTATATACCTTGTAACAGGAGGAGCAGTGAGAGCTTCTAGGTGACACTGGTTGCTGCATGGATTGCTGCTGAGTTACTGTGCCCAATTCAAAATGGTGGTTATTGTTATGTCCCGAGCCTTGCAAACGGCTCGGGCGTTTGCAGGCAGTCCCGGGCAGGTGCAAAGCTGCCCGGGACCAGACAGGCTGTCGCCAGCGCCGTGCGCATGCGCGGGTGCTGGCGCGGGAAAAGTAACCCATTTACCCGGGAGTTGCCTATATAAGAGGCTGTGAGGCGTTTGGGCTGAGCTGAAGCCATCTTCCTGTAAGCTGAACGCTGAATAAAAGAACCTGAGAACTCCAGCTGCTTCTCGTGTCTGTTTTCCCGCCAAGGACGCAACACTGGCGACGAAGGTGGGATGCCTTGCACTACCTGGAAAGGAAAAAGTGTAAGCTTACCCAAGGAGTCCTGAGCGGCGGAAGAGGAACGGTGTTGACTCAGCAGCTGCCCGCCAATCCAGTGCGCATTCGGGGGTAGGCTGGCTGATAGACCCGTCTCCTGAAGATCCGAAGATGGCGAAAATCGGAAGGCTTAGGGCTGTCCTGTTAAGATTCAGGGAATCAGGCCTTAAGCTCAGAAAAGACAAATGCAAGATTGGGGTGCCTTCTACTGAATTTCTGGGATTCAAAATTGATGCTGCTGGGATTCATCCTGCTGAATCCAAACTAACTGCTATTTTAGAAGCACCCAGGCCAAAGTCTAAGGCCGAACTTCAGGCCTTCTAGGCCTCCTGAATTTCTACAATTCTTTTCTTCCACATAAAGCTAGTGTAGCTGAGCCTCTTCACAGGCTACTAGACAAACAAGCTGTGTGGCTGTGGTCACAAGCACATGAGGCTTGCTTTAAAGAAGTCAAGGCCTTGCTCACTTCTAACAGTGTTCTTGCACATTTCAACGAGTCTCTCCCTGTGTGCATCGCTTGTGATGCATCCCCCTACGGGGTTGGAGCTGTCCTGAGTCACCTCAGGTCTGATGGAACTCAGGTTCCTATTGCATACTACTCCAGAACATTGTCTTCTGCCGAGCGCAACTACGCTCAGATAGACAGGGAGGCTCTGGCTGTTGTTGCTGGAATTAAAAAATTCCACGATTTTCTATATGGCAGGCATTTCACGGTCTTCACTGACCATAAGCCTCTGCTGGGACTGTTTACCACACGTAAGCAGACTCCCCACATCATTTCCCCTAGAATGCTTAGGTGGTCTATTTTTTTGTCTGCATATGATTTTTCATTACTCCACAAGCCTGGGAAAGAAATGGGCCATGCTGATGGCCTCAGTAGGTTGCCTCTGCCAGTAGTAGAAGCTGACCCCGCGCCAGCTGTCAACATTCTATCAATCCAAGCCTTGCCCGAGCTTCCTCTTAGTGCCAGGGATGTTACCGCTGAAACAGGTACAGATCACACACTTTCACGTGTCCGCTCCTGGGTCCTGTCCGGGTGGCCTGAGCACTGCCCTAGTCCTGAGTTTCAGAGTTTCTGGTCCAAAAGGAACGAATTGTCCCTTTCTCAGGGTTGTTTGCTTTGGGGAAACAGAGTTGTCATTCCCACCTCAATGAGGACTAGGGTCTTAGAATCCCTCCACGAGGGTCATCCTGGCATTGTTCGTATGAAGGCTCTTGCACGCAGCCACTTGTGGTGGCCTGCTTTAGATAAAGATATTGAGGCTAAGGTACACGCATGCCACCTGTGCCAACGATCTCGCCCAGAGATGCCCCAAGCTCCTGTGCATAGATGGGAGGAAACACAGTCCCCATGGTCTAGGGTGCACATTGACTACGCTGGGCCCTTTCAGGGCCAGTTCTTCTTGGTCCTTGTTGACAGCCATTCAAAATGGCTTGAGGTTGTGCCTGTCTCATCCACCACCACTGCAAAGACTATTCAGGTACTGAGGGGGATTTTTGCTGCACACGGGCTGCCAGATGTCATTGTGTCTGACAACGGCCCTCAATTCACCTCCTCCGAATTCCAAGCTTTCTTACAGGCAAACCTGATTCGTCATGCCACATCTGCGCCTTTTCACCCATCCACCAACGGTATGGCTGAACGCATGGTGCGCATCGCAAAGGACGCCTTGAAGAGACTCACCTACGGGGACTGGCATCACAGGTTGGCTGACTTTCTCCTTTCTTATCGCACCACACCGTCCACTTCTACAGGGAGAAGTCCAGCTGAACTTCGTTGGGGGCGCCAACTTACTACGAGACTTGACCGGTTGCATCCGGACAGACTGCCTTCATCTACCTCACATCCTAGGGCACCTAGACAACTACTTGTGGGTGCCCCGGTTTGGGCTCGCAATTACGGGCCTGGTCATACATGGGTCCCCGCTTCTGTGTCCAGGATCACAGGTCCTCTCTCCTACGAGGTTGCCCTGGACAACGGTCGTGTCCTGCGTCGGCACATCGACCAACTCCGCTCTAGGCGGGACTTTTCTGCTGAAACTCCTGGGTCTTTTCCAGGGGGGGAGGGGGACCCTTTGGAGCAAAGGGAAGGGCAAGAGCTACTGCCCATCGCCACTGAGGGAGCCACAAACGGCTCGTCCCAAGGTTCTGCAATTGCTCCGAAAAGGAAGTCTTGGAGCTTACCCACACAACAGGCACTCACGCCTACTCCAGCCAGGGAGTTACCCCGGGGGCATACTCACTTTCCACACACAGCACACAGCACTCCAGCAACGGAGGATACCCGGGGGCATCCCAACAAATCATTCCCCGCAAGAGAGCTGGCACACAATGCCCAAGGTTGGCCTGACCTTACCCCAAATCCTACAGGGGGTCAAACATACACAGAGCTAGTCGAGGAACCAAGTCCCGACTACAACACCCCTAGCACAAATCAGGGGACACCTGAGTTTTGGGAGAGTACAGAAACCCACACGAGCCCAAACACAGAATGGGGTTCAGGGAATAGACAGCCTCCTGACAGGTCTTGGACTGACCTAGGGGGTTCTACAGAGACGCCCAGCAGTGGCTATCACTTCAAGGGGCCTGAGGGTCTACAGCTAGGTAGGACAACCAGGTCACAAAGCAACAGAAGCCCTGGCCTGACGAGCCCGGTGGGCAAGCAAGCAGGCCAGGCATCGGGGCACAGTCCTTGGAAGACACCAGGGCACAGTAGAGAGAACAGGCTCACGCCTCCCTCCAGTCAGGGGACTTATGCCAGTAACCCAGAGCTAGGAAGGTCACAGAGAGCAAAGAAATCTCCTAAGTACCTAGAAGATTACATAACATTGTTGGCAAGACAGAAGCCAGTAAACAGTGGGAACACTGGGGAGCAAAGTGTCGTGTAAAATAAATGTTGTATGTTGATAGTAGTTTTAGCCCGGGGGAAAGGGGTGTTATGTCCCGAGCCTTGCAAACGGCTCGGGCGTTTGCAGGCAGTCCCGGGCAGGTGCAAAGCTGCCCGGGACCAGACAGGCTGTCGCCAGCGCCGTGCGCATGCGCGGGTGCTGGCGCGGGAAAAGTAACCCATTTACCCGGGAGTTGCCTATATAAGAGGCTGTGAGGCGTTTGGGCTGAAGCTGAAGCCATCTTCCTGTAAGCTGAACGCTGAATAAAAGAACCTGAGAACTCCAGCTGCTTCTCGTGTCTGTTTTCCCGCCAAGGACGCAACAGTTATCATATATAAAGTTCCATTTATACTTACTGCACATGATTCTTCCCATTCTGCCTGATAGCTAGAAAGGGTTTGCTTAAGATCCCACTCTTGCAAGCAGTGATTTTTTTTTGTCATAGAATGCATCAGAACAGAGTTCTGGCACCTTTTTTTGACAGATTTTCCAAGTTTTAAAAGTAACTTTTGAAAATTTGATGTTTGGTCCACGTGGACTTGAATCACCCTGTCGAGCATAGCAGGTCAGCGGCAAAATCATTAAAATGGTGCATGCAGGCTGCTTGTGTGTCAAGTCCGTTGTATGCGTACTTCATCTGCATTGGTTGTGATGGCACTGCTTGGCTTGTGGCACTGCTCGGCTTGTGATTAGTTGTGTGGTTGCGTGCTGAGTGCTTACTGTGGGTGGCGACCGTTAGGTTTTGTTACACAACTGACGTGTGCGGGTGTGTGTACAGTGATAGACTATGTGTGAAAGGTAAATAATTTGTTTATTTAAAAAATCATTGGTGAATTGAAAATGTTTTCTAAATTTTTAGTGTAAAAGTGTGACCCCAAATTTAAAAATGAAAAAAAAAGTACTAATAACTTCTCAACTACCGGTCCTGCTAAGAACTGAATATATAATTGTTTTAAATAAAAGATTAACAAGATGTGAGTTCCGGCACCTTTTTTCTTACAAAAAAAGCACTGCTTGCAAGAGATAAAAGAGGCAGAAGACAAATCTTCTCTATGGTAACACCCACCCATTGGAAAACACTTGGTTCCATCTCTCAGTATTCAATATTCCAGAAGCCAATGAAACTGTACTTTTTCTGCTGGGCTTTTGACTGAGTGAGGAATGTGTTTACCTTCAGCTTGATGATTTAATGTGAGCTATGAAGGGTTATTAGTTGATTATACTGATGTTCTATATCCCGCTAAGAGTTGGTCCATCGGGGTAGTACAGGCATGTGGTAAAATAAATAAAAAGAAAATATATACTTGGAGTACTGGAGCTCAGAGGAGGCTAATAAAACAATTTGTATTCCCAGTGGCAGCAATGCGGAAGTCATATTTATTTAGTAGGTTCCACTGAGTTCAGTGGGCTTTACTTCAGAGTAAACACAGGAACAGCTGAAAGAGATTTCAGGTTTTTAAAGATTTATTAAGGACTTGTCTAATTATCTCTCTTCCCAATCCATCTCGAGTCCAAAATATATATTTCTAATAAGTAGAAATTCCTGTTTGTTAAGCAGATATGAAAACAATGTTCCCAGGAGAAAGAAACTGGAAATAAAAGGGAAAATAAATTACAAAGAAGGTCACTGAACATTCTGCTGAGGGCTCTTCTTTCAGCTCTGCAGGGATAAAGCTCAGTGCTTCCTTATAAATCTTTGCAGGACCTGGGGCTCCTGGCTACATCATAGGCTACATTGCTCTAGCAGTACCATAGGGATTTCCTACACAGTAAGAGAAGATTAAAAGTTATCATTTCTGGAAAGATGACACATTTAACTAACAAGAACTCAATTCAAAATCTAAGCCTGGGAACATTTAGAGATAATTAATGAGCTATAGCAAAGAGGCAGAAAATATTAATTATATCTGTCTACTATAGTCTATAAACAAGCTGATTTAATTTAGACACATTCTCAGTTTTCCTTTTAAAACTTACATATTTTGAGTGAAAAAGAATTGTTTATTGTTAAAGAAGATCTTAGGCTATAGCCTACCATAAATTTTTTGATTCAGAAATTAAATATTTTCCTGAATGCTTTCTAATAAGGCAGATTTGTGTCCTATTTTTCAGAAGACATTCACTTTTTTTGAGGGGCTAACTTGTCCAGGTCTGGTTTGAAAATAAAGAAACCTAAGAATCACAGGAGTCACAAAACTTCCAATTAATAAAGGAGCATCTGAACAATGGGCTGAGGAAATAAGCAGGCTACCTTGCTGCAATTTTCTTTTAAAAGTGATTTTAAAAGAGGTTTGTAGTGGGTTTTAATTTTCATTATAATTTCTTGTCTCCCACACCGGTACATAGGCATATGCCTTAATTATGCAGACCTATGAAAAAGGAGCAGTTGAATATTTTCAGATACTGAATGGTTTTGTGATGGCAAAAATATTCTGTTAAATCATGGTATTGTTTACAAAAGTTATTTCCTCTTTGCCGCTGTTCAAATTTCAGTCCCAAAGACATTTGTATGTAGAAAGATATTTTCTTTGGAATTACTTTTTTAGTTTGTTGATACAACTAAAACATGAGTAGCACACGTGACCAAAAATATTTAAAGGATTCCTCAGGAAGTATTCATGCTGTGTGAATTTTTTAACCAATGTCACAAGAATATTTTCAAATCCCATGGATCTAAAGAAATATATGCTTTAGTTTTCCAGTGTTTTGCAAGAGCGAATCTCACAGCCAAATTCAATAATGAATTTGTTTCTTATGTTTTATATATCCTGGAAAAAAACAGACAATACAAGTGTACTAGCTATAATTATTGAAGACTATTTCATAATGTTTCAGATTTATTCAAAAACTTTCATCCAAAATGAGTAACTAAGTAGGCACTGCCATCACAGTAAATTTCTTCCACATCTATAACTGCTCTTCTAACATAATATTTATTTATTTATTTGTTTAAAAGACGGTCTATATGCCCATTTTAAGTACCCCAGGTGGCTCACAATATAGAAAGACCTTGCTTAATTCAATATAATTTCAAGAAGGTATACTAAAATATATGAATTATAGTTTAGCTAGTTTTGATGAGCTGCCAAAATTGATTTAAAAGGAAAAGCATAAAGAGCTGATTCATCATGTTCAAATCTCAAATCCTCTTCCCGTACTTGGTTACAGAGTTAAAAAATAATCTGTTGTATTTGATATATGTTCTATTGATTTTATGTAATGTAGATATGCAGCATTCTTTAAACATGGTTAATTAAATCATATAAACTTAAGAAGAAATTATTGTACTTGTCATATGAAACCAGACTGGAATGTATTATCAACTGAATTTGTAATCCTATAAAGTCTTCTTTCTTCACATTTCTTGTGAGATCATATTTATCCAAGTGTTACAGCTTAGCTGATGGATGGATGGATGGATGGATGGATGGATGGAAGGAAGGAAGGAAGGAAGGAAGGAAGGAAGGAAGGATCAAAATGTAGAATTTGTTTCTACTTTTATCCAGGCTTCTAAAGTAATAAATTGCTTGGGTAGTAGCATAACTTGGTAGTTTGCAATTATTATATTTTCCTATTCATTTAAAAGACATTTGGGGGGAAAAGTGAATTGTGTATAGTGAAAGAAATAGCATCAGGAAGGACATCATATGTAATGTAAGTGACACTGAATTTAGAATGGCAGAGAAAAGCTTGGTTCAGATCAGTCCCTAATCATAGAATTATAGTGTTGTAGAGCTCTAAGAGGTCAATTGTTCTAATCCCTTCCTTGGTATACGACCCTCTAAAACAATTAATAATTTAAAAAGAAATGTTTAATTTCCCTCTCTTGGGAAGCTAAACAATTGTAGCCAGTTAATTTTTCGGCTTGCGGAAATCACATTGCAACTTTCTGCGAGTGAAAGTAACAGAGAAAACCTATGCTACTGATCCACAGCATTATTATTACTGACTTAGTTAACAGTCTGAAAGACAGTGGGATCGATCTATAATTATAACCCAGAAGAATAGAGATGTATGTATGTAAGCACTTTCCTCCCGACAAACAAGAAGTTTCTTGTGTTTGCAGAACAGATGAATTTTTGGCCTCATTCAACAAACCACTGGCAAATTGTAGGCAGCTGTATAACAACAATGAGAATGCTAGCAGAGCAGGTGAAATCCCCCCCCCCCGTAATAGACTTCAATGCCTATTAATTGTTTTGCAATGTCTCCTCTAGTTTTGCTAGTGATTTCTTGTAATAGTTTAAAATTCTTTAATATAATATTTTAACCAAATATGGCTTGATTACATGCTATCATTGTTGACTCTTGGCAATAACATAGATTTTCTCCATGACAGTCCATTGCCTGCTCCTTCAACTCTTCCAAAAGGTCATTATAACTGTAACTATTTCTATCTATCTTGATACTAGCCATCCCCTTCTTCTCTTTCCCTCCACCCTCTCCAGCATTACAGCCTTCTCCAGAGAGCTAGGTCATCTAATAAAATATCTGAAGTAGGATAATTTGAATTTGCTCATTTGTGTCTTATGTGAGAATTCTGGGTTGATTTGTTTGATGATCCATTTCTTTGTTTTCTTCACTGTCCAAAATATTCTTAGGAATCTTTTCTAACACAAAAATTAAAAAAAAGCATTAATAGTCTTCTTATCTTGCTTCTTCAAGTTTGATTTTCACTTCCATAGAAGGAATTGCTTACATAATTTTGCTCTTTATAGGTATAAACACATCATAGCATTTGCATATATTTTCCAAGGCCTTCATGGCTGCTCTACCAAAGTATTAGTCTGCAGCATATTTCTTGACTGCTGATTCCTTTACTAATGGTTCCTTGTTCCATTAAAGATTCCTTATTCCATTAAAGATTGACTCTGTGTCAAAAGTACTATAATTTGTAACTGTGTGCTACTGCCTCATTTAATCTTTCATTACTTCTTTTCACTTTAATATTTCATTATTTCTTTCCACCTTCACCTTTATGCTACTGTTTGGCTATCTCTATAAGCATCAAGGATGATTCAGTTTGTCCCCAGTGATGATGTTGTTGGTTAAAAAAAAAGCCATTTTATATCAGTATCTAAATTGAAGCCAAGGTCTTTTAGATTAAGAAATAAAGCTGTGAGGAATTAAAAAATAGGAGAAGAGAAAAATGGACAACATATTTATGAGGACACTGTGTAATCAATCTCTTTCCATGGTTTTATCCACATACAGAATACCCTTGTACTGCACTGTAGGCCATTGCAGTTATTAATTCTGACCACTTCTTTCTTCATCAAGACTACCCCAAAACTATATGCTTTCCAAGAAAGAAAGAAAGTGCCCCTGTCACCACACAAGCAAACAAACTTCTACCTACATCTGACTATTGAAACTTGTTTCAGTGCTAGTGATGGCACACAATTGTTCATCTTACAAGCAACAGAAATGCTTGGAGAAAGTCAGGCCAGGTGGAACAAATAGTCCTGTCTCCACTGTCTTCCAGTGAAAGAACAAAGTCATGGTACATTGTGGTACCATTTTATGTTAGCAAAAGTACTTTTTCCATTGCATCCTTCATCTGCTACTACCTTGACTCATTCTAATGGTAAGTCAAGCACAATACTTGTTTCAGGATTTCAGAATTCAGTTGTCAAGTGAATTTTCCTTCCTTTTCCAAATGCTTCCAATAGGATCCAACAGATAATTATGAAAACTTGTCATAACTCCCCAGCTATGGAAACTTCTACCATAGAAACTTCATTTTCATCTAGTTTATATTATTTTTAATGTCAAGTAAACATATTTGTATGTTTTACACAGTGCTTTTTTTCTAAAAAAAAAAAAAAAGGTACCGGAACTCACACACATCATACAACCCGCCTTGCCTACCCTACAAGGTTCCATCCAAAAAAGGTGCCAGAACTCCGTTCTGCGCGTTCTATGAGAAAAAAAGCTCTGGTTTTACAAGAGTCTGGACAGAGACAGCTTGTTCTTTTTTAATTGACACTGAGGTTTTAAGGGGTTTGTGGTTTTTGTATATGTAATACTTCTCTGTCTTTCATTTTATTGTTTAAATTTTGTTATTTACCATTGTATGTTTATTATTCCCTAGGACTCAGGACATTTGCCTGGGCCTGTTCCAATCCCACTAAAACCAACAAAAGGGAAACAAAGACAGAAAAACAACATTGTTTTCTCCTCACACATACATGCACTAAGTTTTCAAAATGCAGATCTGACTCACTCTTTCTCTCTCACTCTCTCTTTCTTTATAATGGCTCTGCAAGTTTATTTTTTGCTTAGACTGCAGTCATACTGTACATAATTATCTGAGCCACTGAACTTATTCTAAGTAGACTATATAGGAGCATATATCAAAATACTACTTATTCCTTGCTTCTGATTAAGAAAGTTAAAACAAAAGCTATGAAGAAGTCTAAGTTCTGGTTGGTTATTGATTCTACCGCCATCCCTTATCAGTTCCTTTTAGTACATTGTGTGCTTATCCTTCTTGCATGATCTTCTCTCTTTTACAGTCATTTCACTCTTATCACCTCTACAATGGTTCAGGGCTGATTTTTTTTTAACTGATTGGATTTCTGAACCTTTAGATAGATCAAAATTTAGTAGATGACACTATGAGGGAAAACAGTTCCTCTGTACATTTTTTTTATGTCAGCCAGTGATTAACAGTAGAGGAGATCTGCTAATGTAGAAAGCTGCAGGCTGCAACGTTTATTAACATAAATTGGTAGAGTTGAATTATTTAAAGTAATAATCATTTAAAAGAAAAGACACCTAGTATGCAAGGCATTGTGTTAATCTTTTTATATAAAGAACAATAATCTTACACAACAAGAAAATTACTAAGTTGTTAAAAAACAACTAATAAAACTAATTTTATTAAAAGGCATAAGCATTTGTGAGATGCTGGCCTCTTCATCAAATGCCAGATTTCCACTTCATACAGTGGTGTTTGTGCTTTTTGTTGCAAATATTGCACAAACATTGTTCTAGTCTATTGTGTAAAAAAAACAGCAGCCATCTCTTAGCACCTTTTCTAAGTAACAAAAATGTATTAAATGCATTCTGATTTTTTGCCACCCTAGATCGACACAATTCTCCTACAATGTCTATAATGAGAAGCATCAAATTTTGCTGAATGGAATGATGTATAAGATTCTGGGAAGGCTTTGGCCCTAAAGCATAGGGGGTGTAGCAACTCCCCTTTGCCACTCTCCTTTTCTACAACTTGATTGGGCAGAATAGAACTAGCACTCTGAGTTGGCTAGTAGGGCAGCAGAAATCCAGATAACCATTAACTGGCAGCAAAGTTGTATCTCATTGTACCATATCATTGTGCAACACAGATTTGGTAATCCAAGCTCAAGCCCCCAAAGAGATGACAGAAAAATAATGGCAACAAAGCGAAAGAGGGAGGGAGACAAAGGCAGCTACTTTTGCTGCTACTACTTTCACCTCCTCTGTTGCTATTCTTGAGTCAGACATTGCCTCAATAGGAACATTATCTGCTGGAAGCAGAGCCCTCAATATTGCAAGTGTGGGATATTGCACTCAGTTTTGATCGCCACAATATAAAAAAAGATGTTGAGATTCTAGAAAGAATGCAGAGTAGCGCAACAAAGATGATTAGGGGACTGAAGGCTAAAACATATGAAGAAAGTTGCAGGAATTGGGTATGTCTAGTCTAATGAAGAGAAGGACTGGGTGTGACATGATAGCAGTGTTCCAATATCTAAGAGGCTGCCACAAAGAAAAGGGTGGTCAATCTATTTTCCAAAGCACCTGGAGGTAGGACAAGAAGCAATAGATTGAAACATATCAAGGAGAGATCCAACCTAGAAATAAGAAGAAATTTCCTGACAGAACAATTAATCAGTGAAATGGCTTGCCTTCAGAAGTTATGGTTGCTCCATCACTGGAGGTTTTTAAGAAGGAACGCTTGTCTTAGTAAGGGGTTAAACTAGAAGACTTCCAAGGTCCCTTTCAACTTTGTTCTTCTGTTCAGTGATTTTGCTCTGTTCTATTCTGTTCAGTGATTTCCCCACTAGTTGATGCTGGTGTCT
Source organism: Crotalus tigris (assembly GCF_016545835.1). Taxonomy (NCBI): domain Eukaryota; kingdom Metazoa; phylum Chordata; class Lepidosauria; order Squamata; family Viperidae; genus Crotalus; species Crotalus tigris. Next base: position 93,987 of record NW_024097551.1, on the reverse strand, counting down.
CTGCTTCCTGCTTGTGAAGAGAGAAGAGGCTAAAGGCAGTCCTTGACTTATGATCACAATTGGGCCCAGAATTTCTGTTGCCATGCAAAACGGTTGTTAAGCAAGTCACACCCAATTTTATGATCTTTTTTGCCATGGTTGTTAAGCAAATCACTACAGTTGTTAGGTGAATCATGCAGTCATTAAGCAAATTCAGCTTTCCTCATTGACTTTGATTATTGGAAGCTGGCTGGAAAGGTTGCAGTTAGTGATCAGATGACCCCAAGATGCTGTAACCATTGTAAATACATACTGATTACCAAGTGCCTGAATTTCATTCGTGTGATTGTGGGGATGCTGTGAGAACTGATCATAAATCACATTTTTTAATGTCATAACTTTGAATGGTCACTAAATATAGTTGTAAGTAGAGGACTACCTGTACTATATTTGGACTGGAAAAATGGTGGATGACCACATAGGAAATATAGATAATATAGATAATTTTAATGAGAAATTGGACAGCAGGCAGGTCCAACTCGCAGCCTATTGGCTGCATGTTATGTAGCCCCATAAGATTGTAAACTTTTAACATTATTATGTGATTTATATACTTTAACCATATTATATATTGCCCATTGAATGAATGCAGGCAACTAAAATGTTGGACACCTCTCTTCTGCCAGTTGGTGTATATTCAAAATTTTGTAACCCAAATTTTGTAAGCCTGGGGAATAAAGACTTTTCAAGAAACCCAGTAATGTATAGAGAGTTTTCTAAGAGAAGGAGCAGAAGAGGAGGAATATTATTTTGGGTGACTGAGAAAGAAGAACTAATGATGGTTTTTTGTTTTGTTTTGTTTTATTATGTTTTGTTTTGTTACATAAAATAATGACTTGTTCTTTCAATGCTGCTATATCTTCTTAGGATAATTCAAAAGAACTGCAGGACAACTTCTTTGTGTACATAGCTCATGAGAATGATGCAAGCCCAGCAAATCAATATAAAACATTTTGTTAGCAATTACTTCAGTGCTCCAGTTTAGAAGAATGGTTGCACTCAGTGTGATCTTCAGAGGGTACAATAAGAAAGTGTCTGGCTTCAACTGCACATGTTATATTGTCAGAAACATGATTGAATCTGACTCACAAGCAGCTTCAAAAGAAACCAGTTATTCTTTTTTTTAAAAAAAGAGCTTGATTTCATGAATTCTGTTCCAAATATATTTGAGAAGTATCAGCTGACATCAACTCAACTCAGCTAGAACGTGAAATAGCTGCAATAAATTTAGGAATGAATGCCACTGCAATCCAGAGTCTTGGAACATGTTGCTATAATTTTATGGTAATACTCTTAATAGGATTCTACATTTATTAAAAAAAAAGGTAAAGGCATATTTGAGTTTAATTTGACTCTTGGTGACTTCATGTTTTCTTGCCTGTATTATGAACAGGATTTGCCATTATCTTCTGAGATGAAGCCTAACTTTGAATTCCCTCAAGTACTAAATAGGATTGACTACACTTAGTTTCTGAATTCAGTCAAGATCAACTGTTTTGGTTGCTAGTTTTTTAAATCCTCAACATGGAATTATTTCTAATGATTGATGGGAGTAATAATATGTCCTTTGAACCTAAAACACTTCTCATATTACACCAAATAGACACTGCCAATAGGTTTGTACAGCATCAGTATATATAGGATGACTTTCATGTTTCAAGACTGCTTTATCTGCATTTCTTGGTAAAATAGATGGAAAAATCCCATTAGACTGGAATTCCAATTAAGGTTATGGTTACGTCTCCAAGAATTAGTAATGGAAAATAGATATTGCCAATAGATTTGAAGAACATTGATATGTTTAGGAGGCCTCTCATGGTTCAAGACTGCGTTATCTGTATTTCCTGGTAAAATATGTGGAAAAATCCCTTTAGGCTAGAATTCCAATTAGGACTAGGATAGGATTATAAATTAGGGTTAGGTTTAGGTCTCCATGAATTTGCCCAGTAAAATAGATATTGCTAACAAAATTTTAGAACACTTATTTGCTTAGAAGGCCTGTCATATTTTGAGACTGGTTTATCTGCATTCCTTGGAAAAATCCCATTAGACAGATATTCCAATTAGGATTAGGATTATGTCTCCAAGAATTTGTAATGGAAAATAGATATCACCAATAGATTAGTACAGTATTGGTATGTTTAAGAGGCCTCTCATAGTTCAAGACTGCCTTATCTGTGTTATCTGATAAAATAGATGGAAAAATCCCATTTGACTGGAATTAAATTAAGGTGAGATTTATGCTTGTAATTAGAGTTAGGGGTAGGATTAGGTCTCATGAATTTGTAGTGGAAAATACATATTGCCAATAGGATGGTGTAGCATCAGAATGTTCAGGAGGCCTGTCATGTTTCAGGACTGTCTTATCTGCTTTTCCTAGTAAAATACAAGGAAAAATTCCGTTATACTGGAAATCAACTCAGGGTTAGTGTTAGTGTTATGATTTGGATTAGGGTTAGAGTTAGGTCTCCATGAATTCGTAGTGGAAAATACATATTGCCAATACATTTGTGTAGCATCAGTATGTTCAGGAGGCCTCTCAGGTTTCGAGACTGGCTTATCTGCATTTCCTGGTAAAATACAGGGAAAAATCCTGTTAGACTGGAATTCCAGTTAGGATTAGGGTTAGGAATATGAGTAGGACTAGGATTAGAGTTAGGTCTCCATGAATTCACCCAGTAAAATAGATACCACTAGTAGATTTTAAGAGGCTTGGTTTGCTTAGGATCTATTTTACCAGGTAACATAGATAAGGCAGTCTTGAACCATGAGAGCCCTCCTAAACATACCAATACTGTACAAATCTATTGACGATATCTATTTTCCATTACAAATTCTTGGAGACATAACCCTAACCCTAATTGGAATATCAGTCTAATGGAATTTTTCCATGTATTTTTTTTCGTATTGCTATAATTGGAGGATCTCCAAAGAAAGAGATATAAAAACCTAAACTATTGTTTGTTTAATGTGGCAGCTGAATGCTAATTTCAAATAATATAAATTAGCATATAACTTGCTCCAGTGCTTTTTTTCCAAAAAAAAAAGTGCCGGAACTCACACACGTCATACAACCTGCCTTGCCTACCCTACAAGGTTCCATCCCAAAAAGGTGCCGGAACTCCGTTCTGGGTGTTCTATGAGAAAAAAAGCCCTGACTTGCTCTATCAAGCACTGCATAACCTTTAATGATAATTTATCGTCTTCATTATCTGAATGCTAGCAGCATTGTCAAACTCTTTGTCACATCGGTTTATTTTATCACCATTCCTTCCTGAAAATATTTATAAGCCACATTAGTGCCAAGCCTTTACAAAAACACTATATAAAAAGAAAAGCGACCAGTCCCAATTAGATACAATAAATAGATGGAGCTTCCAATGATGATCATTACTTCAAATCCTGCAAGCTTCTCACATTGTCTTCCTCCCTCCTGGACTTTCCCTATTCTCTTTTCTTGGTGCTTTCCCAGGCCATCTACTTGGCACTGTGTTTTTATTTTGGTCCTTTTTTCTCTTTCAATTTTTAAGAGAGTCTACATGTGGTATTCAACACAGTTCCAATTTTGTCCACAACTGTCTACAGAAATAATGGCTTTCTGGAGTGTGAAGGTGGTAGCAGGGCTTCAGCTTCTTCAATATCCCTACAGGTTACTCAGAATTTTAAAAGAGGGAAAGAGAAGAAAAAGGGGGAAGAAAGAGAAGGGTTGCAAGAGGAAAAATAGGCATAGAAAAGGAAAAAAAATGCATTGGTAGGAAGAAGAAAAGAGTACTTCTCATTATTATTATTATTATTATTATTATTATTATTATTATTATTATTATTATTATTATTAATTATTAAAGACCTATGCAGCAATTTCAAATGGGAAGTCCTATAAACTGCAGTTTCATATCTGATCAAAATGCACTTGTTTAAAATTGCTAATTAATTTCTTAGAACTTCTTTGAGGTAACATATAAAAATGCAGTCAGCAGCAGGAGATTTTGGGTGGCAATTTCACTAATATGAAATACTATAAGAAAGAAAGTTTATCAAAGCTTGGTTAGCAATGGTTAGGAAATATTGTGAATATTTGTTTAGCTTTTCAATTGGTTTATATAACTCTTACAGATGTAAGAGTTTTTGATAATGAATATTTATTATTAGTTTTTTTAATTAAACTAATCTTATTGTTTGACTTTTCCTTTGGTGTATCATTAACTCCATTATATAATGGATACAGTACATAAAATAATGATGTTCTGAAAACTGAATTATTATTGAGTTACATTTGCAATATCCACTGAAAATAATAAGATTCATGACAGATAATTATAAGAACAATGATTTCTGGACATTAGAAATATGCACATTTAAAATTACAATTATAAAAAAGTTTTCTGGTTCAAACTAAGGAACTAGTTATTTAAGTCAAAGGTTTGTACTTTAATGTTTGAAGCAAGTTATAAGATACTTCCATGAATTTTTACAAAAGGAAGTATTGACTTACTGGGACAGAAAATTAGAAAGATTTCATTGGCTCTCATTCCTATGGACCTAATTGCTTTGCGCCTACAGTCAGTCAGCAGGAATGCAATTATTGCAATTCCAGATGCAGAGCTATTCCATCAGGCCTGCTGAGAAAAGGCAACAATATAGTAATTAAAGCCATTATTAGATAAAGCAGAGATTTCACAGCAGCCATCAAAAGCTCTAGTTCCTGCAGTTATCCTGGCCACAGTCATCCAACTGGGTTTGCTCTTTATGGCAACTGCCTTAATCAAATGGTGGCATTTTGTTTAGGACAAATGGTTTTTAAGCCTGAACTAATGAGCTGCACTGAACATATAACCAGGAAAGACAACACAATCTTATGAGACCTAAAGAAAACCTATGCACTAATGTTGCCCTGTTTATTGCTAAACCTAAACATGGAAGGGATTAGTTGGGAGTCCTTTTTAAAAGATAATATGACTAGCAAATGTATTGTGGCTGAACTAAGAATTTTTAGGCCCTGTCTATGTTTTGGCCTTTTCCTATGATTTAGAGATGGATTATGAAAATAAATTTCCATGGTGATTTTATTAGAATATTATGTAGACAGCCTATACATTTCCAGTAAGATAACTATTTGTAATGGAAATAAAGATGGAAGCATCCTGCCATTTCTTTGCTGTCCTCCCAGCCAACAATGAAATGAAAACTTTTACGTTCATTCTTCACATGGATGTGCGCAACTCATCAGTCCAGGAATAGAATGCTTCTCAATCAGTGAGTCCTGCACTTCTTTACTTTCTCAGAATAGCACAGGCATCAGCCAGCTAATAAACTGTCAGATTTCCTCAGTACGCTGCTCACTCAAACTCTGTAAAAGTTACCCAGACATTTGACATTAACCAGCATATGGGTTATTGCACATTAAATTGAAACCACTTAAATTGGTTGATTGTCCTCTGTCAAAATGAGGAAGCCACCTCTATAATTTAGGATGATGCTTCTTTTTTTATATACCTTTTCTATTGTGTGTCTTATGCCAAGTGCAAAGTAAGAATTATTACTGACATTTTCTATTACAAAGAAAAATATGAGAAACTCTATTTCTCAATGTATCTCTCACATAAAATAAGGCTGCCTATATGCAGCTTATACATTGTGATTTTTCTCCAAGATTTTTTAAATGTATTTATTTATTAACTTTATATCCCACCCATCTCAGTTTCAGAAACTATGGGCAGCTTACAAAATAATAAAAAGTTAAACAAGATAATGCAAAACTATTAAAATTACGAAGATTAATTATGAAACTAAAAACCAAGAGGACAGACAACATGGGGTTAGGAATCTTCTCTGTATTGCTGACTTTGGGCATCATGGGTTATGGTTTGTAATGGATGATTTTAATTTCTATTTGTATAATACTTAGAGCCACTGTTGTGAGTTGTGTGGCCATTTAAATTATTGAAATAAATATATTTTTAAAAAGGACTTTTCTTACACCTAAGCAAAACCCCAAAAACTTATTTAATTAAAATTAGGGATTTTATTTATAACTGCCCATCCCTAGAATCAGTACAATTTATTTTCTGAAACACAATATCATGAGGTATTAAGGAGATATTATGAAATTAGATTTCCAAGTAGTAATTAATTATCCAGAAAATATTCACATCAAGTGATTCTGATTATTAAACTGAGTTAATCTGAGCTCTATTGGAGAGGCTTACTATAGTCTTTTTTGTATTTACTTGCAACATATTGCATATTAGTGTTTTCAGGAACTGGAACATTCTAGGCATTTTGACATAATATCAGTTCTATTTTTTATGACCTCCAAATTATTTTGACCCCCCTCTTGCTCCCCCCTTGCTCTTACTTCTGCTGGAATTGAAATGCTGTGATTGGCCATTATGAGCCAAGTTCCAGTAGTAGTGCTCTGTAGAAATCCAATAGATCGATTATGTACTATTCTGTTGACTCTTAGCGACCACATAGATTTTTTTCCCCCATGAAAATCTGTACATAACCTGGTCTTTCGGTGTTCCATTGCTGCTTGTCCTTTTCCTTCCACCTTTCCTAGCATTTGAGCCTTCTCCAGAGAGCTAGATCTTTGTATAGTATATCGGAAGTAGGATAATTTGAGCCTAGTGATTTGTTTCTTGAGTGGGAACTTTGGATTGATTTGTTCAATTACCCATTTCTTTCTTCGGGCTTCTTTGTGTTTTGTTCTTTTGTTTGTTTTTGCTGTCCATGGTATTCTGAGGAGTCTTGGCTTTTTCTAATATTTTGGCAGTCACTTTCCATTGCTCCAACTTGGCAATTCTGGAGTTAAATATTGAAGAAAATAAAAAGTCACAAAGTCTGAGAAAGATTCAGCATCCCAAAGTCAGATGCCAGAAATTGGTGAGATAGAAAAGGGCCAGATTGGTAGGGAAAAGAGTTTGAAAATTACAGTCTTGTTCTCAAATAGGCTAGCAACTGAAATTCCATCTAAACAGCCATCTTACTTGGATTGAGACAGGAACTTTTGCAATAAAAGTCTATGGCTGAGTTCATTTATATGATTTAATTTCTTTTCATAATGCAACCTAGCAGAATAGTAGTTATCATTTTGTCCTCAAGCACTTCTTCTGATAAATAACTCTTTCCTGTATCGCGATAATGTATATTTGTTCAACATGAAACCTGAGGATATTGTGAATCTGCCACAGAGGATCTTGCTATTAAACCGAAATGTTTAGACTCCTGGGTGACAGATCTCACACAGTCGAACCCAGAGGGGGAATTTTCTTTGCTTCACTTAGTCAGATTTTAAAATAGGTTTCCCTACAGCAGTACATTGAAAAGGCACATGAGGACACATAGGATAAAAGATTGTTGAATAATCCCCCCCCTTCACTGCAGACGTTTCCAAATGAACTAAATGTTGCCCCATTATTCAGAGTTTTACCTGGTTATGTTCGTAATTTTTGAAGCCTTCCCAGCACATTAAAATGTCATGATGCTAAAAGCCAAAAATATGCCTTGATACTTCACTTTTTAAATATGATTTTATTGAAATTTTAAAAAGAGATAAATCGAATGCAAACTAATGTAAAGTTGAAAAAAGAAAAAGAAAGGAATCAAGACAAAAAGTGCAAGAAAAAAAATAAAACTAGGAAAGAACAAAGAAACAAAGAAGTGTTTTTTCTTCACAGCAGTTGTAAGTACAAATATACTTTAACCCCTCTCTAAAGTTATTATCATAATACTGTTCTTTCTGTAATCTATTTTGTCTAATAATCAAAATCCTAAATCCTAAATTCATTTTTAAAATTTTTATGCGAAAAATCTATAAGAATTTTCCAGTCACCAATAAATGCAGATATTGTCCTTTCTCTAATCGAAGAAGTCAGTTTGTTGATTTCAGCAAGTTCTGTCATTTTCACCAATCATAATACTGCTGTCGAAATAGATATCAACTGAATTTTTATCACAGAGATTCTTCCAACAGTGACAATTTTAATTTTGCCCATCTTTACCATGTAGTTCATATTTGTCATAGTAATACCCAAGTATTTTGTTTCTCAATCTTAAAACCAGTAGTTGGGAGGTTTGAAAGGGGAGGGGCAAAATCAGGTTTGCAGATTGAATAGTTTCAATTGATTGATTTCTTTTTTTGCCAGATCATTATATCCAGGATCCAATTAGCACTCTGTCTATGCCCAATATGTTACCAAATGTCAACTTTTAATTTTTGAATCAATTCTTTGCGTTACTAAAGAAATCCATCATCTTTTTTCTTCCTCTAATTTTCCTACATAGTAGCAAAGCTCTACTGTACCCCTGCCATGCACATCCCCTCACAGTTATTAACAGTTAGCTTTATGAAGTCTTATAGCTTATTGACATTCCCACATGTGTTGACATCCTTTGCATCTTATCTCATTACACAAGAAGGTCTCCCAATCCACCTAATTTACTGGATAAAGAAGCTCTCTTTAATACTCAATTTTAGATCCCTAATTAAACTGAACAGCCTTGGTTATAGCTTCCCACATTGGAACTGAATCAATAGGGATTTCAAATGCTTCAGCTTAACTGCTGCTTAAATATTTGCTTCTTTGATAACAAGGCTTTAACGGAAAGAATGTGCAGTTAGATTTGCCTGAAAGTCTCAACATAAAATGGTTCAAAAGACATAGCTGAAAAGCAAGCTGTGGGTTACAGTTCCCCCCCCCCCTTGAAGGACAGTTTGTGCTCTCAATATCTACAAGAGAAACAAACAGGGAACAGATGCAGCATTTCCGAGTGACAACCAAAGCTATAGCTGTTTGGTTGTTATCTGTCAGATAGCTATTAAAAGTATACAGACATAGGGATACATATAAATAGTGCCAACCTGCATGCAGTATACATAGCATTGATTTATTGGATAATTTTTTGGAGAAAAGGAATGTAGCAAAATAGTTATAGTAATATGTCTATGGACATTCTCAGTCATCCAGGTCATGGTTGTCCCAAAGGTGCTTTTTCACAAAGCAAATGGACTTTCTTTTTTTTCTTTGAAGGTCAAGAGGGAGCTATAGAAGCATTACAAGACTGCGTTGAGTGCATGGACTGGGGCATGTTTAAGGAAGTAGCTATTGATAACCAACATATAAATGTTGAGAAGTATGCCCTACGGTGTCTGCATATATCCAAAAGTGCATAGAGGATGTCTGTGTCATTAAAACCATTGTCATGAGGGCGAATGAAAAACCATGGCTGACTTATGAGGTCCACAAGATGCTAAAGTCATGGAATGTGGCTTTTAAATCTGGTGACATGCTGGCACTTAGAACAGCCAGAGCAAATTTGAAAAGTGCCATAAAAGGTGCAAAGCAAGCCCATTGCCAAAAAATTCAGAACTTTTTTCAGGATCCAACAAACACCAGGTGAATGTGGTAAGGAATCCAGGCCATTACGGATTATAAGGTGACTCCGAGATGCAAGGACGACACAGACTTCCTAAACAAGCTGAATACATTCTTTGGAAGATTTAAGGCATCAAATAGCACTCCTGCTAGGAAAGCTGTGCCCCATCCTGACAAGCAAGTACTTAGCTTTGATGTCACCTTTGTCCAGAAAACACTGTGAAAAGTTAACATTCAAAAAACAGCAGGCACAGATAACATCCCTGGACATGTCTTTAGGGAATGTGCAGATGAGCTGGCTTGTATTCTCACAGATATTTTCAATCTCTCATTGCAGCAGGCAGTGGTCCCATTGTGTTTTAAGATGGCCATCATTTTGCCAGTGCCAAAAAAGTCCACAATTACAGGCCTCAATGATTACTGTCCGGTTGCACTGACATCCATCATTATGAAATGCTTTGAGAAGCTGATAAAGGACATTATTGTATCTAGCCTCCCACCAGCATTTGACCCGCTTCAGTTTGCTTACCAACCAAATCGATATACGGAGGATGCTATTTCTTCCATTTTCCATCTGAGCTTGAAGCACTTAGAGGAAAGAAATATTCATGTGCGTTTGTTGTTTGTCGACTTCAGTTTGGCATTTAACACAATCATTCCCCAGTATCTAGTAGACAAACTGGGCCTTTTAGGCTTAAACACTCCTTTGTGCAACTGGATTCTTGATTTTCTTACCAACAGGCCCCGATATGTGCAAATTGGAACAAATATTTCCTACACCAGTTTCTTGAGCACAAGTTCTCCTAAGGGCTGCGTTCTAAGTCTGCTGCTATTCACCCGGTTGGCCCATGACTGTTGTGCTAGGTTTGCCACCAACCATATTGTGAAGTTCACAGTTGATACAACAATAGTGGGCCTTATTCATGATGACAATGAGGGTGCTTACCGCAAGGAGGTTGAGGGGTTGGTGAACTGGTGTAAGCCTAGTTTTAAATACCAGAAAAACCAAAGACATCATTGTCGATTTCAGAAAAGGCAGGCATAGCCACACTTCTCTGTGCATTAATGATTCACCTGTGAAAATGGTTACCAGCAATAAATTCCTGGGATGCTGTTAACAAGTAGGCTGGCTTGGTCATTCAACAGTGAGATACTGGTGAAGTGGGCACATCGGCGCCTGCATTTTCTGCATCGCATGAGGAAAGCACATCTTCCCCTATCCTTATCACTTCCTACAGGGGAACGATCGAGAGCATCCTGTCATACAGCATCACCGTCTGGTTTGGAAGCATCATTGCTCCAGACAGGAAGGTGGTGCAGAAAGTGGTGAGGATGGCTGAAAAGATCATTGGCAGTTCCCTCCCTCCCTCCCATCCAGGACATAGCCCCATTTCACGGGGGTCACCAAACCATGCTGTCCGCCATTTTTTTCCCTTTTCCCTAGCTGTCCTACTCCCTCTTATTGGTAGCCACACCCACTTGGGGGTCACCACAACATGGGGAACTGTATTATGGGGTCATGGCATTAGAAAGGTTGAGAATCACTGCCTTAGAACTTGTGGCTGTCCCAAGTGGGCCTTCATCAAATCCCTCAAAAGACTCAGCAGGAGCTCCTCCATAACGGACAAAGAAGAAAACAATAAATGAAGCAATTTAGTCATTCCATACATTGCAGGAATAATGGAAAAGCTAAGGAGGATCTTCAGCCAACACAACTTATGTGCAAACTTCAAACCCAAGAATACAGTAAGGCATATGTTTGTCACCTCAAGGATAAAACATGCAAACACAAACTGAGCAACTGGTATTGCAGGGAGCCATGAGCAGATCTGTACACTGGGGAACAAAGCAACCACTTCATAAACATATGGCACAACATAGGAGAACAAACCCATCAGGACAAGATTCAGCAGTCTATCCGCATTTAAAAGACAAAGGCCACTCTTTTGAAGACAGCAAAGTCCACATTTTGAACAGAGAGGACCGCTAGTTTGAAAAGGGGATCAAAGAGTCCATCTATGTCAACAGCCTCCTCTCAACAGAGGGGGAGGCATATGACATCATCTATCTTCAGTCTACAACACAGTCCTTTCAACAGTTCCAAGAAGGCTTCATGCACATTTGCACTATTCAGGTGACCCTGATGACACAAGGCTTCAGGTGGCATCAATGACTCTCTAAAAGAATGCAAATGACCAGCTTTCTACAAGGAATATAAATCCTTCCATTCCTCACCATCCAGTCAGAGCTGAAGAAGCTTCTTGGATGAGAAGTGAAATGTCTTCAAAGAGAAAAAAGAAAGTCCAGTTGCCTCGTGAAAAAGTACCCTTGGGATAGTTATAGCAATAAAGCTCTGACTTTTCCTATAGATGGATGGAACAAGGGTTTGAAAGGGAACAGTTGATATTCTGCTAGACATCCATATTATTTATATCAAAATGTATACCACATTATATCAAGGACCTTAAAGAAAATAGCTATTATCACTGTGGTTTATTTAAAGACCTAGAGTGTATAAAGAAAAGTGAAATTAGAACATATTATCTTGTAAATCTTATTCAGTAATATGAAAACTAAGAGATACCTTGAGTGTGGTCCATTGTGATGATCTTGTAGAGAGTTTCCATCTTTTTGTGTTTAATTCTCTTAGATGATTAAATTTTATTGTGGTCATTAGCATATTCTGTGCATTTTTCAATTGAAAGGTATCCTTTGGTTGTTTTACCGGTACTGTCTGCCCTTTCTTACAGTAGGTAAGATAAAGGCAACTCTGAAATTTCAAATTTTGCTTTTAGATCAAAATGCACTGGGACAGACTGTGTAATAGTGATGAGCATTCTAATAACAGTTGAATGGAATTTTCCCCTTCACTTAGGAAAATGAGACAGGCTGTTGCTAATCATACCAGCAGCCCATCCAATTATAATCATGCTATCCTGACTATACTAATGTCTGCTGTTATCCCCTGCATTTATCTAGAGCAGTGTTTCCCAAACTTGACAATTTTAAGGCATGATTGCTGGCTGTGGAATTCTGGGAGTTGAAGTCCTCATGCCTTAAAATTGTCAAGTTTGGGAAACACTGATCTAGGGAGTCTTCTTCTATTCTGGACTGAATTTGGTAATTATGTTTCATTTATTTAATACTCAACAAGCACAGGCCACTTCGTATAATTTTTAAAACAAAAATCTTCCAGGAAACATGATGAGTCACGGAGTAGCTGATATGCCTGCATTTAATAGGACAGTTAACATTTCACAGGGCCGTTAACATTTTCACCAGATGGAAACCATGTCAAAACTACTTTTCTTCTCCTGTGAGTAAAATCTTCATGCTGGAACAAGAAATTCTCACTTCGTGTTGTTGTTTAAAGGTAGTCTGTGCCATTTAAGAGGGGAAAAAAAACTTTCTATGAGTAAATAGTACCCCAAGTTTAGCATCACCCTGCAATTGCTCTGAGCCAAATAACATTATATTCTGATCTGCTCATATTTTTATCTGGTTTATGATCACTACGCAGTGAAACCATCAACAATGACTTGCCTGTTCACCAAAACTGCATAAAATGTATTTTTCATTTTGACATTTTCATGCCTATCTCTGTCCTTTGAAAACTAATGGTAAGAAGAGACAAAAGGCCTTCTTATATTGCTGGTTCATTAGTACAGGTGATTCATCCTTAGGACTGTCAAAATAAGGAATGATGAACGAATGATGTGTGTGTCATTAGTGAGGTGAGAGGCAAATGTTATCTATGAAATAAGGGATGCATTGCAAAATATATTACAAAATAAGAGATGTCCATTACATTTCTGCAAGCGTAATTGATAGATGATATTTATGAGCTACATACACACACAGGCAGAAAGGCAGATACATTTGCACTGGAAATAATAGGGGAAAGGGAATAGGGAATGGGAGACCTTTGGAAGCAAACTATTTATATCCCCATTCTTAACTCTACTAAACTGCCTAGAATTGTGATACCATAATTTGGTTGTTGTTTTGCTGAATTTCAACAATGCATCCTGGGGATGGAATGGGTATACATGTTGTCCACCACCTGCAGTAAAGAAAGTCTGTTTTAGGTTTTGGTTAGATTATGCTCATCTTTAATGGATAGGTTTCACAGTACTTTGAACTATATGCCTCATGTAGCTCTTGATTTATCACTTTCATGGGAAATCAGTCCTTCTTCCACCTCCCCTTTGGGAGACAAAACAATCTCACCAAAGCTAAAGAGAATCAAATGTATTTTTCAAAAGGAAAAGAGAGAATGTAAATATTCCTTTTTATCTTTAAGTACTATCAATCAACAGCTTTTAATCATGGTGCAGATAAAATACAGAGCTTTTTGAATCACAGAAGCTTAAGAGGATCTTCCATAGAATAATATAAAGTCAAATATAAGGTTTTAGGCAGATGATGTTGATCTGATCCTAACTGGAAGAAGTTGTAAAACAAATTCCAAATGACATAAACACACCATCACTTAGTTTGTATAGAAAAATAAATATCAGAGATGAAAAGCACAGACTAACAGTTTAAGCATACAGAATAACAGTAATTAAATAATGTACAATTCTTAGCTACTTGTTACCTATTTTGTAGGATGTCTGAATTTAAAGTTTTCTGCTTGGTTTCTTGGACTTTTCCAGCATCCTGTAGATCGTCTTTCATGAGAGTTCCAAATGACATTTTTTTCTCTCTTCTCTTTAGCTCTGGTAGCCAGCTTCTTCCTTTGCTTTCAAATGGATCGAAATGTTTTTAACCTAACAGAAAGGGCAGGCTTTGGAGACAGTATCTCTGCTGTTATGATCCCAAGCCATGCCTTCCTTGGGTACAGCCTGCTAGAGAGAGTGGAGTGAGTTCCCTCATCAGGAAGCAGGCTGACATTCTTGTATATAAGAAGGATCACAGCACATTTCAACTTTCTCTATCCCCATAATGCTGGCCTTGTGTCATCCTCAGGCCATGATTTACATAGTCCGGTCCTGCTGTTCCCATTCTTAGGGGAATTGAAATATGTTTTGTGGTAGATGATATCAATCTGGATTGTTGATGAATTTCTATATCCAGAGCATATTGACATCAAGAATAGAAGCTCTCTATGGTACAACAGCTCTGAAAAGAGTTTCAACTTAAAGACTAGAACTGTACCGAGAAAGGTTTACAAAATCTTTCAAGTTTGCCTGTATTTTCCATTCCTCCTCCTTATACTCCAGAAAGTCAGGGTAGAGCTAGTTTGAATATCTTTCTAATATTTTCCTTCCTCTCAGGGTTCAACTCATGCTTTTGCATCTGTTGTCTTAACAGCTTCTGAATAGTTTCTCCACAGTCATCTCCATGGCTCCATACAATATGTCCTTGGCTATTTATCAATCACCATCCTTAAAGTGTTCATCTGTCTACCCATGCAAAATATACAAGGTAATGACAAGAAACAGGACAATATATCATTTTGCCAGCAGAATATTCAGTTGCAACAGCAAGGATTGGGTTGCTACTATGGAAATATTCTGAGTCCCAACCTGTGGGAAAACAGATGTGGGCACTGAGGCCACAGGAAACGACATACTATCATCTTTTTTTCTTAGCACTTTTCAGATTTTAAATAGATTCCACAGATCTTTAGAGTTTTTCAGTCATATTCCAACCATTTGTTTATCTGCTTGCAGGAATTAAAGTTTAGAAAAAGTATATTATAAGGCAAAATTTTGATCCACGTGGAAGATCTTTTAATAATTAATAGGTTAGAGCAGTGTTTAGATTTTAGACCCAGGGACCACCATTTAAAAAATATAGTGTTGTGGCAGCAGAAGATGCCTAATATGCTTGTGATTTACAACATGGAGTTTTTAATGCCAAATATTTATCAAACAGACTTCATCTCATTTTTAATGTTCACTCTTCTGTGTTTAGGGTTAATTTAAAAATGGAGTAGCTGTAAATAAAATTAACTGGTTTCCTTTCATAATATATTAATAATCACTGATACATTATGAAATATGCATATGATGCTAGAGATGTAGAACACAAAAAATAAATTTGGGCCTTGAGGTTAACATGGTGCAGATGTACACTTTAAAAAAATGTTTTGTAACAAGAGGTCACAGAGGATGAAGGGATATAATGGCATTAAGCATGGGGGAGCCAATAATGTGTTGATGATTTAGGGTCTCAGAAAACAGAAGGGTAATATTATTAAATGAACTGGAAATAATCATATTGGATGCACAATTGATTTAATGCAGATCTTATCTGTGTCCTGCCTGTATTATTTTTCTGTCTGTTTCTTAGAGTATGGTCTCCAGCATGATATTCAAAGCCCAAGTGGCATCCTCAGATGCAAAATATTGCATATGCTTGATTTAAGGGGGGGTAGTAGTGAATAGAGCTGCAACCTGAATTTGAGACCTTCTGGCATGACCCACTTTTTAAATCTTTTTATGATATTTGCAAAGTCAGAACACAAGGCCTTTGAAAAGCTAGGATTCCCACATTTAATCTTTGTACTAACAAACAAAAAAAGTTCTAAGCGCATTAAAAATTCAATTAGGTGATCTTGAATGTGATGGTAGAAATTGTTCATTTCTGATAGTAGGATGTATGAAAAGCCTTTTTTCCCTCCTATTGTTATCCTAGACTTTGAAGAAGCAGGATAGAAATAATATTGATGCTTTGAACTTTCATGTTAGAGGAGATTTGCAAATACTATGAATAGCCATAGAAAACATTATACCTGGACCATTATACAAATCAAATAAAAGTTCTCACCCAAAGCATAAATGATCAGTCTCAAAGTATCATACCTCAGACACATTACACAAATGCCTATTTTGTGCACTAGAATCAGAAATCCTTGCAGGTTACCACAATGCTAATTTGTCCAGCTTAGACTTCAACTGAAGGACTAACTTCACGTTTCTACTGAACCACAGTGATTTTGGGCTACTCACTTTCTGCCAAATCTGCCTCATATACTGTAATTACACTACAGAAGAAACCAAAAATTAATCTGTGTTGAGCTCCCAGAAAAAAGGGAAGATATAAATACAATTAATAACTAGCTTCAAATCTTCAAATCTCTTTGCTTCTACATAGATGTTAAACAACATGGAAGACAAGATATATTCTTGTAGGAAGCTATAGATAATTCCCAGGAGAACATGTAGACATTTTCCAGTATAATGTTCTCTTTGGTAATGCCTAGAAAAAGAAATTCATTTCATTAAGAGAGAAATCTTCATTTCCTGAGGCAATATGTCTTGAGACAGAAAAAAACTTCTTTTCCTTAATTCAAGAACGTTCATTTCTTAGCAGAGCACACAGACCTTGGCAGCATTCTCTTCAATACTACAACTTTATTAAATTTTATTTATCATCTCAACAAGCGTCTCCCTCAAGAGAGCCATGCAGAAGAAATGCTCTTGTATGTGAGATCATAGGCCACATAAACCAGTTAAAATGATATAAGGCAATTTCCTGTAATTCTAAGTATTTGCTTTATCTTGTATTTTGATATTGTTGCTTTGATTTTTTTGGGTTTCAAATATATGAAGCTGTTTTATTATTTCACCTAGCTCAAAGGTGCATAAAATATTATCCACCTAGCTCAAGAGTGTATAAAATATTGTGCTGAAAATGAATGAAAATAAATTATTACGGGGGAGGATAAGGACTGCTGTGGCTAAAGCCAGAATTCAAAACAGATGGAATTATATCGTGTATATTGATGGGGCTGAGATTTCCTATTTTCCTGCATCACGAGAATTTACCATTAAAAATGAGCTGGGGAGTTTTATACAACCTTGGAGCTGTAGGTTTAACTATTCTTACTGGTAGTATCTCTCTGGGCTCTGAAGCAGAGTTATTTTCTTTCTGAAATTGCAGACCTGTTTTCATGCAAAGCACGTGCTGCACATCTGAGCTACAGCTCCCCTCCAAGATATACAAACATAAATGGTTCTGTGGCAATGAGGCCAGAATTTACCACATGCTGACTGAAAATTATGGCTGCCATGAACTGAAATAGTTGCCTGAAAGATAATCAATGTCAGAAACCACATAATGAGCCAAGAGCATTCATAGCTCACAATAAACAGGCTCAGCTCAAGACGGTCCTGCTGGTTGCTTAGCATCTGAGTGATACGTCAGCAGCCTATTAACAGCTATACATTAATTTTATAATGATAGGAAAAACAATGCATAGTTCTTTATTCTTTGTTTCACATGGCCAATTGGTTATCTCTGGTGCCTTTCAGGTCTGACAAATCTTTGATTTGATAACTAGCCCTTGTATGAAATATAATGATTGTATGCCTGACTGACTGATTGAATGATTGTTGTTGCCAAGGGGGGGGGTGGCGATTATTGTTTTTATTGTTTGTATTTGTATAAGCCTTCCAGAGTCACTGACAGTGAGTGGGTGGCCATATAAATTCAAATAAATAAATAAAAATAAATAAATATTTCAGAATAAATCTAAGAAAGAAAATACCCCAGTCCAACCATATAAATAAGTATTTCCTTTGCATTATCATTCTTACATTATGCTGAGATTGTGGAACTAGAGTGTAATTTTCTATGTTGCATCTTTTGAAATGTATGAGAGGTTTTTTTGTAAGAGATTAACCTACTACAGACATTAATTCACTAAAATAATCAACAGTACTGCGGCATAAGAAATTGAATATGAGTTTCATTTATTTATGTTAACCATGGCACAGAAAAAAATTCTTACTATTCTCTAAATCCAATACAGTTGATCTCTGTTGAATCTTCTGAAGACACATTGCTTAAATGAAATTGTGTCATATCATAAACTGGGCAATTGGCACAATTACCTCCAAGTGCCTTCTTGCACTGGCTAGAACCTGTTTGGCATTCCCTGATTTAGGTAAAAAGATAAAATGAGACAAAAGAAATATATGAGATAATAGCTGGAAAAGTGATTGTAAATACATCTAAAACAAATCTGAATAAACATAAGTGAAAATTCTTAATCTCACCCAGTGGAGATTTTCCAGTGATAACTTTTGTAGTAGTAATATCACAAAGATATTCCCTTGGAAATTTAAAATGTGAAAATATTTGCTTATCTAAGCCCTCAGGATGATGAACAAGACCCCCTAGAAGCCCAAAGTATGACATAATTGAATAAAATTACTCCCCGTTCAAGTAATTTTGATGTCAGTTGCCTAAAATATGGTCAGTAAATATGTCCCAAATGTCATTTCGACAGCTATGGTTGGATGAAATTCAGTTATTCAGACTCAAACATATGGTTAAGATGCTTTGAAATATGCAATTTGTTATCTGGGCACTTAACCCTGATATTTATAATATAAGGGTAGACTTAAACATCTGAATGCATAGGATTCCATTTCTTCTTGAAGAAAAAATATTAATAGCAGTATTGATTTTATTTATTGTGAGCTTGTCACTAAGTGCAGCACAAATATAGGATAACAAACTGCCAGCCCATGGGCTGGATGCGTCATGCGGAAGCCGCGCTTACCCCATTGCTGGCAATGGCAAAACAGTCCCGATATGTTGCACAATGTCACGTGATGTCGCAAGTTCGACATGTCTGAATTATAATATCACATTATAAATAAGAAAAAAATTCTTAAAAGAATTTCAGAGGCACAAGGATAAGATCTAGCTGCTGCATTTCTACAGCAGGTAAAATCTGATTTGTTTTTAACAGCAAAAGTGCTTAGTGCAGGGTGCTTATCCATAACAACTAGCTTCATCAAGAGTCATTTAAGAATCAAAGGACAATATCTTTGTCTGGTTCATCATCATTATATAAGCTACATAGGAAGGGATTATTCTAACTTGATTTTAATTACTTAATTAAGTTAATTAATAAATGATCCAGAAGATTGTTTAAAATTGATGAGATGTATTTTGTATGCATGTTCCCAGTCAGGAATTGAATCATTATTTTCAACCACTGCAATTCCTAACCATTTTTCAAGGGCAAATCAATATATAAGGCATACATTAGACTCAACAGGATATCATCAGAGCGTTAATGAATCTAAAATTTTTCAAAGACATCATCAATAAACCACATAGTAGCAATTTAATGTCTTGGTTTTTGGTATGTTAAAAATGCAATGATACCCACATACATATGTTTTCTTGATTAATTATCACATAAAATATAGAGTAGGGTAGTTTACTCCTATGGAGCATCCATAAACACTGGCTGAGTTTACAGTCAGATTATCATATTGACATTTATTTATTTATTTATTTTCTATGAAATATTCTTTTATAAGATAGAACTTAATAAATTGCTTTGAATTAATCAAACCATTGGTCCAAGAAGCTTAATATTAGATTGATTTTCCCAGATTTCCCATAGCAGTCTTTTTTGAACTGAATCCTGATCATTTTGCATACAAATAATATGTTTTCAAATTGCTCCTGTACCTAGATAGATAAATTCAACATACATATACAGTACCTACTTAGTGAGATATGTATCTCCAAATCATTCATTGTAGATGGTTTTCAGCTTATTGCTCTTCATTTAATTCAAAAAAGCAAGCAAGGTTCTACATTTAGGCAAGAAAAACCAAATGCACAGGTATAGTATAGAGGATACATTGCTCAATAGTAGTAACTGTGAGAGGGACCTCGGAGTCCTAGTGGACAATCACCTAAATATGAGCCAGCAGTGTGCTGCAGCTGCCAAAAAGGCCAACACAGTGCTAGGCTGCATTAAGAGAGGGATAGAATCAAGATCACGTGAAGTGTTAATACCACTTTACAATGCCTTGGTAAGGCCACACTTGGAATACTGCATCCAGTTTTGGTCACCGCGATGTAAAAAAGATGTTGAGACTCTAGAAAGAGTACAGAGAAGAGCAACAAAGATGATTAGGGGACTGGAGGCTAAAGCATATAAGGAATGGCTGCTGGAATTGGTATATCTAGTTTAATGAAGAGAAGGACGAGGGGGGACATGATAGCAGTGTTCCAATATCTCAGGGGCTGCCACAAAGAAGAGGGAGTCAAGCTATTCTCCAAAGCGCCTGAAGGCAGGACAATAAGCAACGGGTGGAAACTAATCAAGAAGAGAAGCAACCAGAACCAAGGAGAAACTTCCGGACAGTTAGAACAATTAACCAGTGGAACAACCTGCCTCCAGAAGCGGTGAATGCTCCAACACTGGAAGTTTTTAAGAAGAGACTGGACAGCCATTTATCCGAAATGGTATAGGGTTTCCTGCCTGAGCAGGGGGTTGGTCTAGATGACCTCCAAGGTCCCTTCCAACTTTACTACTACTACTACTACTACTACTACTACTACTACTACTACTACTACTACTACTAAAATATTACTGTATATATTATAGTAATTTTTAGAGTTATGATGCTTATTTTCATGGTAGTTTTCTGAAAGGATATATTGCAACCAAAAGTTTATTCTGCAGCACATTTTCTGATATAAGTAAGCTGCAGTATTTATAATAGAAGACATCCTTAGTGCCCCTACCCCATTAAATTACTTTATCCCAGTATTTGGGATAAAGTAGAGGGAGACAGTAAATTCCTGTTAGACGTTTGAGGTAAGCCAAGTCAAGAAATAGTTACTACAAGGAATCCAGGAATGTTACTTAATTGTCAGAAACTGGAAGTCTGTCCAAATTTCCTTCTGACCCCTATTCTACTAACAAAATCAAGGCAGAATTATTTTGGGTTTCTTCCTCATGCTTGCTTCAGCTTCTGCACTATATAATTGTTCCTCCAAACCTTTGCAATTCCTTAGGAGGAGGGTACTTATTTCTGGTTTTTTAAAAGTAGGTTATCAAGTAGTTTACTTTTTAAAATTATATTTTTATTAAGTATTTTAAGGAAAAAATAAAACATATGCACACATAAAGAAAAAAGGGGGAAAGGATGAAAAAAGCACAAAGTGAAATAGCCAGTTTACAAACATTAAATCAATTAATATTTTCAGTATTTCACTGATTAATTTTAAGTAACTGAATATACTATATCATTTTAAAAACTACAATTCATTTTAGAATTGAAAGGAACTAAGGTTTAACATTGTTTTTTTTTTAATTAAGTTAGTTATCACTGGAAGAAGAAATGAATGAGATTGGTGATAAGAAGAGGGCTGAGAGAGATTAAAAACTTTAATATACATGGTAGAGATACTTGAAGTGATAATTTGTTCATGTAAAACAATATTTGATTATGGTAATTTTAAATTGATAAAGCTTTAAAACAGGTGGAGTAGTAACAGAAATTTAAGCTAGAAATGGAATATATTAAATCTATTATGTTATTTGTGAGAAATAGAGAGATGATAGTGAATGTATTAAGTTGAGCTGTTTATGTATGTTTTTTACCTTGAATTGTTTGTTTACCCAAACACCATGGTGTGTCTAAAGTACTCTTTGTTAAAATTAAAAAAAACCAATAAAATATATTAAAAAAAAACTACAATTCATTTTTAATATCTAAATAATGTATGCATATTTGAGCAATTAAAGATTATGTTAAGATAAACTTATATTTCGGATATGATAAAATCTCATATATTGAGTTTTAATCCAAAACTGGTTTCCCAGTTGAATTTAATTCTGTCTCAGAGTTACTTTTGACACATGAAATTATTTTGGGTATCAAGGCATACTCCAAAAGCTTAATTTTCTATTCTTCTTCAGAATGAACTGTGAACACTTTCCAGTTGGAAGGGTAGAGTATCCTTGCAGCAGTTATCATAAATAGGCGTACTCAATATACTTTGTGGGAAGGCAAGGTTTAGTAATAAAGCATTCAATCAGAAATCAGTTGGAAGGAAGCTCGGCTTTTTAAATGGTTTCATTCTTTATAAATCATTTTCCAACATTGTAAAACTTTACAACATTACCATCAAATATGGAAAAATGTCACAATCTAAGCATTACATTTCAACCATGTTTAGAGAATGAATTAATCATTTGAGCAGTCAACATACCAGCGATAAGACATCTTATACCAGTTTTCTTTAAGCATAATATTGGGTGTGAATGTCACATTTTTCTCTGACTAAAATTCTCATTGTTGCATATCAGTCATTGTATTTAAATTGTAAATCCATTTAATTATATAACTTTTAACTTATTCAGAGTCACTAATAATTTATAGATTGTCCCTAGATTTTTCTTGGTGCTGTATTTTGGAAGTGGTTTCCTTCCTAGGGCTAAGAGAGAGAGACTGACCCAAAGTTGCTCAGCTAGTTTTGTAACCAAGGGAGGACTAAAATTTAAGGTTTCTTGTTTTCTAGCCAGGTGCTTTAACCACTGCGCCAAACTGGCTCTCTTTATTTGTCTATGTTATGTTTAATAACTTGTTTTCAATTTTTGTTAAAGTCATTTGCAATTGAACATTTAGATTGAATAGAATATTCATGTCAACAGCTACAATTCTTCCTAAGAAAGATAGTAATCTCAAAACTTGGTCTTTAAAAAAAATGTGCCATTATATTTTTATAGATGTGCGAATAATTACTGTATTTACCCAAAGATAAATCAAGAATTTTAGGTGCAAAACACACCCCACAAATTAGGTTTGAGTTATCTGCTGCAATACTGTACAGTATTACAAATACTGTAATATTTGTTTTAAGTACTCAGTCATGTATAAGCCAACCCTCAAATTTGTAATGAAAATACCATGAAAATATGTTTCACCCATGGAAAAGCCAATTGCAAAAATGCAAACATACAAACATTGATGGTCAGTTAATCTGTGGGTGTTGCATTTTGCATGGCATATTGATTAAAAATTTGAGAGTTATCTGCAGATGGGCTTATTTACAAGTATATACATTACTTTTAAATATACTTATATTTGTCATGTAAATTGCCAGATTTTATCATTTTTTGAAGTGAAATTAAAACTAATTATTTGGAACAAATGATGTTTTTCAAAAGCTGTATCAGCATTTGAATTTTATTGATCCAAAAACATGGAATCAAATTATGCTGTTATATATATTCCATCATCAATTCTAAAGTGTCCTTTAGTTTAGTTAAGTACCCCATCAAGAGCATTTAATTTTAGTTTATGTTATTGAGCAGCATTTAATTCCTGAAAATTCTTGGTATATCTTCTTTGCTATGCCATTATGAATAATGAAGGAGGCAGGCAACAAGTGTCTTTTGTTCCTTTCATTAGGGTAGTTTTTTGTGATTAAAAAAACCATTAACATTAAGACCTTATTCTTTATAAATACTCTGTATTTATGTAAAAAATATCTTCTTCAAAGCTTCAAGTATGGAAGCCCACTTGAAATAATCAAAAACTTTTTCTGCATTAACAAAGGTCCATTTCTCTTGTTCTAATTTATATTATCACAACATTCACAAGGTATATGATATTGTCTCTCATGCAACTCTTTGGGACAAATCCAATCTAAGGATGTATTAATTCAGCTAGAAAATCATTTGTTCTCTTTGCAAGTTTGGTATAAAAGTTTGTAATATACATTCAATAAGAAAATAAGCTCTATCACTTTGATAGATTGGATTGTTTTCTTCCTTGTAAACAGAGAAATAAAAGCTTCTTTCTATGATATTGTTGAATTTCATTCATTACCAGGGGTAGTGATTTAATCAAAGTTATTTGAGAGATCTTGTATTATATTGCATATCCTAGAACTTTGTTCATTTTTAAACAAATTTACTTTTTGAAGACACCAGTTCTTTATAAATAGTAACAATAACAGCAAAATGACATTGAAAGTATTGTTTTACAGAGCTTTGGAGTATTTTTCTCTCCATTTTTAAAAAAAATGTTCATTTCATGAGTTCATGTTGGTGCTTGCTTAATTTAAGTCTTGAAGATTTGGGATGGGGTGGGCCTTTAGCATATACTTCCATTACTATTGTGAAAATAAAACTTGCTTCAGCTCCTTGTGACTTGATAATTGTGTCCACGTAGTTCAACACTATACAAATGGTTCAATGTTGTTTCACTCAGATATGTACAGCCCTGGTATCCCATGGTAGTCTCTCAACCAAATGCTAGTAAGGCCCAGGCTCACCTAGTTTCTGAGCCAAGATCAAATAGCCAATTCCTGTCACTCTGAGAACCTATGAAACAAAAGGCAGGGCATGGATATTTTTGTAAGTAACTATTAAAATCAACTCTAAAAAGAAAAGAGAGAACATGAATGTCTGGATTTCACATGCAATTCTAAAAAAAGATAAAAGACCCTTGGTACTGACCTCCGTAAGGAACTGAAAGATGTTCTTTTAGTTGTCTCCTGAGACAAAGTTCATTTCTGTGAAAGAATTGGAAAACTCAAGCTTTATACAGTACATGTGACTTTGGTATTTTTTAAAGGAAATTGCTAAAACAGAATAGCAATTGTATAGAAAACATTTGAGGTGAATGTTTACAAAGAAAGTAAGAAAACTAGGGAGGTGTATCATTAGTTATTCTAGCTAACATGTAAGCGTTGCTAAATTTAATGCTTTTGAGAGGGCTGGAGTGCTGGCAAATTCAAGATTGAATGCACTGAGTTTCTGCACTTTTAAGTCTATTGGTCAACAGGGGCAATGTCAGCCAGCTAAGGGACCTGTTTTTATTTAGGATTTTTTTTCCATTTCATTTTACTTGTCTTTACATAGCATGTCTCCTAATGTCAGGAGTAACATTATTTCAAATTTCTAATTCTGTACCTCATAATCATATTTGCCTTTTCTCTCTCCAATAATGAAGAAAACACTCTGCTGGTTGTGAGGTACAGGTAAAATAGGCATCTGCAGTAACCAATAAATCAATTGAAGTCAAGGAATTGCATTGCAGTACCACAATGCCAACTTAGTACCTCACATTCTTATATCCGATTGCAGGTGGCTGTTAGATTGATGGCAGACTCCATCTCCCCACCTCTCACTCACTGTCTGCTTTCCACCCATCCATCTGTTTGGTTATCACATAGTTGTATTATTCTCATTGTGTCTATGGAGATTCTCAGTCATCCAGGTCACAATTGTCTTATAGGTGCTTTTTCAACTGGACTTTCTTGTTTTTCTTTGAAGACATTTCACTTCTCATCCAAGAAATGTCTTCAGCTCTGACTGGTTGGTGGGGAATGGAAGGATTTATATTCCTTGCAGACAGCTGGTCACTTGTATTCTTTTAGAGAGTCATTAAGGCCACTTGGAAGTTTGTCTGTGTCTTCAGGGACACCTGAGTAGTGCAAATAGATGTGGAGCCTTCTTGGAATTGTTGAAAGGACTGTGTTATGGAGCTGTGATTTATGCAGTATGTTTTCTGCCCTGTGTATCTTCATTATTGACCACAGGAACAGAAATGAGTCTGTGTTGTCTCCATCTCAAGCTGAAGAGCAAATGGTTCCTGTAGTCTGCATTTTTTCTGGAAATCTGTTCATACTCCTGCACCATTCAAGGGTGTTTATCCAAAAGTGCATTGCTAAATGTCAGTCATGTCAGGACTATAAAAAGGAATATAAATCCTTCCATTCCTCACCATCCAGTCAGAGCTGAAGAGGCTTCTTGGACGAGAAATGAAATGTCTTCAAAGAAAAACAAGAAAACCCAGTTGCCTCTTCAAAAAGCACCTTTGGATTATTCTCTTTGTGATCCTTTATCATTGTTTATTTTATTACTTTACTACTGTTCTGTTTGCATTCCTTTTATTTTTTCCCCCTTTTTATTGTTGTAAGCTGCTTAGAGTAACCCCATGGCAAGACAGATGGCAAATAAATTGAACAAACAAACAAATAAATAAACACAAGTGATTTAGATAGATGGGTCATCCTGAATTTAAGTACAAATTGCTAAATTGTTTTAAAAAGCAAATGAAAAACAATATCAAAGTGCCATCTAAGAAGAAAGCATATACCAACTAAGACTGATAAGGCAAGCTATATATAAACAGCCTGTGTATTTCACTATACACCAGTGATGTTACTTAGCCTGGTAATAAAACATCAGCCAAACTTAGGGAACACCCAGAAACCCAATAACAGACCAACAATCAACCAGTAAACAATACCCCAATCAAGGAACTATTAAGTCATACACACATTTCATTGGAGAAGGAGTGGCAGAACAGGGATCAACCTAGAACTCCTACATAACCACAAGTAAACTAATTCCATCCCCTTCCCATAATCAATCTAAATTAATCTAGATCATGGGTGTCAAACTTGCCACGTCACGTGACGTGTCACAATGTATTGTGACTTTTTTTGCATTGCCAGAGCTGGGGTGGGCATGGCCTCCACACGCAACTGGCTCACAGGCTGGCAGTTTGACACCCATGATCTAGATGAATATTAGGCATGAAAGACTAAGTCTACATGTGAAGGTCCACTTAAACTGATTTATTACTAAACAGCTTATGTACAGGAATCTTCCCAATTAACAGTTAGCACCTGCTTTGAGTTAAATAAGAGTCCATGGAATTGAAGGGGGGTTGGACTTAGTCTGCATGTGGCTAACTAGGGATTCTAGGCTGATCCCTTTTTAAACTCCATCCCCAGGTTCCACCACTCCTTCTCCTATGCAATCAAACAGTAAACATCAGTTTAATCAAGCAACTATTAAGAACAATCTCACAACCTTGACAGGGCAAGCCACTTGTATGTAAACAGAGAAGAAATGTCAATGGTAGAAATAAAAAGGATGAAAATGTAGCAATACCATATGCCCTAGGAAATCAAAATAAGGCAGGAGAATGACTTATCAACCTCTGCCAATCCAATTATTTCTTCATTGGTATCACCCTTCAAACAATGAAAATGATGCTTATGTACTAAGGCACCATCAGGTGGAGTACACAGAAATAAAATTGAGTATATTATTAGGACAAAGAGGTAGAAGAGCTCAGTTACAGAAGGAAAGATATAATTGGGGATTATCTGTGGAATAGATCAAAAATTGCTTATGTGCAAGTGTCCAATCAAGTTAAAATTGAAGAACAAAACCAATCAGCTTCTTTTATAAATAATATTTTTATTAAATATTTTAATTACAATAGTAAAAGAAAATACAAACTAAAAAGAGAGAGAATAAAAATGCAAAAAAGGAAGAAAATATAGAAAGAGCAAAGAAAAAAAGTAGGAAACCAACTTCCCATCTCATCACAAGTATAAACAGTTTCACTTTTAACTGTAAGCAAATCCAGTGCTCCTAGTACCCCAATATAAACACAAGGCTGAAATTTAACTTCACAAAAAGGG
Source organism: Crotalus tigris (assembly GCF_016545835.1). Lineage (NCBI taxonomy): Eukaryota > Metazoa > Chordata > Lepidosauria > Squamata > Viperidae > Crotalus > Crotalus tigris. The sequence goes on along the minus strand of NW_024097551.1, from coordinate 66,346 downwards.
GCAATATCTCCTTTAAAGAGAACAAGCTCAAAAAGATTTTTTAAATGCAAAGGCAGTTAGATACTAAGCCAATTTGGATAGATAAAATGATTGTATGAAAAAAAAAGGTGTATGCACCATGTTAACTGCAAGCAAATCCAATAATAATATTTTTCCAGGCTAGGTATTAGTAAGTCCAGAAAGAATCCTCCTAAAATAACAACATATCCCACTTTAACCCTAATAAAATGAGCCAATGTTATGTTCTTTCCTTTTACATAAAAATGAATTGGCATTTTTATTTTCTTCTTATTTTTCTAGCCTTGACAACTTTTTTTTTAATATATATCAGTGAAAGGTTCTTGTTCACATTTTTCTCCATAATCATGTCAGACTATTTTCTACAGTGGCATCTTCTGGTGTAGCAGCTCTTCTGAAAACAGAGTCTTCAGTAAAATGCTTAACATAGCTGAAATTGTTCATTTAAAATCTCACTGCAATTCATCAAAAATCTCTGAATTCCATTGTTACGTCTCCAATATCAAAATATTTTTTCTTTCCCATGAAAATGCACTAATTTTTTTAAAGTCTCAATATTCAACATCAAATCTCCCAACCTTTTCTGAGTCCTTAACCTGTTTGAAACTTTCTATAGTTAAAACTGTCTGCAGCTGGACTAAGCACAGTAAATTCTCTCAACTCCCATTTCTCCCACCATTTGTTGACTACTGCCAAGCAATCTCCTTGGAGAGGAACAAAGACATGGAATGCAATATAGGCAATCTTACAACCTCACTTCCTCCAGAGAAAGTTGAGTTAATTTACCAGTCCCCCATTTTTTCCCCAGAAATCCCTGTCAGTCAGTTTCCACAATATCATTTTGAACAAATATTCACAATTTTCAAGGAGAACATCAGGAATTGCGTTATAGTCCTATACCTCACTGATTTGGAACCAGAAGAACTCTGGCATGAAAATCAAAGGAATTGTTAAGGTTGAATCTGACACAAAAAACAAGAAGAAAGAAAACTAGGAGACAAAACATGGTGGAAATTGCCAAGAAGAAAAAATAACCCAAAGCCAATGAAACAAAGAGCTCAGGAGGAACTTAATAAAGAATTTCAGAAAGCTATTAGAAGAGACTAGAAACAGTATTACAGTGATATATGTAAAGATATCTATGGTAGAAACAGAAATAGAAAAACAAGGAAAGTCTTCCAAAAGAATTCTGAACTCAGAGGGAGATTCTGACCTTGAATTGGTATGTTAAAGGATGCCAATGGACAGATAGTAACTGATTAAAAGAAAATCAAATGGACTAAAGGAAAAAGTGTATTAACACTTGTGAACTTTGTTCTTGGAAAAGAATCCAAGATTATCATGGATACATAGTAAAACTAATAAATGGCTCACAATAAATCAATCCAAACTTCTCACATAAAATACAAGTCACGGCTTAAATTAGTATATTTTCAGCACATTATAAGAACATCCTAATCTCTCGAAAGGTGTATAATGCTGGAAAAAGAAAGAGAAGACATGGATAAGCAGCAGCAAGATGGATGGATTCTGTAATATATTGAGGAGAATTACTTGGAAATGTTGAAAAAAAGGTCATAAGACTCTGTCTGCTAAGGGCCAGACTTTCTGTCTACATGCTCATTAACTTGTGTTAAAGCAGGAACTAATACTTGAATCCTATTGGCCGCTGCCTAGTGGCTGAGTGTATAAATAGGGGTGGAGCGGCAGTTAGCTAGGCTTCTGTTTAAACCTTTAATAAAGAGTTGTTGTTTCACTTGCTGCCTCATGGATGCCTCACAGATCACCAAACATAACAGATTCAATCCCACTAATTATGGAGCTATCATTAGAAAATTTGAAAGGCCAGACTGAGGATATATTATCCTCTCTGTGTGATAGCTGCTAACAGTTGACATCAACTTGATAGTCCATAATCAAAATTACACGCATTTTCAACAATGTTTAAATCTTCTAACTTGCAAAATTAAAAAAGCTTAACTTTCAGATTCTCATGAACTTTGAAACCCATTCCTTTGTTACACTGAGGATGCATGAAACCAGACTTGCTGGGAATATGACCACCAAATCTAAAGGCCCCAAATTGAGGAAAACTAATAAAGTACATTGTATTCTAATTATGTACTTGAAAATATCTTATTTTCAGAACCATCACTCATTCTGTTAGGTAAGATTGCAAAAAAATTCTTTCCTATCAAAAACTAGACTGTACCTTTGAGCTTTTCCCCCCCTACAGCTGACACAATGTTGTTTTATTAACTAACTGGCAGTTTCCATTCCTCATTGCAGAAAGGAAACTGAAAAAAAAAAACCAAAATAAAATTATGTCCAAGACAAAGAGTTTTTTTTTAAAAAAGTCACTTTATTAGACTGATGCTCCTGTAGCGGGGGCACGTACAGAGGAAATTAAGACACAAGGTGTGTGAGGAGCTAGAACAAATTGGTCTTTAGCTGAACAAAATTTCCCTACAAAGTAATTTACAGAAGTCTGGAAAGTATACAGATCAGTAAGTCAGAACATTAATTCAGAGTGTAGATAAGGATTATGATTAAATTTTAAAAGTGTATGTTAAAAAAATGGGCTCAGTACTGAATGTATCTAGGTGGACCGTTACCGTACAGTGATTTGAGAACACTTCTGCCATTACAGGTATTGCAAGTCTAAAAGCAAAATATTTCAAATATCACTTGAAAGACACAATAATATCCCTGTCAAGTAGATAAAAACCTAACAAAACTAAAGGGAATAATCTTAGCAGAGATATTTTTGTAAACTAAATCATTCTTAGGACTCTCATGAAAACGTATTGTGAGTAACCATTAATACATTGTAATTGCTTTCTGTGATGCAGAAACTCTTAAACTGATGGCCTCTGGGTATTGGCTCTGCCTACTGAAGAGGTGGTCAGTATTTTTAAGTCTGTAAGCATTGTCAATTTATTTCTCAGTGCACAGTACAGAAGAGGTATTATGTATGTGCCACAAAATGTATATACCCTCATCCAATCAGCAACATTTGACCTTTGCAGAATTGGATTCAGAATGATAATCCTTATTTAGATCTTTGCTTCCAGGCATGGATCATATGTGCTGAATAGAGAAAAATTTAGAGAAAGCTGGAGACATCTCAATTCCCACTGAAATTAATATGATGGGAAAAGGTTAACTGTACAATATAGTTTTATTTAGTTCAATAAAACCAGATGTATTCAAGTTTTCCTACTGCTCATTGTGCTTAAATATTAATCCCCAAAAGACGAGTAAATTTATTTCATGCACTGAAAGTTCTGGAAAGTTAATGCTCTAAGCTGAGATCATCAATATTTGTGTATTATGTTTCTTTTAAAAGTATTGGTTCCATAGGTAAATTAGCAGAGCTCTATTCATGCCAAAATTTTACAAGCTTCATCAATTCAGCAGTGCCAACATTAAGTCTTCATTGCTGAGCAATGTTACAAATGCTTATTGATAACATTGGTACTGTAGTAACCACATAGCAGCAGCCTGGCCACTATGACTGCTACCTTTCAGTTGTTTGGCAATAGCATAGTAAGATAGTAGTAGTAGTAATAATAATAATAATAACAATAATAATAATAATAATAATAATAATAATAATAATAATAATAATAATAATAATAAAACTGCTCTGGGACTTCAGAATTCAAACAGACAAGCACCTGCAACATAACACCCCATACTTAACAATTGTCGATAAGAAAGACAAAAAAGTCTGGATAGTGGACGTGGCAGTGCCTGGAGACAGCAGAATAGACGAGAAAGAACTGGAGAAGATAACAAAATACAAAGACCTACAAATAGAAATAGAAAGACTGTGGCAAAAGCAAGCAAGGGTAGTACCAATAGTAATAGGCTCCTTAGGTGCAATCCCAAAACAACTGGAGCACCACTTGAACACCATTGCCATTGACAAATTCGCTCTTAGTAAATTGCAAAAGGCGGCCTTATTAGGAACTGCTTCCATCCTGCGACGATACCTGTAATACCATCAAACATCCACATCTGCCTATCCCAGGTCCTGGGTAAGGACTCGATAGGTAAACAAAATGCCAAATCCAGTCTGAACATCTGGCTGACTGTGCGATGATCGATAATAATAATAATAAAGTTGGAAGGGACCTTGGAGGTCATCTAGTCCAACCCCCTGCTCAGGCAGGAAACCTTACACCATTTCGGACAAATGGCTGTCCACTCTCTTCTTAAAAACTTCCAGTGTTGGAGCATTTACTGCTTCTGGAGGCAGGTTGTTCCACTGATTAATTGTTCTCACTGTCAGGAAGTTTCTCCTTAGTTCTAGGTTGCTTCTCTCCTTGATTAGTTTCCACCCGTTGCTTCTTGTCCTGCCTTCAGGTGCTTTGGAAAATAGCTTCTCCCTCTTCTTTATGGCAGCCCCTGAGATATTGGAATACTGCTATCATATCCCCCCTTGTCCTTCTCTTTGTTAAACTAGACATACCCAATTCTAGCAACCGTTCTTTATATGTTTTAGCCTCCAGTCCCCTAATCATCTTTGTTGCTCTTCTCTGTACTTTTTCTAGAGTCTCAACATCTTTTTTACATCGTGGTGACCAAAACTGGATGCAGTATTCCAAGTGTGGCCTTACCAAGGCATTGTAGAGTGGCATTAATACTTCACGTGATCTTGATTCTATCCCTCTGTTAATGCAGCCTAGCACTGTGTTGGCCTTTTTGGCAGCTGCAGCACACTGCTGGTTCATATTTAGGTGATTGTCTACTAGGACTCCGAGGTCTTCTCACAGTTACTACTATTGAGCATGGTGCCACCTATGCTGTACTCGTGCATTTGGTTTTTCTTGCCTAAATGTAGAATCTATGACACAGCAGGTCCAAGGATGTTGAAGATAATGAAAATGCAAGGTCTGAGCTGAAGTAGATTTAATATCAGCTGACTCTCGGTATTTGCACTGGGGAAAAATACTTGCCAAAATTTGCAGCAAAGTTTTACTATGAGCATGCTGTTTGGCTATGAAGGGACCAAGGGATTTTGCATGTCCCTGTAGAAATTAAAAAGAATGTTTAAAAATGATTCTAGGAGTAGGAAAGAAAAGATATTGATAAATTCCCAGAAAGAGTCATGTTAATCTAGTATAGCTTACTTGATTGCTGCATTTAAATATTATAAACTGGTTATAAGCACAGGCAAAAGAGAGGCAGAAACAGAAAAGTATTTTGAGCAATGGTGGGCAAATGAGAGTAAGATTACATACAGCGCCAGCATGCCATTATTAGCACCCTTATGTGACAGATAAAGATAAATGCCATGTGACAGCCTTGTGATTTTACAAAGAAAAGGAAACAAAACTGTATCAGAAATAATTATTGTGAAAACATTGGTAGAAAATGCGTAATCTTTCATTTTTGCAGAGCAGAGGAGGATAAAAGCCCTGTTTGAGCTTCCACATCCAAAGAAGTTAATTTTGAAAATAATTGTGACAAACTAATTTAATTTAGTGTATTTGTTTCTTGACGAAACCTGAACTAAATCGCAATGGAAAAATACCTACCTAAAAATAATTATTTTTAGCAGGGGGGGGGGGAAGAGAGGAGAAATGGCAAATCAATATATAAAAGAGAAATAGTTTTTAAAAAAGTTCACAAACCTGTAATCAGTGCAGGACTTCACAGGACCTGAAGCAGCTGAATTCATGCAAAAGGCTCTTTCAAGAACACAACTACAAAAAATGGATAATTTCTCCCTGAGGAATTAGCATTTTTTTAAAATACATGGAAGGACAGGCTGGGCTGTATTTCACAGATTCCATGAACATCACAGCATGAATAAGAAAAGCTGTAATGTCTCACTGATCACAATAACAAAAGGGTGTTCACATGTCACAAGGAGCCTCATCAAGGCCTTCTCATTTTTCATTTTGCTGTCTCTTTTAAATCTGCATGCTGATGTGCAGAAGTACAACAGCTCTCAATTAATAATTTGTCCCTTTACATACACACAAATAATATTTTACATGTTATTTTATAGGCCAGAGTTCCAGCCTATGCCTTTTCTTTTCTTTTTTTTTCTTTTCTTTTCTTTTCTTTTCTTTTCTTCTTAGCAGCCATATCCAAAAAATGAAAAGCACAAAGTACGTCACCTTGAGAGATAGAAATAAAAAGACAAACACCACTATAAAAGGATTTGGTGCCTTTTTCACTGTAGAAACAAGGAATGTCTGATTGCCAGTCTTCTGTTATTCAGCAATAGGTTGAATCAGAATTCAGAACCCATAAAGAAAATATCAGAGCAAAAGAAAAAGAATTTGGTCGAGGCCCAATATTCACCACTTGTTGGATCATGGTGTTGAAGATGGTTTGGGAGAGGGGCAGGAACCTTGACTATCAAAGCTGGCTGCACGGCCATGCCACTGTGGAAAGAAAAAAGGCATCTGATTTTTTAATATATCATCATAAGCAGTTCACAAACTAATTTAGTTCTTCTATTTGGGTTTAGACACCAATGAAACCCCTGCATAAGTAGGTAGTCTCATTAGTTTAAATTTAAGAGAGGACCCAATTACATTCATGTATTTCTTTCCATGGACCTAGTGGCAATCTCCATTAATATGCTGGAACGCCTGCATGCACTGAAAAGTCAGTTTCGATTGGATCCAGGTTTAATCCTGCTTATAGTGAAACCAATAAATAAGGGGAGTAAAATAAAAAAGAACTGCTGATTTAAATGTTCTACATTAGGGATGATTAAGTTTGGATTTAAAATATATAGCTTTCCTAAATGGAGATTAGCATTTCTGGGAATATTTTTTTTACATTTTCTTTTTTGCACCATGAGAATAACTGTCTACATTTTGCTGAATTTAAAAATTATAGAATTTGTAATATGTAAAATGGGGAAAGACATGATGTAGGCCAAGAGGGATTATGTTTCTCATTATTAAAAAATACAGCTTCTGAAAGCTGAAGATGGAATTAAGAAGATGATGTCTCTGGAGAGGGCTTTAGTAAAGATAGAGGACAAAGATTCACAGATATCAACATTAAATCATATGATGGAATTATTGATACAGGCTCTGAGAAAGATAAGGTTTATACTGGATTACTAATTGTATTTAAGCAATCAAGGAAAAAATTCAATATGCTAATGAACATACCAGCACAATTTATAAAATAATAATTACTGTTATATATAATTTCCCCAAATGTAATGTTTATAATTTTTTAAAAAGTAGAAATTCTTATCCACAGGATTACTGTTATTGAGACAAAGGTATAGAGAGAGATGATGGAATAAGACGGTCTCTGTAAATGCAAAGAAGGATATAATAAAATATTCTTTCTATTCTTCTATACTATTCTGTATGTATGTAAGATTTGGTGTCATTTTGTATAACTTGGCACTTTTGGCTGCTGCTGCTGTTATTATATTATTATTGTTATTTTTGAGATGGTGACATTATTTGGTGTGTGGCGTTTTTTCTTTGGACAGCAGCATCAGAATTTCATTTTAATGTACGCCATTGTGTATATAGAAAAATGACAATAAAAGTTATCTCTCTCCCCTCCTCTCCTCTCCTCTCCTCCCCTCCCCTCCCCCTCCCCTCCCCTCCACTCCCTTAATCTCATCTCATCTCAGCCCATCCCACCTTACCTTACCTTACCTTACCTTATCTTATCTTACCATCTATTCTTTCCCAATTTCATGCTCTTGACAAATATTGATATCATCATTCATAATCCCCAGCCAACATAGTCAAAGGGTTGAAATGAAATATATTGGAAAAGCTTCAAAATACAGAAGGCTTTTTTATAATAGAAGGTCCTCATACAGAAAAAGCAAGAAAACCAAAGATAATTTTTAAAAGTCTTCTAAACAAAGTGGAAAAAAAGAGGACAAACTGAGGGAGCGAGCAATGATACAGCAGCACAGAAAGGACATACGCAGAGAAAGGGGGGACTTTAATGATAAGAGAACATTAGAAGACAGGGCAAAACAAAGCCAATGCAGAGAAATCAATGCATATTAATAAGGCAGAACAAGGTCCCACAGAGACCTTACCAACAAAATACTCTGCAAATATATTAGGAAAAAGTTATTATAAGGAGGACGTGGTGAGAGAGAAGATGGGGAACTGATTTCTATGCAAGGGTAAGCAAAATGATGGATGAATGATCAGCAAACTAAGATTACTTAGCAGAAATGTGTACAGTTGCATGAGAGGAATGTAGCATGAATAAAGATGAGATTTGCGCTAAAAACAGTTGACAAACTGGTTAGGACTTAGAAAAGAATTAAAATAAAACAGGGAAGGCCTTAATTTGCCTACAATATTATTAAAAAAAAACAACCCCCCCAAAGCAATAAGAATCGGAAAACAATACAATATGTTGACCACAGGGTTAAAAAGTTCTACCCCTGTAGGCTTGATTACCTAGAAAAAAACTGAGGTATCCATAATAGATTAGACATTTCTATGGGACCATAATTCAGAAATTACATTCCCAATGATGGCTAAATTCATAAACACTGCTACCTTTGTTTCATATTTTAGTTTAACCTAGATGATAAATTTTAGTCTCTGGGCCTCAGTCCCTTCCTTCTCAATCTATAATATACGAATAATAAGTCTGTCTCCTGCACAAAAGTATTATAATGTAATCGAAATATCTGTGGAAACATTGGCAATAATTGCTATATTAGTGTTAAAACTAATTTCATTAAAGTTTTTACAATGTAATACAATAGTAGATAATATAATTACAAAAGATTAAAATGCTTCACTTAATTTTAAAAATTAATTTGAAAATTAAATTACACACACATACACCGTTTCTGTCATTCCATGTTTCTCTAAGTTAGCATCTCTGCATGTATTGGGACCATACTCCCAGAATCCCTTTATTCATATGGGTTGAAATATGAGGTATGCACACAGCAAGTGCTTCTTCTAAAGTTTTTAGTGCTGCCTGGAGACATGTCTGCTCAGCCATTGTCCCTCCTGGCTAATTAAATCAGTCGGAAAAAACTGCCCCCATGATTAAGAGAAGTAATTAATGTTTGATTGATGACAAAATGTTTATCCACTTTTTAAGAACACTATTAAAGAAACCTTCCCTTGACTTGGAAGTAAAAATGCACCTTTTCTGATTAAGCCATCATGTTCCTCATGTTGGTCAACATCTATATGAAACCACTGGGGGAAGCCATCTGAGGCTTTGGGTAGAACTTCTGGTAATATACTGATAACAACTATTTTTACCATTCCTTACCATTCAACTTCAAGTAAGTAAATATTTGAAAGATTATCTAAGTTTGATAATAGGCTAAAAATAGAGAAGATGAATTAAAACTAGATGAGATGGAGATGCTCTTCATAAATAGGGACCCAAACGTTTACGTTGATGTTCCATTTCTTCCCAATGGAATTATGCTCTCCCTGACAGACAACAACCAGAGTCATAGAGTACTTGTTGACCCTCAACTGTCTTTAGATTCTCAAATAGCAGCAATAGTCAAGGATCTGTTTGTACAAATATATCTGCTATACCAATGTGATTATTCCTAAACTGTTTTGATCTGGCAATTGTTATCTATGTCTTGGTTAAAATGTAACTCTGGAACTACAGGTAGTCCTAAACTTAAGATCACAACTGAACCAATATTTATGTTGCTAAATGAGAAATTTGTTAAGTGAGTTTTGCCCCATTTTACGACTTTTCTTAACATATTTGTTAAGTGAATCACTGCAGCTGTTAAGTTAGTAATACAGTAATACAGTGAATCTGGTTTCCCCATTAACTTTGCTTATCAGAATGTCGCAAAAAGTCACATGATTCTGGAATACAGTAGCTGTCACAAATGTGAGTCAGTTGTCAAGCATCCAAATGTAAATCATATGACCATGGGGATGCTGCAAAGGTCATAAATGTGAAAAATGGTCATAATTCACTTTTTCAGTGCCGTTGTAACTTTGAATAGTCGCTAAATGAACTGTTGTAAGTCAAGGACTACCAGTACTCCAGAATAGTGTGGCTAGTTCATAATAAAGAGGGCTAAGAGTGTAGACTGGTACAGATTATATAAGGGACAGATTACCAACATAACTGTACTTTTTTTAGAAAACTGATCATTAGGCACATCATGAAATTTCAGCGCACTTCAACAAGTTTCTTTATCTTACTCAGAAGATGCTTGTCCTTAGTTTGACCTATCATTGTTTCTCATTTTATTATACTGATGTGGCAATATTTTTTTAAAAAATATTGACCTATATCAAATCTAAATTTGAGTTTAAATAATCTACTTCTTAATATAATTCAATAGGATCCATTTCCTAGACATGAGGTCATTGTTGAAATTGAAAATCAGATCAAGCGTGGAAGTGAATAGCATGGTATGACATAAGGCATAAGCATACTTACAAGCATGTTCGGTTATACTTTACTGGCAATCTGTTTTACAATTATATAAAACAGTTTCAAGTAAATGTCATTCTAGTTTCGCAACAGAATTACTTTTCAGTCATGGCACTTGGAAGAGCTACCCTGTAGAGTATAGACTGTGTTCATCAGTCTAGACAAGCTTTTATGGAGAGTTTTGGGTATGATTTTTTTGTCCTTGGTGTTTTACATTTTTCATTTTGTGTTAATTATTGCTACTTTTGCCTAACAGTTACAAATTTATATTTTGTTTAATGTTATTTGTGTTTCATTTTTACTATATTTATTTTTATATGTTAATTATCCTACTATCCTATCCTAGTTATAAACTATATGTTGCACACTGCTCTGAATATGGAGGATCCAGCAGCAAACAAATAAAATAATAAATGGACAGTTGTGACCTATTGGATAATTCTTTGAGAGAGTGATGTGACTACAATGAATATTAAATGTTAGACTGGCCATATGCTTATGCTGGACAGTCCCATGTCCAACTAAAAGGAGATATATCATAAATATATAAAAATGTAGTGGAAAACAAGCTTCAATAATAAATCAATATTCACTTACCTAACTAGATAAACAGAATGGCCACAGGAAGGCAAAATGGCAGTGGGAGTGGGAGTAACTTCTGACTTCTTGACAACTTTCCCATTGACTTTGCTTGTGGGAAGCTGGCAAGGAGCATCTGAAATCATGATCATATGACTGCACAATGCTGCAAAAGGCACAGCTTTGCAAATAAAACTGATTTGAATATTGTGGTAATTTTAGTTTCACAGAAATAATGGGTCCCAGGTTTTTTTTACACATCCTTTACATTAGCGCATTTTTGGTACCTTGATTAAAAAATTGTTGTGGTATAATGTGCTGTTTGGGTTAATTTGAGGGTACAAGCATCTAAACACAAATTTCAGTAATATATAAATGATGATAATAATTATAATAATAGCAGTTTATTGCTAGAATTATTAGCTAGATGCAAGCCGAACTGGACAGTTTAGACTGAAAAACAAGAAAGCTAATAACTATTTACTATGCATTACATCTGTGAGGGACACAGTGTACATGAGCATCAGCAAGAAGCAAGGGTGAACAGTGACATATGTCATTGCATCATCACATAAATTATGTAATTTGTATCACTCACACAAATAATATGATTTTCATAATAATGCCATGATAATATATGACCTCATTGTTGATTGTTCCAGACACTTATTTTATTAGACTTTTATCTGTCCTTTATTATTTTATAAAGTAACTCAAAGCCACAAACATACAAAGTACTTCTTCCTCCTCCTATTTTTCCCCATGACAACAGCCCTGTAAAATAGGTTGGGCTGAGAGAGAGAGTGCCTAGCCTAAAATCATCCAGCCAGCTTCCTTGCCTAAGATGGGACTAGAACTCAGTTTCCTGGTTTCTGGTAGGATGTCTTAACTTCAATATACTGCTGTGCTTCCTCCTAAGTAGGGCTCAGATATTTCAGAGATGTTACCATCTGCTGTATCTTTGGAATGCTTTCTATAGATCAACACCCAGGGTTTGAGATGAACATTGTCTTACATTTTATGTAGCTAAGGAAAAAGAAACACTAAAGAAAAATCCAAGAATTTTACTTATCTACCAAGGAGATAAATAATGGACTACTAAGCGATATATTTATATAATTCCATATTTACAAATGTAGAATATGAATGTACCAGGTTAGATTTGTGGCCATATAAACATGATAGCATATATCATCTTTCATCCAAAAAAGAGATGAATTTGGTTTTTCTTCAGCATTTCACCTTCACATGCACCCTGTGAAGAGAGTCAGACTGAGAGAAAAGCCACAATATAAAATCATGTTGATGATTAGCCTCATGAATGAATGGAACTTTCAAGTCATCTGTCTCCGATCCTAATTCAACATTCCAGTCACTATACCACAAGGTCCCCAGAAAGAGATACACTTTTCTTTCCTTCAATGTCTCTCATTCCAAAAATGCAAGAGATAACGGAGGAGATGGTCTGTACAAGCAGATGAGTCTGTGCAGAGTACAACATTAGTTTAATATGGATCTGCTGTTAATGAATTTCTCTTATACAAACCATCCATTTATAGGATAAACATTTTTTTAAAAAAATCTAACAAGTAATTGTAAACTATTTTCGTTTTGAATAGTTTGAGATGAACTCCATGCATGATGATTTATTTCTATAGATGTTTCGTTATTCTGAATACATAAAAGAAATTACTTTTGATCAAGTACCTAGGCTGTCACTTGGTCTCAGAAAAACAGAATAGAATAACAGAAAAACAGAATTGGAAGGAACTTGGAGGTCTTCTAGTCCAACCGTCTCATTAAGTACCTGATATATTTTTTAAAAAAAATAAATCAATATCATGGTCCCAAAAGATTTGAAATTGTATTTTTAAATTGTAAATGTTTTATAATGTTGAGTTGATGATAATCTATGGCAATGTCAGATATAGGCAAGCTTTTTCTACAGAAATCTTTGCAAGTCCTTTGCCCATAAATATTTGTTTATTTTTTTTAGAAATTATTGTTATGCTTTTAAATAGATATTTTGCATAAAGAATGACCCTTGTTTGATACCTTGGAATATTTGGAGGAAGGCAGCATCATAGTAGAAAGGGAATGGGACGGTTCTGCTACAGGCATCACTGCCTTGGGGTCATTCAACCCAGTTACTGGACTTTGCTGTTGGCAGAAATACATAAGGGGTCATTTGCAGATTTCAATAGGGCATTAGTGATTATCACTAAGGAGTTGGGTTAAAAAAATCATACTCCTTATAGACTTCCTCATCTGGTACCTTGCAAATATGTTAGAAGTGCAACCTCTAAAATTCCTTTGGCCATGTTAGTGGCAATTCTGAGAATTACAACCACAATGCATCAGAAAGTACCAGCTTAAGGAAGGCTGATTACTAGAGATTGCTACCATAGTTCTAATGAAATTCACAATCATGCCACTGCAATCCAGTTTCTTTTTCCCATATTAACTCCTCTCCCCATTTTTCTTGGATCAAATCCTATGCAATTACAGGACCAAACACTTCCCCCCATCAAACTTTCATCAAAAGCAAGTATGAATATTTTTTTTTGAATACTGACTAGTTATAATAATAAGAGAACATATGAAATACTATACATGAACAATTTCAATTTGCCATATCTTGAGGATTTTCTTTCTTTCTGCTAGGGTTCATATGTAATATAAAAAAAGAGATAATAGAAATAAACTCTTACTATGATAATTTGATGTACTCCTGTTAATCCAGTATATACCAGAGAGACAGCATGATGTAGGGGTTAAGGTACTAGACTAGAAGTGAGCAGAGCCACGTTTCTTAATTCTCCTTAGGCACAGAAACCAGCTGGGTGACCTTCACTCTCAAATTTGATCAGGTTCTGTGACAAGCCAATTGAAGCCAATGGATTGTGTCATGCATTGATAAACTTTGCTGGGAGAACTAGGAGAGAGCAGTGCAAAAAGAAGCCAACCCTGTAACCATGCAGGACAAATGCCAAGCAAAACAACATTCCAAATGTACCAGATTAATATTAATGTCTAATTTGGTGAACGAAGGTAGGAATATCAGATCCGATTTGCAAAAATTCAGGGGACCACATGACTGTAGAAAAGAAAAGAGAAACAGAAAATTCTCTTTCCTGTTATCAAGTTATCATACAAATTTTCGCAGCAAATTTATTTGGTAGCCCTAAATAAAACCCCTAAGATTTTTCAGTTCACTTTTCAGAGTTCTCCTTCCATGTTACTGAAAATAATGGTAAATCCCATCAACACTGTAAATAGTCATTAAATTGCCAGATGTTAAATAAGTTTATTTTTGGCAGATGTGAAGTGGTGTTTTCAACAACATAAAGGCTTGTAGTCTGGATCTCAATTGTTATATCTAGTTCATATCTTTCACTTCCACAAAGGAACAGCATATTGTGCTATGTTTCGTTTGGTGGTTTGGGATTTTTATTGATTTATTTATTCATGAATGCTTCCCAGCCCTGGATATTGCTCAGAATTTTTCTTAGCAGAAGCAGATCAAAGGAGTACATGCTGTACTTGAATCTAAAGGTAGTGATAGTAATTAGTACCTGTGAAAGCTTACATCTCAATGACGGGGAAAAAAGTCCTGTATTTTTTTTAATGTGGAATTTCGAGACCCAATTTGCTATGTGATGGCTGTAAATTCTGTCCACAGCTATCCTTTTTAATGGTCTAGATAACTCGAGTCTCTTCTACTTCTTGTCTTCAAAATTATAAAAGTATAAATATGGCCAGTTAATTGTTTAGAATTCAATCTTGGGGTTGTTGTTGTTTACAAATATTCCATTTCCTCTAATGCTTTTGATGAGTACCAAATTCTGTAGTGAAGAGTTGATTAATCCTTTAAAAAACTACAAATCATGACAGAAGATGCTATAGAAGAAAAGAGCGACTTTGTAAAATCCTTCTCCCTACTTTCAGGGAAAATTCTAATGGATCAAAGAATAAAGGAAAACATAAAAATGAAGGAAAATATTGAATACAGTCCTTAGGTATGATCAAAGCTTTATCTGATTAAAGATTTTCAGATGTCTTATACCACTATAATGTGCATCCTTCTTGCTAGCAGATCAATACTTATTGATTATGGCAGCAATCCTATATATATTTATTTGAGTGTAAACTTGGATGCACTTGGTAAGAGAAAGAATTGTCATCATGTACTAGAACCTCAATCAGTCCTTACTTCTGGCACATGATAAACACACTTGCTGCAATTCATTACACTTTAAGTATAGGTAAAATATTTTATGAATATAATTTAAAATGCATTGTTTTAATGTTATAAGTGCATTTAATATTGCTGCACAGGGAGTTGTCAGGGATCATCTGTGTTACAATTTATGGATATTGCATATTGAGTCAGCATGCAATTTTAGGTTACAATTATTCCTGAGCCTCTTTAAATAATGTGGGGATGATCATCAGATGAACACTCAATATAAAATATTATAGGTGCAATTATGCATTTTTTTTCCAAAACAAAAATTTGCATTTATACAAATTGAAGCCCACAGTATCACTGATGGAGTGAGAGGAAGGTGAGGGCAAAGAATTGAGCTTTCTAGTACCCACCTCCAACCCCCTTTCCAGAGAAAATGCTGCCACTAGAAGGGTTTTAGTTGGAGATCAAAAGATGGAAGCATCCTTTTTCAGGATCAAACCAGTGTGGAGCACCACAAGCTTTAGAGCAAGCACTGAAGAAATTGAGCAGCACCCAATGTGCTTGTCCCTTAGTATATGGAACAAAAATATAAAATATGATTCCTTCCAAGAGAAGGTAGGATAGATTGTTTTGTTCTATCATAATGACTATGGTTAACAAAATTGGTCTTAATGTGTATTGTGGTTTGAATTTTAAATCTCAGTCCTTCATGACCAAGCCGTCTCACTAAAATCTTCTTTTCTTACTAAAATCTTTCTGCCCCCTCTTTCTTTTAATATACTATATATACTGGTAATACATTGTATACACTGTAAGAGTCCTGGTGGTGCACTGGTTAGAATGCAGTAGTGCAAGGCTACTTCTGCTGACTCCTGGTTGCCAGCAGTTTGGCAGTTCAAGTCTCACCGGCTCAAGGTTGACTCAGCCTTCCATCCTTCCAAGGTTGGTAAAATGAAGACTCAGATTGTTGGGGGCAATATGCTGACTCTGTAAACTGCTTAGAGAGGGCTGTAAAGCACTGTGAATCGATATATAAGTCTAAGTGCTATTGCTATTGTTATATATATATATAAAAGAAAACAGTATCTGTGAGAGGGACATTGGAGTCCTAGTGGATGATCATTTAAATGTGAGCCAGCAGTGTATGGCAGCAGCCAAAAAAGCTAATACAATTCTTGGTTATATAAACAGAGGCATAGAATCAAAATCATGTGAAGTATTAGTACTGCTTTTTAAATCCCTACTAAGACCACACCTGGAATACTGTATCCAGTTTTGATCACCACATTATAAAAAGATGTTGAATCTTTGGAAAAAGTACAAAGAAGAGCAACTAAGATGACTAAAAGCCTGAAGACAAAAACATATGAAGAATGGTTGCAGGAATTGGGTATGGCCAATCTAGAGAAAAGAAGGAATAGGGGTGACATGATAGCATTATTCCAATGTCTAAGAGGGGGTCAACTTATTTCCCAGAGATCAGAAGGCAAGACAAGAAACAATGGATGGAAACTAATCAAGGAGAGAAGCAACCTGGAATTAAGGAAAAACTTCCTAACAATGAGGACAATTAACCAGTGGAACAGCTTGCCTTCAGAAGTTGTAAGGACTTCATCACTGGTGGTTTTTATGAAAAAATTGGACAGTCACTTGTCTGAAATAATAATAATAATAATAATAATAATAGTAAAGTTGGAAGGGACCTTGGAGGTCATCTAGTCCAACCCCCTGCTCGGGCAGGAAACCCTACACCATTTCGGACAAATGACTGTCCAGTCTCTTCTTAAAAACTTCCAGTGTTGGAGCATTGACTGCTTCTGGAGGCAAGCTGTTCCACTGATTAATTGTTCTAACTGTCAGGAAGTTTCTCCTTAGTTCTAGGTTGCTTCTCTCCTTGATTAGTTTCCACCCGTTGCTTATTGTCCTGCCTTCAGGTGCTTTGGAAAATAGCTTAATTCCCTCTTCTTTATGGCAGCCCCTGAGATATTGGAATACTGCTATCATGTCCCCCCTTGTCCTTCTCTTCGTTAAACTAGACATACCCAATTCTCGCAACCGTTCCTTATATGGTTTAGCCTCCAGTCCCCTAATCATCTTTGTTGCTCTTCTCTGTACTCTGTCTAGAGTCTCAACATCTTTTTTACATCGTGGTGACCAAAACTGGATGCAGTATTCCAAGTGTGGCCTTACCAAGGCATTAAAGAGTGGTATTAATACTTCACGTGATCTTGATTCTATCCCTCTGTTAATGCAGCCTAGCACTGTGTTGGCCTTTTTGGCAGCTGCAGCACACTGCTGGCTCCTATTTAAGTGATTGTCTACTAGGACTCCGAGGTCCCTCTCACAGTTACTACTATTGAGCATGGTGCCACCTATGCTGTACTTGTGCATTTGGTTTCTCTTGCCTAAATGTAGAACCTTGCTTTTTTCACCATTGAATTTCATTTTGTTAGTTAGTGCCCAGTGTTCAAGTCTGTCCAGATCCTTCTGTATCTTAAGCCTGTCTTCTGGAGTGTTGGCTATTCCTGCCAGCTTGGTGTCGTCTGCAAATTTGATGAGTTCCCCATCTATCCCTTCATCCAAGTCATTGATGAAGATGTTGAAGAGTACTGGGCCCAGAACAGAGCCCTGGGGCACCCCACTACACACTTCCCTCCATATAGATGCAGTTCCATTGAGGACCACTCGCTGAGTACGGCCGGTCAGCCAGCTACGGATCCATCTGGTGGTGGTTCTGTCTACCCCACATTTTTCTATCTTGTCAAGTAGTAGGTTGTGATCTACTTTATCAAATGCCTTACTGAAGTCCAAGTAAATTATGTCCACAGCATTCCTCTGATCCACTAATTTTGTCACTTGGTCAAAGAATGCAATAAGATTTGTCTGGCATGATCTATTTTTGACAAACCCATGTTGGCTTTTAGTAATGACTTTGTTTGCCTCTAGGTGTTCGTTGATTCGTTGTTTGATTATCTTTTCCAGGATCTTCCCAGGTATTGAGGTCAGGCTGATAGGTCTGTAATTTCCTGGATCCATTTTTTTTCCTTTTTTGAGGATGGGAACTACATCAGCTCTTTTCCAGTCCTCTGGTAGTTCCCCTGTGTTCCAGGATCTTTGAAAAATATAGTTCAGTGGCTCCGATATTACATCTGCCAGTTCCTTGAGAACTCTGGGGTGTAATCCATCTGGTCCTGGCGATTTGAACTCATCTAGGCTGGACAGGTGCTCCCTAACCATTTTCTTGCCTATCTTAACTTGTGTTTCTGTTTTGTTTTTTATGGCAGTATTTTTAATAGGTTGGTCTGTTTTTTCCCTTTGTGTAAAGACAGATGCAAAACACGAGTTAAATAGTTCTGCTTTCTCCCTGTTGTTTGTCACCTTCTTGCCACTTCCACCCACTAATGGACCAATCGTTTCCTTCACTTTTTTCTTGTTTTTTACATGTTGAAAGAAGCTTTTTTTGTTATTTTTGACTTTGGTCGCAAGCCTTAGTTCATTTTGAGCCTTGGCTTTCTTCACTTCATCTTTGCAGGCTCGGGCTATTTGCTGATATTCTGACTTAGTTATTTTCCCCTCTTTCCACTTTCTATACTTGTCCTTTTTATCTTTCAATTTGTCAGAGAGTTCTTTATGCAGCCATGCTGGTTTCTTTTGAGAGCTGTTGTTTTTCCTCTTTGTTGGTATTGTGCTAGACTGTGCTTTTATTATCTCATTTTTCAAAATTTCCCAAGCTTCTTGAGTTGTTTTCCCCTTGAGGATTCTCATCCATGGAATCCTTCCCAAGCCCTCTCTAAGTTTATTGAAATTAGCTCTCTTGAAGTCCGAGACTCTAGTTTGACTGTGTTCTATTGGTTGTGCTTCTATAATGTTGAATTCTAATATTGCATGATCACTTCCTCCCAGGGTTCCTATGGCTTCAACACTGTCTATCATTTCATCTCTGTTAGTGAGAATTAGATCCAAGATGGCTAATCCCCTAGTTCCCTTCTCTACTTTTTGGGAGACAAAGTTGTCTGTTAGGTTTGCCAGGAACCTGTTTGATCTTCCACTTGGTGCGGAGTTTGTCTCCCAGTTGATGTCAGGGTAGTTAAAGTCCCCCATTACTATTGTGATGTGCTTCCTACATACCTTAGTTAGCTGACTGGCAAAAAGTTCATCTATTTCCTCTGTTTGGTTGGGTGGTCTGTAGTATACACCTATGGCAATGTCATTTCCCCCCCCCTTTTATATTGACCCAAATGCATTCAAGACAGTTTTTATCATTGTTGTACTCTATTTCTGTGAAGATGTAGTTATTTCTTATATAGAGAGCAACTCCACCTCCTCTTTTATTTGGTCTGTTTCTTTTAAATAATTTAAATCCCTCTAGCTGTGTGTTCCATGTGTGAGTTTCATCCCACCATGTTTCCGTAATGGCAACAATATCGTATCTGCCCTCATTAACCTGAATTTCTAGTTCACCCTGTTTGCTGTTCATACTCTGTGCATTGGTGTATAAACATTTGAGTCCTTTGTGGGTGGCCCTGTGTTTCCTTTCTACATAGCCTGTGTGGTGCCTGAGTTCCCCTATTGTCTTACCACCTATTTGGTTAGTGCACTTTATGTGGCACTCGCTATTAGAGGCTTCATTTTGATTGATAGCAAGGTTGGTATTCTTGTCCACACACACATCTATGCTACATGCACTGATAGCCCTATAGTTTTTAAATTGCCGGGGAAGGGTTGTTCCGTATCAATTAACTCCCTGTCCCCGCTGTTTAGTTTAAATTTCCCTCCAGAAAATCTGTGAATTTATAGCCGAGTAACTCAGTCCCTTTTTTTGATGGATGCAAACCATCTCTTTTGTACATCTTTTGATTGGACCAGCTACTGACATCGTGACTAATATATCCAAAGCCTTCCCCTTTACACCACTCCTTTAGCCACATATTGAATTGTGCTATGCGCTGGCCTTTTCCGTTTTGCTCCTTATACACTGGTAAAACCTCTGAGAAAGTAAGCCTACAGCTTATTCTGCTAAGTTCCTTCCCCAAGCTCTGGAAATCATTCTGCACAGAGAGTACATCTTTTTGGGACAGATCATTAGTGCCAAGATGTACAATAGCCTCCACATCACAGTCCTTGCTGCCATTCTTGATTATTTTAGAAATATGCTTCTTGTCCCTACTGGCAGTAGCACCTGGAAGACACCTGACCTCTTTCAAAGCCTCTGTGTCCTTTCCTAAATTTACATCCCTTATAATTGAATCACCTACCAGAAGGTAGCTTCTCTTTTTGGGAGCCTTTCTATTCTTGCATGACTGATGTGCAATACCTGATTCACACTTCTCCCTGTCAAAATCTAGTTCTTCATCTCGGACCACAATCCCCTGCTTATTTGAGTTATCTTCACAAATACCTTTACCAGTCTCCTTAATGTCCCTATTAAGGTCAGCAAGGGCACTGTAGCTGTTGTGCAGGGACACAGAGAAAGCTTTGTGTTTATGGTTCAAATGGTATAGGGTCTCCTGCTGGAGCAAGGGGTTGGACTAGAAGACCTCCAAGATCCCTTCCAGCTCTATTCTGATTGATAATTTTTATATATATATTACATATATGAACATATACATATACAGATACATATAATTAAAACTTTTATATATGAAGGTAAAAGCTAACACAAAGTAATAAAGTAAGGAAGAAAAAAGAAAAAGAAATCAAAGGAGCCCCTCTTTCTAATTTAATCTGAAACACTTATTCAACTTCTTCTCTGACCTCTAAATTTAATTCTTCAATTTGCCCTAATCCTCAATTTAGTATGATTTGGATGTGTTTGGACTATAAATATTATACGTTTAGGAAGCTATGTAGTAGAAGGTGAACAGAAGGGGCAAGGGAAATTTTTCATAGCAAATAGCTGAAGTATATTGTTCTGGCAATTACAATGAACAGCAGCTGTAATTTTGGAAATGTTTGTAGTTTACAGAGCTGGACCTCAATAAAAGAAAACAAAGCCCATGGAAGCCAAGTTTTTTTTTTTTTTTTAGATTTGCATCTGGAAAATATCTTTGGTTTCCTGGGGCAGCAAGGTAATTCACTGTATATGTATCTGATTTAATGAGCAAACTCAATCTTGTTTAAATGAGTTTCTGCTTCAGTGGAGATTCCAACCCCTCCTTCAGAAAATATTCACATCAATTTCTTTTTGCCTTGCTTGATCTACTTCTAAAAGAAAAGAGCAACATGTTTTGGGGTCAAACTATAATGGCAGGATACATTGCATACATGCATATGAAATGCTTGTTTTAGGAGTGGTTTCTTATCCCTGTTGGATCTTTAACAGCCTCAGATTCACAGATGACAGGAAGAGATGGGGAATTGGAGGGGGGAGTGATGGGAAAGGCCTCCCAGTTTGTTTCCTGAATTTTAAAATGATTTATATAAACTGAGATTGCTTCCAAGCACCAAGCTTCTTTTATAAGCAGCCAGAGGCCACTCTCCATTTACTATGTTACCATGCAAATCAGATTGCTTTGTGACTTAAGGCTTCTTTTTAATATATTTTCTATTATGCTGTTATATTGGAGTAAACATTGATTATGTTTTACCATTATGTGTTTTAATTGCACTCACAGTTTATTAAATATTTAATTTTGTATTGCTGATATGCTATATTTTAGTATGATATTATTATATTGAGGCATATTTTGCCGTTTTCTAAATTCTTTGTTATGAGGAACTGCTTTGAGCTAGATGTTATTGGAAAGGGAATATACAATAAGAAAATGCAGTTTATTTACAGCACAACTGGTGAACATATGGTCTTCCAAATCTAATCATTAGTCATATTGGCTGAGACTGATGGGACTCCATCATTGCAGATTCCCCAGTTTTAATTAAGCGGATACTGTATGTTCGAAGCTGGTTTTAAGGTAATAAGATGGCTTGATAATTTCATTAATGTTGTCAATTTTCTGACCAGGACAGGTAAATAAAATTCTTCCTGCCTTGAATAGATTGCTTAAACCAATTCTTGCTGAATTGGAAGTAATTTCTTCCTTGAAGTTCTTGAACCCTTCTCAAACTAAATTTAGGATTACCTAATATTCAGATCAAGAGCGTAGGGATAATTCTGTCCAGAAGTTCTTTTCCTCAAAATATGTACTGTTGGGTATAAAAAGAAATACCTTTACAACAGGGATGTCAAATCGCGGGCTGGATGCATCATAGCGAAAGCGCGCCCATCCCATTGCCAGCAATGGCAAAAAAGTTGCAATATGTCACAAACGTCATGTGATGTTGCGAGTTTGACACCCCTGCTCTAATGGACCTTGATTTAACAGATATTCTAAAACATTTTAATTTTTACAAGTTTAGATTTCATATCCATTTAATGGATTAATATTATAAACTGGTGGATATCACAGAAATTGATGTGAATGAAATTTGGATTAAATAATCATTCTGTCTGCATGGAATGTAAAATCAACACTTTACTGTATTGAAAAATAATAATTAAAGCTCTCCCATTAAATATTGCACTGTATATCTTTTACAAATCTACAAAATGTATTTTTTACTTTAATGGCTTTTTCTATGATCAAACAAATCATTGCAATGAACTTCCTCTTCTTCTTTTTAGTTTATCCCATGTGTTTTAGCATGTCATATCCATCTGGGACAAAGCAGTCTTTAAGTATTCATTGCAGCTGGATTACCCATTTAGTAAAAACCCTCTGCAGTCAAATTTTTGCTTAACATGCAGCAGATCTCAGACATAGCAGGAACTGTCCAAGAGTTCTTTTTGCTTCTATAAATTTCCCACCAAAGCACATGATCTTGTGGTATTCCTGTCTTGTGGCTTGAGCTCATTAATAAAGGAAAGGTTTAGAAGTTGCAGATTGTTTCTCTGCTCCTGAAGACAACCACACCATTATTTTTTCTCCTCTATATCCATCAATGCCTCTGCTTCAAACACACTGCTACCTGTGTACTATGAAGGCTTTGCTGATGCAATTTGTCACAATTGCTAGTTTTATATATTGCATTAATCATGATACTGGGTTTTTTCCCCTGATTTTGGCTTAGCTTATTGTATGAACCTAGCCATGGTAGGTGAGGAGCCATACAGTAGTTGAATTGTTGGATGAATCTAATCAACTGTATTGTATTCCATAAACCATGGTGGAGCCATATCTTATTAAGCTTTGACATAGCATCTCAGTGCTGCTGCATATTGTCTGTCATAATTAATGGTTAAGGAAGTGTATGAATTGAAATACTCAGTATCCTCATGTATTGCATGCTGTATATAGTGCTATAGTTCTTGTTATAAATTTCAATGTACAAATTAAATATTTTCAGAAAAAAACATTTTCAGTGTTATAGAGTATCTATTGGACGTGTATTGAAAAAAATTATAAATCTTTACATACCTCCTTGAAGGATTTCTTCACTTCTACGAGTGGATGCCAATGTGCAATTGGTTTACGTGGATAAGCCAACATTTCATTCCAGTGGTCTCGGCCTAGTCCTTCAGCATTGTTTGCTACACGACAAACCCCAATAATCTCATTGTGGCCAACCCTGAAAGCAATAATCACATGTTTTTAATACTTTTATTCTCTTTTGTCAATTGGCTCATTAATCCTTTCCCTCTACTTCTTGGTTGTCTATGAATGAACAACCCTATGGAGTTTCATTTATTCATAGAAATAGTCTTTCTAGTTCTCCCATATTTTGTTATTGCTTTATTTCTCTGTCCAGGCTCAAGATATTTTGTGAGTAGGTAGTGTAATATTTTTCCACTGTTGATCTTCTATCCTAACATTTCTTCATGTATTCATCTAATACAACTAGCAAAAAATGTGTATTTAAATCTCTGCATAACAGGCATTCAGCCAGTATTAATATTGCCAAACATATCCATTCTAAAAGAATCCATACCAGTTGGTTTCCTTCATGTCTATGAGTTTCTCTCTTCAAGTAGCAGTTGTGAGACAGAGAAACTCAAGAAAAATGATATCTCACCACAGATTAATCTGATTGAGATATTACATTAAACAAGAACACTGAATATTCAACAAATAAGGGAAACTTTATCTATGATTGCTCAGCATTAATTCTAGACCAGATCCTTTACCTTTTCCTCTCTAAAGGCTATAGAAGTATAAACCAATCTTAGTTCTCAGTCTTTGTTGTTAGGAAAAGAATGAACTATGAAACTCAATTCAAAAATAATGTGGAGAAGCCAAACAAGATGTGTGTATAAATCTGTAAAATCTGGGCTATAAAAATATGGACAACCAATAAATAAGCAAGAATATGTTCAATATTATAATGTTGTCTAGATTTTTACAATTCAAATCTGGTTGATTTATGAAAAAGCAGTGGAATCATGTTAGACAAATAAGCAGCAACATAATAGACATATTTCAATTATTATATATTCAGTTTTAAAACAGAGATTCCAAATCTCTCGTAAATAATGAGTTTCTGAGTCCTTTTCCTTGCCACTAACACTTGCTGCCAAAACTCCATTTCAGTAAACTGAAATAAATTCAGAATCCAAACTGAAGTGGGTGTGTAATTACAGGGATCCATTTTTTTCTTAGTATTAGAAATTCTGTGGAAGGAATTAACCGACAAATAAAAAAAATGTAACAAAAAGAATTCCAACATGCCACCCCCAAAGTCAAAACCTTAGGTAAATCAGGGACAGTGACTTTGTCAATTTGCAATCATGATGTGGATTGCTTTTATAAGTAGAGATTCTAGGCGTAACTTATCCTTTCTCTGAGATTTGCCTGCATGTCAATTTTGAAAGGCCTTCTCTGTAACTAAGAATTCTGGCAGAATGACAATATTTTCATTGTTTTCTCTATGGAGAAAACTAAACATGTTTTTATCAGAAACAATGGAAATCCAGAAATATGTTCATTTTCTCAATAACAGAGAAACAAGGTATACAATTTTCCTGAGTACAAAGTACATGTAATCAAATGAATCATACCATGAAATGTAAATGGAGGGAAATGACTCAGATGGGATTTAGAGATTACTAAAACTCTCACTTACCGGTCATAATCCATAACTGATATAAGCAGACTGACTTGATCCATGTTCTCAGGAGGGATATCAAAAATTATTGCCTCATTATAGGTAGGATTAAGTGTATTTCTTTTTATAGTGGTTTTCTTCTTTTTTAATCTCCTTCCATCACAGAGCAAGGATACTTTGACGTACGGATCTGGTGAACAGGGGAAAAGCAAAGAAATGAGAGAACAATTTCTAGTCTCCCAATAATTAAGGGAGTTCTCTGCACATACCTAAAATTGGATAATAAATATATAGACAGAGGAAATCAGAATTATGATGACAAACTTGCACTTTCAGACTGGTCTTCTGAGTCAAGCTCAACTCTATGTAATTTCATTGCTATATTCATTTCATCTTTTTTGGTAACATTTTTTGCAAATGAAATCAGTCAAGATTATCTAGGTGCAGTCCAGGACCCTAGAAAAATAGAATTCCTTATAGGCATATACAGTAATTCATATATATATATATAGGATCTGGGCAGAAAAGGTGAAAAATTGTCAGGAATTAAAGCTTGACAATATAGACCTCTTTTCATAACTTTTTTTGATTGTGCAAAAATCAATATAGTTAATTAAAAGAAAAAGGAAAAAGAAACTGGTTAGAGGGTTTGCAGAAAATATTAAAAGAAAATTAAAAAAATAAGGGGAAATCCTGAAAGTGTTCTTCTGAAAAATGGGTAAGTTTAGTGATCATGGCATGCTAGCTGATTGTTGAAAGGAGTGAAAATTGCTGTAAAGGGAAAGGAGAACTGAATGATATTAGTTGGAGCTTGGATAAGAGCATCAAACACTTCAAGAATGTGGTTCAGATTCTGCTTGTAATTTTCAGTTGGAAATGTTTTCTCAGCTTGTCTAGATTTTTAAAATTCATTAAGAGTATACTGTAGCTCAGTCGCAACTATTATCTTCTATCTATGTGACAGGGAAAGCTTGGCTTGTCAGTTTTAAAATGTAATCCCAGTCCTCCTCTCTTTTTCAAAAAATCCAGTGGAGGTTGTATACTTAATTAAAGTATTTGAGATAATAGAAAAGATTAACCAAGACATTATTGTTTTCTAGTAAAATTTAAATGGATTGACCACCATGTGTTTTTAATGGATTGACACCATGTGTTTTTAAGTATGTCCCCTCCTTTTTCATTTAGGAGTGACTTGGTGACCATAAATCCAGGCCCAAAAGAGCCCTCTTTTCCATGTACTTATGTTTTGTTCATCTTTATACTATATACTTCTATACAACATCTATTGTTGTATACTTATATGCAACATCTTTGATTTATAGGCATCCCTTAGCTCGTTTGCTATGTGCATCTTTTCAAAATCACTTTTGTTATAAAGCTGTATGTCAATGAACTGTTTTCATGAAAAGTAATTTAAATGTTTTATTTTTCAGAAGGAGAAAGAAGCAAAGAAGAAAAGAGAAAACAGGGCAACAAAAGCTTACTGAACTGACTCTCATAAATTCTTTCTGAATTTAGCTTCATCCCTATTAATAGTCCCTAAGTCCCTCAAGACCTGACTTTGTCATCAGGGTCTCAAGGAACCAAGAATATTCTAAGATGGCTCTATTGTTCTATTTAGTTCACTCCTTCCTGTACCTGATGGTTGCATTTTAAATATTGACTGTTTTTAATAATTGTTTTTATGTATTTATTGTTTTGTTTAATTGTTGTATATCAACCAGAGTCACTTTGTGTGAGATGAGCGGCCATATAAATGTGATTTTATTTATTTATTTATTTATGAGACTTATATACCATTTTAAGTGCAAGCACTCTCTAAACGGTGTACACCAGTAAGCAATGTATATATATATTTACATTGCCCCCAACAATCTGGGTCCTCATTTTACCTACCCCGGAAGGATGGAAGGCTGAGTCAACCTTGAGCCGGTGAGATTTGAACCACTGACCTGCTGAACACAGTCAGCTAAAGTGGCCTGCAGTACTGCACTCTAACTGCTGCGCCACCTTGATTGATTGATAAATGACAGATAGATAGATAGATAGATAGATAGATAGATAGATACTGTAGATAGATAGATAGATACTGTAGATAGATAGATAGATAGATAGATAGATAGATAGATAGATAGATAGATAGATAGATAGATAGCCATTGCAACATGAATGCAAGAGAAATTTGCTGTGGATTTGGCAGTGCCGATAATTATAATTACTTCCTGGAGTGGGAGACCTTGTTCACAATCATTCATGCCTTGGTCACTTCCTGTTTGGATTACTGCAACATGCTTCCCATGGGTATGCCCTTGAAGACACCTGAAAGCTATCACTAGTCCAGAATGCGGAAGCATGGGCAATGGTGGGTGAGGGTGCCCCTAAGTTTACCCATGTTACACCCTGTTAGGAAAACTGCATTGTCTTCTGATTTCCTTCCAGGTGCAATTCAAGGTGCTGGCTCTTATGTTTGAAGTTCTATATGGCACAAAGCCAGGTTATGAGAGGAAACACTTTCCCCTAAGGCAGTGCTTCTCAAATAGTGGGGCGCGCCCCCCAGGGGGGGGCGCGAGGCTCCATAAAGGGGGGCTCGTTTGACCTCGGCAAATACTGTCATATTGGATTTCTAGATCGGATCATCCGACTCACTCGCAAGCGGCGTCCCACACGGCATTGGTTGCCTAGCAACTCTAGAGCTGAAGAGAGGGAGCAGCGCAGCGCAAACACTGAAGATTGTCCCAGCGCAGCCCCAGTAGCAGCCCGACGCGGAGGACAACATGACCGCCAACGCACGTGACACATGCAAAGGACCCGATTGGATAGACATGATGCTCTATCCTGATTGGCCAAACCCGCCTGTGTGACTTTTAGACCCGGAAATCGGTCCTCTGTACAGAAAATTTTTTTTTAACAGGGATGAGAAGACAGGCGGAGAGAGAAGGAGAGAAGGAGATAAAAGAAAGTCTTCCGAAGGCTAAGACGAGGAAATATGACGAGGCGTATGTTTTTTTTTTAATATTGTGCTCCTTTAAATCTTTTCTGCTACAGTTAATAAAGCTATTCTTTGTTGTAAATTGATCCACATTTCTTTCTTTTTTTATTCTCATATACGTTAATAAGGATACAGTGTTATGCAGAGGTGTATTTATAACAATTTTATAGACAAATGATACTATTTACAGTCGCGCGGGGCGCGCAAAATGTTTTCTTCTTCCTAGGGGGGCATGACAGGAAATAATTGAGAAGCACTGCTCTAAGGACATCTACCCATCTTACCCAATTAGATAAGGTGGCCATTCCCCAAATCCCTTCCCTAAATATTGCCATTGTTTGGAGTCTAGGAAGCATAGTTTTTTCTGTGGCAGCATCTGGCCTATAGAACTTTGGCAGACCTTCCTTTCCTAAACTTTCAGATTTGGCTGTTATTGGAAGCTGCCAATCTTTGGTATAAGATGAGTGGCCATATAAATGTTATAAACAAACAAACAAACAAACAGACAGACAGACAAATAAATAAAGTGTGCCTCTGTAGAACTAGTGAACAGTTTTCTCACTCTGAAACATCAATTCTCAGTGATTCTAAATGCATCAAATGCCAAATGAGAAGAAATATCTGTCTGCTCAAACAGCTTCAGGGTTATTGCTATAATAGATTATATATTTGTCAGGAAAATGCAAACACTGACATCTGGAAGCTGAGGCCATTAAACATATTTATGACACTGAATCAGGTATTTTCACGTAGAAATTTCTCAAAGGGAATTAAATTATATCATTTCCTCTTTAATTCATGGGGCATATCTACAGACCAGTAGTACTTATTTTTTAAAAAAAAAAAGTTTCAGCAAAGAACAGGAAAATGATATTTTAAAAATAAGGACATAATTATATACTCCATGAACTTTATGAACTGTAGGGCCTACCAGATAATGGTTCAAACTGTCCACAGTTTGAAACCATTACCCAGCCATTGCTCCTTTGCTATAACAAAAGCGTACTGTGCAAGTCAGAGAGACTTTGGACATACTGTATGCAAAATTCTTTCCCTCCACTTTTTTGAGAAGTGGTGGAACTATATCAGGAATGCTAGGGCAGCCTTAAAACAAGTCAGAGAACACCACCACAGTCTATCATGTCCCTCCATCTTCTCTGGCTAATGGAAGCCTAGCTGAACTTTGTCCTTTGCAGTTCTTTTGGCACCAGTTCTCTCAACCTGTGACCCATATGACTGAGAAGAGAAATCTGTTTGAAAATTTATAGAAACTGAACCTAATCTAAAATTATAATGGCATGTGGAAATGCCCTCGGGAAACAGAAGGAAGAGCCACAGACTGGACAATGGGCAAGTAAAAAAATATCTCAGTCCACAGAAGGAGAGGATGCATGGGACGTGCTATAGAAGGGGCCCTCCACAGTTTTCAGAAAAGTAAAATGAGGAGAGGGAAGGAATTCTTTCTTTTCTTGCAAGATTCTGTTAATGTAAGAATTGTGCTTCTTCTCTGGACTACCTTGAAAGGCTATCAGAAACTTAGACCAAATCAATCTCTTTTTCATGTTGGCCATGCACCTCAATGACAAAGCACAGAAGTGGTGTGTGCACATATAAATTAGGCAAATTTGAATCCTAAGTGTTGAGTCCTTGGCGCAAAGCAGACACGAGAAGCAGTTGGAGTTCTCAGTTTTCTTTATTCTGCGTTCAGCTTACAAGTAGATGGCTTCAAGGCTTCCCAAACGCTCGCAGCCTCTTATATAGGCAACTCCCGGGTAATTGTGTTACTTTTCCTGCGCCAGCATCCGCGCATGCGCATGGCGCTGGCGACAGCCTGTCTGGTCCCGGGCAGCTTTGCACCTGCCCGGGACTGCCTGCAAACGCCCGAGCCGTTTGCAAGGCTTGGGACATAACACCCCTTTCCCCCGGGCTAAAACTATTACCAACATATAATCATTTACTCTATACAATGTTCCGTTCCCCAGGGCTCCCACTGTTTGCTGGCTTTTGCCTTGCCAGCAATGTTATATAATCCTCTAGGTACTTAGGAGATTTCTTTGCTCTCTGTGACCTTCTCAGCTCTGGGTTACTAGCATGAGTTCCCTGACTGGAGGGAGATGTGAGCCTGTTCTCCTTATTTTGTCTTGGTGCCTTCCAAGGACTATGCCCCGATGCCTGGCCTGCTTGCTCGCCCACTGGGCTCGTCAGGCCAGGGCTTCTGTCACTTTGTGACCTGGTTGACCTGCCTAGCTGTAGACCCTCGGGCCCCTTGAAGTGATAGCCACTGCTGGGCGTCTCTGTTGAACCTCCTAGGTCCGTCCAAGACCTGTCAGGAGGCTGTCCATTCCCTGAACCTCGTTCTGTGTCCGGGCTTGTGTGGGTTTCTGTACTTTCCCAAAACTCCCTGATTTGGGCTAGAGGTGTTGTAGTCGGGACTTGGCTCCTCGACCACCTCCCTGTATGTTTGACCCCCTGTAGGATTTGGGGTAAGGTCAGGCCAACTTTGGGGATTGTGTGCCAGCTCTCTTGCGGGAATTGATTTGTTGGGATGCCCCCGGGTATCCTCCGTGACTGGAGTGCTGTGTGATGTGTGTGGAAAGTGAGTATGCCCCCGGGGTGACTCCCTGGCTGGAGTAGGCGTGGATGCCTGGTAGTTGGGTAGGCTCATAGAATTCTTGTTCGGAGCTCTCGCGGAACCCTGGGATGGGCCATTTGTGGCTCCATCAGTGGAGATGGGCAGCAGCTCGTGCCCTTCCCTTTGCTCCAAAGGGTCCCCCTCCCCCCCTGGAAAAAAACCAGGAGTCTCATCTGAAAGGTCCCGCCTAGGGCGGAGTTGGTCGATGTGCCGACGCAGGACACGACCGTTGTCCAGGGCTACCTCGTAGGAGAGAGGGCCTGTGACCCTGGAAATAGAAGCGGGGACCCATGTATGACCAGGCCCGTAATTGCGAGCCCAAACCGGGGCACCCACAAGTAGTTGTCTAGGTGCCCTAGGATGTGAGGTAGATGAAGGCAGTCTGTCCGGATGCAACCGGTCAAGTTTAGTAGTAAGTTGACGCCCCCAACGAAGTTCAGCTGGGCTTCTCCCTGTAGAAGTGGACGGTGTGGTGCGATAAGAAAGGAGAAAGTCAGCCAACCTGTGATGCCAGTCCCCGTAGGTGAGTCTTTTCAATGCGTCCTTTGTGATGCGCACCATACGTTCAGCCATACCGTTGGTGGATGGGTGGAAGGGTGCAGACGTGGCATGACGAATCATGTTTGCCTGTAAGAAAGCTTGGAATTCGGAGGAAGTGAATTGAGGGCCGTTGTCGGACACAATGACATCTGGCAGCCCGTGTGCAGCAAAAATCCCCCTCAGTACCTGAATAGTCTTTGCAGTGGTGGTGGATGAGACAGGTACAACCTCAAGCCATTTCGAATGGCTGTCAACAAGGACCAAGAAGAACTGGCCCTGAAAGGGTCCAGCGTAGTCAATGTGCACCCTAGACCATGGGGACTGTGTTTCCTCCCAACTATGCACGGGAGCTTGGGGCATCTCTGGGCGAGATCGTTGGCACAGGTGGCATGCATGCACCTTAGCCTCAATATCTTTATCTAAACCAGGCCACCACAAGAGGCTGCGCGCAAGAGCCTTCATACGAACAATGCCAGGATGACCCTCGTGGAGGGATTCTAAGACCCTAGTCCTCATTGAGGTGGGAATGACAACTCTGTTTCCCCAAAGCAGACAACCCTGAGAAAGGGACAGCTCGTTCCTTTTGGACCAGAAACTCTGAAACTCAGGACTAGGGCAGTGCTCAGGCCAACCAGACAAAACCCAGGAACGGACACGTGAAAGTGTGTGATCTGTACCTGTTTCAGCGGCAACATCCCTGGCACTAAGAGGGAGCTCAGGCAAGGCTTGGATTGATAGAATGTTGACAGCTGGCGCAGGGTCAGCTTCTACTACTGGCAGAGGCAATCTACTGAGGCCATCAGCATGGCCCATTTCTTTTCCAGGCTTGTGGAGTAAAGAAAAATCATATGCAGACAAAAAAATAGACCACCTAAGCATTCTAGGGGAAATGATTTGGGGAGTCTGCTTACGTGTGGTAAACAGTCCCAGCAGAGGCTTATGGTCAGTGAAGACCGTGAAGTGCCTGCCATATAGAAAGTCATGGAATTTTTTAATTCCAGCAACAACAGCCAGAGCCTCCCTGTCTATCTGAGCGTAGTTGTGCTCAGCAGAAGACAATGTTCTGGAGTAATATGCAACAGGAACCTGAGTTCCATCAGACCTGAGGTGGCTCAGGACAGCTCCAACCCCGTAAGGGGACGCATCACAAGCGATGCACACAGGAAGGGACTCGTTGAAATGTGCAAGTACACTGTTAGAAGTGAGCAAAGCCTTGACTTTGTTAAAACAAACCTCATGCGTTTGTGACCACTGCCACACTGCTTGCTTGTCTAGTAGCCTGTGAAGAGGCTCAGCTACACTAGCTTTTTGTGGAAGAAAAGAATTGTAGAAATTCAGGAGGCCCAGGAAGGCTTGAAGTTCGGCCTTGGACTTTGGCCTAGGTGCTTCTAAAATAGCAGTTAGTTTGGATTCAGCAGGGTGAATCCCAGCAGCATCAATTTTGAACCCCAGAAATTCAGTAGAAGGCACCCCAATCTTGCATTTGTCTTTTTTGAGCTTGAGGCCTGATTTCCTGAATCTTAACAGAACAGCCCTTAGCCTTTCAGCTAGAATGTGTGTGGAGTTCCTGCAATTAAGACATCATCAAAGTAGGGGCAAACCCCTGGTATACCTCGTAGTGTGTTTTCCATTACGCTTTGGAAGATCCCAGGAGCGACATTCACTCCAAACTGTAGCCTTTTTACTTTAAAGGCCCCTCTGTGGGTCACAATAGTCTGAGCTATAGCAGCATCATCATCAACAGGCAGCTGTTGATATACTTGAGCTAGGTCAAGCTTTGCAAAAACACGCCCCCCCTTGAGGGAGGCCAGAATGTGACTGACCACAGGAACAGGATAGGCATGTTGCTGCAATGCCTTATTCAGAGTGCATTTGTAATCAGCACAAATGCGAATGTCCCCATTTGCCTTTAGAGGCGTGACAATGGGGGTCTCCCAGGGACTGGAATCAACAGGTTCTAGAATTCCTGTTGGATCAGTTTGTCTAACTCAGTGTCAATTTTACTCTTTAAAGCAAAAGGGACCCTTCTTGCTTTAATTCTAATGGGAGTGACAGTGGGGTCTAGCTTTAAGGACACAGGGGGTCCTTTGAATGTGCCCAGCTGGGGGCTGAAAACATCTGCAAATTCTTTGCAGACTTCCTGTAGGTCGAGTGTTTGTAAGCTGTTGAGTCCTGTGACGTGTATCCCCAGGGCCTCAAACCAATCGAGTCCTATGAGACTCGTTCGTTCACCCCTACTACTAATAAGTCTAGTGGACCTTCAAAACTCTTGTATTGCACGTTAAGGGTGGCCTCCCCCTTAACACACACTCTTGAATTTTGAAAATCTGTTAACACAATGTCAGAAGGCCTTAACTTGGTCTGAGTTCCACTACCGGAACAAATCTTCCTAAATGTATGCAAGGAGATAATTGAAAAGGCAGACCCTGTGTCTAGTTCCATAGATAATGGAACCCCTTGTAGCTTCACCTTGAGTGACAGCTTTTTCTTAATGGGCTTGTGTGTGCCTGTCCTAAGGATGCTTCTTCGCGAAGCGCAAAACCCTACCCTATTCTGGCTGGGGAATCTGGTACCTTTCAGGCGCAGTTCTTCCTGAGGTTGTACCTTTCGTCGGCCCAGACACACAGCTGCAATGTGTCCTTGTTTGCCGCATGCCCGGCAGGTAGCGGAGCGGAACTTGCAGTCGGTTCTCCTGTGGCGACCTCCACAGCCGATGCACTTGAGCGGAGCTGAAGAGCTTCCCTTCTGATTTTCTTCCTTCGTGGGGTGGAGACGGTCGACTTCCTTGTCCGGATCCTCCTCGGAGTTTCTTTGGATGTCTTCCTGGTGCACGGATGCAACCTCTGGACTGTTTCTGATCGGCCGCATGTTCTTGACAGCGTCGCCTGCTGCTTCTTCTGCGGTGACTTCCCTTAAGGCATCTTGGTAGGACAATTCTTCTTTAGCGAAAAGTCTCTGTTGTAGATCTCGATGCCTTAACCCGCACACGAATCGGTCCCTCAGTCGTTCTTCGAGGTCTTTGAACTCGCAGTGCTTGGCGGCCTTCCGTAATGCGGCGATGAATTCTTTGGCCGACTCGCCGGGCCGTTGATCCCTCTGCTCAAAGGTATGGTGCCATGCGATGACGGACATTTTGGGGTGGAAGTGCTCCTTCAGTAGCTTCTTCAGATCTGCGTAGCTGACAGACTCTACTGGAACAGGTGCTGCAAGGTTTTCTGCGATGTTGAAGGCGTCTTGACCGCAAACACAAAGCAGGGTGGCAGCCTTCAAGCTCTCTTCCCTCACTTGGTTTGCCTTGAAGTAGTTCTCCACCCTGGCTACGTATGACTCCCACCGCTCTGGATGTGAGACGTCGAATTCCGAAAGCCTTCCGATTTTCGCCATCTTCAGGAGACGGGTCTATCAGCCAGCCTACCCCCGAATGCGCACTGGATTGGCGGGTAGCTGCCGAGTCGACGCCGTTCCGCCGCTCAGGACTCACTTGGGTAAGCTTACACTTCTTCCTTTCCAGGCGGTGTAAGGCAATCCCACCTCGTCGCCAGTGTTGAGTCCTTGGCGCAAAGCAGACACGAGAAGCAGTTGGAGTTCTCAGTTTTCTTTATTCTGCGTTCAGCTTACAAGTAGATGGCTTCAAGGCTTCCCAAACGCTCGCAGCCTCTTATATAGGCAACTCCCGGGTAATTGTGTTACTTTTCCCGCGCCAGCACCCGCGCATGCGCATGGCGCTGGCGACAGCCTGTCTGGTCCCGGGCAGCTTTGCACCTGCCCGGGACTGCCTGCAAACGCCCGAGCCGTTTGCAAGGCTCGGACATAACACTAAGGAAATTTGTTTGATTAATAAGTGTGTATGTGTGTATGATAAAATTTAAATCAGGTCTTTTTTTCTTAGACTTTTATGGAAAATATTTGATTTCCAATCAAATAGCACTAAGTAGCCTATTTATGCATACCACTATTTTCTGCATATTTCTGGAAAATATTTATATTAACCCAGGAATAATCTCATCAGAATCAAACAAATCAATCCATATAGTAATATATAGGACATTCCCTTGAGTCTTAAAGGAATAATAGTGTCACAGAAACATCACAGATATCAAATACAACCACCTTGTTCGGAGAAAGGAAGCACCTACCTGAGTATCCAGTTATGTCCATTGCTTTGAGATTCCTGCATTTAATGACTGTTAGAGTGAGGCGACCTGCAGTTGGCAGGTAACAAAGCGAAAACATGATCTCTCCCAGGTCCACACTTTCCTTTAATAAAAGAGAAAACATAAAGCATTAGAAATAGAAAATAATTTCTTCTCACTTGCATTTTTTGCCTAGACTTTCTACAGCTCCTTGGTTTTCTTTACCTCCTTGGTTTTCTTTACCTCCTATCTTCTTGAGGCAACACCAAGACTTTGTTATTTAATAACCTTTGACAATGTTTCATATGTTGATAAGCAAAGATGCTGAGATAACTATTTATGTGCCAGAAAATACATATGTAAAGTCTGCAGCAGATCTCTGAGCAATATTCGGATCACCTTGGAAAAGTCCTTCAATGATAGACAGCTTCCCAATCCATACTCACTGGAGTTTGGTTTCATTGTAGATTTTTGGAGTCATATCCAAACTTAACCATGAATTCTTCAGGTGAATCAGGAAAGCTGGCCTTTGAGACCTTTTATCCCCTGTTTGTAAAATGAGATAAATTATGCTCTGCTTCATAGGATTGTAAGAGTGGCAGAGAAAAGAAAATCAGCTTGTTTATGATATATAAATATTCAATATATAAAACTTGTAGTCTTCAGAGCTACCTACCCCCGTTGTGCTACCTGGAAATGTAGCCTGAAGCCACTGAAAGCAGCGAAGAGCATGATCTTAAATAAATGGGAAAACAGGAATAGGTTGCTAATTGGCAAATTAGAGAGGGCAGAATTTGATCCTCATGCCATGCACTGAGCAGGATGCAGAAGCAGAAGATCACATATAGCCCTATAAGATGCAGCCCACAATGTTCAGAGGATTTACCAAATGAATAACAATTTAAGGAGCTGCAGAGTTAGGAAACAGAAGGTTCTGTGCTATGAATTGCTTTCCACTCATAGAATATTAAAATTCGGAGAAATCAAAAGGAACTGAATATTTAGCTGTGGGTTCAGCAGCACTACATATTGTATTTTTGTTCAGGAGTGTGTTCCACTGCATTTAATGATGCTTATTCTGAGTCTCAGGTACATGAAGACTTAGCCTCAGAGCCTTAGGCTGAAAGGCAAGCATATGGGAATATGTTCCACTGAATTTGATGGGATTTATTGTTGAGCAAACAAACAGCAGTTGGTTGTATAGCTGTCAACGCTGCTAACATCGGATGTTCTTGCTTTGACAACAGATGGAAATGCAGCCATTTTCCTCTATTGCTTTTAGAGTTAGTTGATGCTGGGAGGGAGAATGTGGATGAGACTCCAGCTAGTCATAACAATAATAACTCAGCCGGGGAACCCAAGGTCATTGGGCCCAGTGTTGATAGAGTTTTAGGGGGCTGAAGAGCTGGGGAGAAAGCCGGCTGGGGAACGTGATTTATGACTGTTCATTGGAAAAGGGAATTATGCTTTGTTACTTTCTATCCAGGGGAGGGGAAATTAGTTTTTGGTTTCAACTATGTAGTGCCAATACTTTGTTTCTTGAATAAAAGATTCTTTAAGGTCTTTTGAAGAGTTTCATCTGTTGGAACCATGACAATAGCAGTTTTTACTCTTGTTAAACATGAAAGCAGCACAATTCTCATATGAGTTTAGATAAATGAAAGGACTTTAAGGAGTTCTAGTATATAGAGAACAATGGAAATCCTACTATATACCAGACAGTTCAAGTTATATGTCAACAAGGTAATTCAAAAAACATATGAACTATACATAACATAGACCTGAGCTAATAGGAGTTCCATTTTGCCTGCTTATCTTTACTTGTTTTAGAAGAAACTCAGTGCAGTGCATGATTAGTGGTGTACCTGATGTATTTTGCAATCAACAGTGGACAATCTTCCTTGTCCTCTACTTATTGCTCACCTACAGTATTAATCTGTCAAGCCTCTACTAGATCTGCCTCCAAAGCAACAAAGGCCTTTACGGATGTTTTGGCCTCTTCAAATGACTTATTTTATCTCTTCATTTTCTGGTAATGGAACAGTAGAAAATGTCTGCTGAAATGAGGCTTAAACTAACCAGGGTTAATTAATGTGCTTCAGTGTGAACACTTACTAGTCAACATGACTTTTGGGGAAAAACCTTTTAGAAAATACTGACAAGTTTAAAATTGCTAAATTGTGTTGTGACCTGACTTAACAAGCTTTCCAGGGTCTGATAGGTCATTTGAACGGTTTTTACTTTACTTTAACCTGTGATTTCTTGTAAAACTCACCATTGTGACATCTTAATGTTAAGAGGTTGCTTTTCTTTTGATCAAATAAAAATTAGTTAAGGTATCTATGCTATAACATAGAAACAATAAAAAGACCTATACTCATATTTCTATTTTGCCAAGTGTCAGCCAATGCTAGGTGTCAGACAACTAAATCTAACTGGTCCTTTGAAGATCCAGAGATAATAAACACACCAATGAGTAAGGAGAGTTCAAGCAATGGAGATACTCCAAGACTCTGGGTATAAATTGCTGCTGAGCACTCAAGCCTGTGCTGAGAGGCTCCCAATCTTGCAATGTTTATAGATCAGAAACCACTGCCTGGTACCTGGCCAGAACCTGACACTTGGTAAAACAATTTGTTTCTTCAAACTTTTCATTATTTCATGAAACCTTTTTCTGAAGACAAGGCATTCCACTAGAGCTATCTATTGTATTTATATTAATCCTTAAATTTAAATCTAACTCTAAAGGGAAAAAAATTCAAGGTCTTTTGCATAACCCTAGGTGGCGCCCTGTAACCTTGCTGAGATAGGTGGCATCTCTACTGATAACTTTAAAATGAGACAGAATGGAGGCCTGTTGATTGCTGCCCAATTAAGTGTTAACTTGATAAATACATTTATTTTACTACCAATATCTCACATTAATTGCTTCACAAATAAAATTTATCAAGGATCATAGAGAAATTTCATAAAGATACTTTACTGTTTTCATTTTATAATGACAGCGCTAACTCTTATCTAGCAAGGATTTCAGTTGTCCAGCATGATAAATTTGCATTTATATAAAATTTATGTACGTTGCATTAAATCCTTTATTTACAGAATATTTACATCTGGATTGCAATATGTTCCTTGACACTGAATTAGTAAGCAAAGTTTTTTTCCTCTCAGTTTTAAAATATCAAATGTAGGATGTAATAGAAAGGGGAAAAAAACTCTGTCCTTGGAATGTGTCCTGATATATCAGTGCTACCAGCTCACTAACTTGAATCTTGCTGTCAGAATCCAGTATAAATATTGACTATATCATAGAAAAAATATTAATTCAACTGAGAATATATAATCCTATCTCACAATACTGTATTTATAGATCACAAGCACAGCACACAAAGGATAACCTGATCAATCACAGCATATTCTTAAGATGATCTTTTAGGAAAGGGCTGTTAGAGTGAAAGCTAGAGCATCATATATCCCTGTGCCCTCCAATTGTTGATGTATGGCTGGAGCGATTAACATAAGATATATTCACACATGAGATTAAAACCAGTTTTTAATCAGTCAGTTCATAATGCATATCTAAAATTCTGCATTGCCTAGAATATTCCTTAGGCTTTTATTTGCTGCATCAGCAGCTATCAAATATTGTTACTTCAAAAGTAGTTTTAAACAAGCTTTACATATATAGATTTCTATGTGCAGAAATCACCTCATGTTTCTCTTCAGTTAGAGCCAAATGGTTATACAATATTATTGGCAGAAAGTTCTACTTCATCTAGAGGGAATGTTCTTTTCAGAGTAACTAGGTTGTGCGGACATACTAGTTACAACATGCTCAGATAGCTTTCATTTACAGCATCGGATATAATGAGCCTGGCTGACCAGCATGTGGCTGAACTGAGACAACCATTATATATTTCTAGTATATTCTAATGAGAAATATTTGAGCTTAATTGAGATTAATATGCTAAAATTTTGCTTTAGAAGAACTGAATCCCTTCTCATTACTTAGTGGTGACAGCTGCCAAAGCAGTTCAACTTTAATCTGGGTTGCAGTCAGTTGAACATTACATATTTACTTCCAGATAAACTTTTGGAAGCCTACACAATGTGGCTGACTCATCATTTGATTTATGTTCATACTACTCCATCTTCTTTTCCTAGCACTAAGCCCAATGAGATTCAGTTCATTTAACAGTAGAAAAGAAAATGTTGCTGAGGAGTCTGTAGAGCTTTATACATTGGATGTCAGTGAGAACAAAGTTTGAGCTAACTATTTTTGTCTGATCATTATGCAGAAGTGATAAAACGGCAGTATGTAACAATAGAACTATTGTAAAGTGATAAGTTAGCTCATCTCAGGCTTAGTGAACAAAGGATGCGATTGAACTGAAAAGGGTATTTATGCTTTACCCTTTTCAAAGATTATTCCCAGTTCATCCATGACATTTTATGTCCATTAACTTCTCAGACACTTCTAAAAAAGCCACCTTGATACCCTATTAGTTAATAGAATTATCATAGTTGCTTTTCATTTTAACTTATATTTTTATGTTCCCTCCTTCTTACACTTCAAGAAAAAATGAAAAGATTTGGCACAAGAATACCAAAATTATTGGATCTCAAGCTATATCACCAGCAATGTGTGGTTTGATTACCTCACCAGATTTTTTAGCATGTTTTAATTTTGACATTCAGTACAGACCATCCATATTAGCCTCACAGAGCATCTGTGGTCCCTGGACTGCATCTTGGACCCAATGAACTATTAATGAGCTGTTTATCTGGAGTTTCCAGCAGCTAATTCCCATTGCCATTAATAGTAAAAAGAAAGAGAAAGGGCAGAAATGAAATACCTTTTTTCCTCTAGGCAACAGCATTATATTACTTTACATATTGCATCTTGGGAAGTCCAGAAAACAGAATGGAGTAGAAATCCATAGCAGACCTTGCTGAAAACATGTTTGGACATTAGTTTGCAACCTTCGCTATTGTTCAAGAGAAATCCTGCTTAATGATCATGGTTTTCAATGTAGAAACTGAGGTGAGATAATAATTTTTGAAGAAAATGGATGTGATCCAGACAGATTTAATTGTAGTAAGATCATTCTGATTCAAAAGAGATTTAAGAGAATTCTTCCAATAAAGGTTTTCATGACCTGATTCTAAATATTCAGAAGTCCAATTGCAATTAAATGCGATTACTTTTTATTTTAAGATGGCAGTTATAGAGATACATAATGCTTTCTTATTATTGTCTTTTCTTTACTCTTGCTTTTAAAAGAATGAGAAAGAGGCCAAAGATCAAGAAAGCTGATTTCAAAATAATTCCTAGAATCTTAATGTATCAGAAATATATAGTCTAAATGTTTCCTGCATAGTATTTCTGAATGTAGCCTGTATGTTTGTTTTCTATATATTTAGAGCAGTCTTTCTCAAATATTTTACCCTGAAAGAAGTCCTGAAATAATTTTCCCTGAATCCTTGAAATAATGTCAGGAAACATTTGTACAAAACTGACAAATAAATATGAAAACTTCAAAATGCAATTTAATTCTAACCTACACGATCCATGTTTCACAACATTTACAATGGCAAAATGGCAAATTGGCAGCCAGGTCACAGATTCTTAGCACGGCAAGTGCTAGCATTGTGCAATGAGCAAAGTAAAGAAAATATTTTTACTATACTATCTAGATCATCAGCTTTAATTTGTACCAGCAAATTAAAGAGTTAAGTTCATTCTACCATCTCTTTTCTCCTATGAAATTTGCCCTATATTGACGCTTCCTTCCAATTAATATGTGGATCTCATTGTTCTCTCTCTCCTACAATTGCATGCTGGACAACATCATCAGTATCAACAAAGGAGAATTATTTGTAGCTCAGGGTTGCCATGAGGGGTCCTTAGAGCTTCTGAGGTTGGTGTTTTTTGAAGATGTTTCATTACTCAAACTACATAACATCATCAGTGCTAGTCTGGTGATGTTATAATCCTGTCTGATGATGTTCTAGCATACCTAGCACTGATGATGTTACCTAATGTGGTAATGAAACATCTGCAAGAAAAACAAGCAAGCTCAGAGAGCACCAAGAACCCCTCAACATCATCAGTAGTGGTGATCAGTTGTGTCCATTGTTTGTTTATTACTACAACTTATATGTTGTTCTTTTTTGAGAGACTCTGAGCACTTTATAGTGTTGAAACAATGATTAAAAACAAAACTCAACAAATAATCAATTCATCATTTAGGAGTAGCACGGTCTTATTGGTCTTTAAATGCATTTATGAAGAGCCATGTTTTTATGGCAACAGTTTTTCAATAGTTAAGAGTTATGCCAAACTGGGAAATAACAGTAATTAGCTAAAAAAACTACCTCTGAATAGGGCTATTTGTTTGGATGATTAGCTGGTTGGTTGGTTGAGTTTTTTAAAAGTGAAGAATTCAGTGCTATAGCAATTTTAAATCATCAAAACAATTAAAAAATAAAAATTAGAATATTTTAGACATGTGATGCGACACCCAGAAAAATATGGCATACTCCATTTAATCCTCCAGGGAAAGATTGAAGGCAAACGAGGTCCAGGCAGAGGAAGAACATCATGGCTTCAAAATCTAAGGGATTGGTTTGGACAAAACTCAGCAGCACTTTTTCGTGCAGCTGCTGATAAAAACAGGATCGACAACATGATCGCCAACGTCCGATAACGGATATGGCACAAGAAGAAGAAGAAGCAATTTTAAATAGGAAAGCATTTAAATTTCTGTTCTCTGGAAGGAAAGAGTCACCTAACATGTTAGGACTGCTAAGGGATACATGGATCCCTTACATGGATAACATTTATGTCAGCAGTATAAAATGTATTATTGCCGGAAGTAGTGTGCTCACAGATTTGGAGCCTAGCATTTTTTTAAAATTAACATTCTTTTAATTTTAAAAATAAATAAATAGGAAATACTCTTATAGCCAATAGGTGGTCTGAAATCCCAGTCCTAGTCCACTGGTCCAGAAAATAAACACAAATTTAAGCTAGTGTGATAGGAAGCATCCTGGGGGACTAACCACCTTTATCATTTTTCTCTATTGTAAACCTGCCTCCATTTATGAGAACCATTACTTGTTCTCTGCTACAAAAGAATGCCATCATTTTCCTTTTCACTTTCTGCCTTCTTAAACAAATTAATTCTGCTGGCATGAAAGGAACATTGATGGTATATTTGGAATTAGTGCTACCATAGATTGATTTGGAATTTGTGTGACATACTCATCCCAATCTGTGTTTTCTTTTTCTACTCCTACTCTTTGTCTGCAGAGAGGGGTTGTAAATCAAAACAAAGACTGGAGTTCATTTCAACTATAGACTTGGAACCCAGGCTTGGTTAACCCAGATAAGTTTGCTTAATTTCAAAGAGGACTGGATCAATTTGGATCTAAATCTAAACATTTCTGAATTGATTGGCAATTAATTAATTTTGTTGTTTGCCTGACATGTTTAACTTTCCCAACAGTTAAGCATGTTGTACAAATAGAGCCAGAAAGTATTAGTAAATCCAGCAAGTAGACCTGATTTGGCAAGATTTGGCTATACAACATGGATAAAATGCTGAATTAGTTAATCCTGTATTAACTACAAAAAGGACATAATCCAAATGGAAGCCCAGTAAATACATGCAATAATATCCTTGTTTTGCTTTCAATAAACCTGCCCTTTAGAGAAGGGCCATAGTTCAGAAGATAGTTTGGCAGTAAATAGAGCTGCTGTGAGTTGTTGCCAAGCCTGTTATTTGCAACTCTAAGAAATAAATGTCTTTGGTTCACTTTCTATTTTTAGGGGGAAAAGAAAAGAGCTACAAAGAACACTACTGTGAATAATACTCTTGTTTAGCAGTTGCTTGGCTTCCTGGGACTTTTAAACTAGTGTTTAAAAAAATAAACCTGGAAATCTTTATGTTAAACCATAACAAAAATGTACAGCCACATAACATCATTTTTCTTTAGTCACTTGCGTAAAAAATATATTTGTTCTACCTAACTCTATTAATTGACTTGAAATTAT
The DNA here is from genome assembly GCF_016545835.1 of Crotalus tigris. Classification (NCBI taxonomy): domain Eukaryota; kingdom Metazoa; phylum Chordata; class Lepidosauria; order Squamata; family Viperidae; genus Crotalus; species Crotalus tigris. The sequence goes on along the minus strand of NW_024097551.1, from coordinate 22,756 downwards.
AGGAACTGATTTGGCTTCCAATTCTGAAAAGCTTAAATGAATCTGTGCCTTGCAAAATTTCCACGGAAAGGTAACTTTTTGAGAGATGGGGGGTTCTGAATGAACAGAGCGCTTTCTCCCAAGGGTACCAAAATATAATTTAAACAGTGAAACTGAACTTTAATTGTAATATGAAGAAAAGGTTAGGTTTGAAAGCACATCTGCAAAGCTGATAAAAACCTGACAGGAATTTCAAGAATCATGAAACACATTACCTTCCTTTATTAACTATTAGTTAATCAAGACACATTATGCTATTGGAAGCCATCAAAAGGCCAGGCTGCTGCCAGAGCTTCAAATATCAGCACTCATATTATCTTACGAAAGGATTTGATGACAAGACTTCATTGTATAGGTAAATCAACAAGAAAAGAAATCCCATGAGAGGAGAAAATGAGCAAAGAAGGTAGGTTGAGGATTATGCATTTTTGCTTCTTCACGGTTATTTTTTTTTAAAAAAAACTTCAGGAAAGAAGGAAGGAAGGAAGGAAGGAAGGAAGGAAGGAAGGAAGGAAGGAAGGAAGGAAGGAAGGAAGGAAAACTATCATTTAAGCATAGTATACTTAAGTTTAAGATGCTGTTGAAATAAAGGAATTTCTATAATAAATGCTATTATCCAATTTTTAAAAAAGCATTGTTAAAGTGCCAACAGATCTAAATACTATTACACATAGTAATATTGAACATTATACTACATTCCATTGCTAAATTTTGCTCTAACTTATTCTCATATCCTAAAACAAGATAACCTTTTCATTTCAAGCATTTGTATGCTGTTCTCTTCCCCTCTATTCTAACCTCTGAAGGCAGGGACATGTTTGAGGTCATAGAATGATCTATCCTGGCAAAAGAGATGCTTCAGATACATCGATCCCAGGCTGCATGGCTCTGTAAGTCAAAACCAGCATTTCAACTTGATTCTAAGAACACTCTGAAAATAATGTGCCTCCTTGAGCAACAACAAAGAATATGTTCAATACATTTATCTGTGTTTTGTTTAGGTTGGCTTTAATGGTGAGTTCCTGATAAATGCCTCCGTTACTCACCAGGAGCCAGAACAAATCACAGAACACAGTAAAACCTGAAGTGGTGGCAGCATAACTTTGCCTTGCACTGATACAAGCACATCATTTGGAAATGAGAACACTTTTAGGGAGATAGACTGGCTCTATTTAGTGCATAAATAAAAGGCAGTATCATGAATAGAAAGAAAAGAAATAATATGTTTCCAGAAAAGGGAACGAAAAAGTTTAATTTAGTCAAATGCATTTCAATAGGTTTAATGTAATAATAAGGTTTGGTGATCAGTGCTGTAAAAGAAAGAATACACTATTTTAAAGGAGTTTTCTGACCTTCTGATATTTAAAATTGAGTCTTGAGTTTGCAGATTTTAGATGAGAGAGAGAGAACACAGGTATCATTAATGTAAAATGCTTGATCCTATATAGTCCTTCTAAGAAACTGAGAATGTACAACATTTTTGGATTGAAAGTTTTACTTGGCTTTTGAGTGATTTACCAGAGCCAAGAATCTGGTGGGAAACATACAAAAACGATATGTAATTTTATTTAAATCATATATACAGTATGATTGTTCCCCACATTTTTACTGTACTCTCCTTTCATTATATTAAAAATTAAAATCCAATGGAAACTTTTGGAAATACTCTGGGGGCTACGAATAAGGCTTCGGAAGGTCTTGTGTTGCTTTAGGGTTTGTGTGCATGAGACTTGCACATGCATACTGCTGGGAGGCTTAATACTGAAGTAAATAAATAGTGCAGAAGAAAATACTTTGGCTTTTTGAAATAAAGTAATTCCATAGTGAGGGCAAAAGACTGCTGACTGCCTTCATTCATCTATGGGAAGACTGAGAGCTAAAACTTTCTTGATGATACCAATGTCATCAAGAGACTTACTATGTTTGATATTTTCTCATGCAACTTAGTTATGATTTTTATTTATTGATTGGATCTGTATATCTGCCTATTTCATCAAAACAACTGTCAGATAAAACCAACAAATACAAAAAAACTACCTTAAGAAACAAATAGTATAAAAAAACAAATATATAAACTCATAGGCAAAGAGAAATTATAGTATAATACTTCTGTAAAACCTGAAGTACTCAATGTTCCATTGTCAAATGCAATTTAACTTATGTATCAGTGTTAACTAATATCATCTTATCTAAAGGACTGAGATGCTGATTTTTAACAATGAGTACCATTTAAATTTAATATTTTATTTTATCATGCAATCTCATGTACAGCTTAAACAGAGAGGCAGAACTTATATGTCTACAGAAAAGGTGTTTGCTACTTGAGATTTTATCTAAAAGATCTGCCCATGTGGGATTCTCAAAATACCAATTAAATTTGAAATCACTATTCGTGTATAAAATATCTTTTACCTATATTTGTGAAATGAGGCCAAATGGAAAAAAATGGTTTATTTCTATATAAAACTAAAACATTTGTGTGTGATATTTTGTAGCCTTAAATTAGGTGAAACACCACATCATAGGGCAACAAAGGTACCTCAAGTGGCTAACATACGGAATACCAGGACATATTATTCCTGAGGAAATGAAATTTGGGAAGGAGGGAGAGAGCCACTGACCTGCCTGCTGGGAAGGGAAGGGAAGGGAAGGGAAGGGAAGGGAAGGGAAGGGAAGGAAGGAAGGAAGGAAGGAAGGAAGGAAGGAAGGAAGGAAGGAAGGAAGGAAGGAAGGAAGGAAGGAAGGAAGGAAGGAAGGAAGGAAGGGACTGCCGTCTTCCTATAAAGAAAGTCAATGGGAATAACAATAGAATGTCAGAAGTTGCTCTCGCTTCTACTGATATTTTGTCTGCCCATGATCATTCTGACTTTCATTTTAGGGAGGGAAATATCTCTGAAATGATGACCTACAGTTCAAGGTTGTCTAGTATATACATATAAAATGGCTATCAAAAGCATTATCTCTATATAGTAATCAGAAATTACATCTCTGCAATCCTCTTTAGGTATGAATTTAGCTATCAAAAACCAGGCTTTTCATATGCTTATTTATGGTTCCCTAGCTGACATTAAATTAGCATTTATCACTTTTGTTAACTCATGTGTTTATATTACAAATGAAATGTTTTATGTAAATCTGACATTTGTAGAGTAAACAGAAAAAACAGAAAGATCAGAATCTCATTCTAGATTGTCTGTTGAACACATGTTCAATGGATACATATTTATTTCAAAAGATGTAACTATAGATTGGCCAATCTTAAAACATAACCACAACAATGGCTGCATAAACTTGAACCATGGGTGTAATGTGACATCCCTGTTTCCTTCCTCTCCACCTCTATTAATATTTTCTATTGTCTTCATTCTTCTCCTTGGATGTCAGATCATCATATAAATTCAACCTGCTGGAAAGAAATTCACTTTACCAATTTTTTTTCCTTTTTATTTAGCAACATCAATCTTCTCAAGTTGTGCCATCCCTGATCCTTCTTTTCTCCATTTTACAATTCTATTCTATAGTAACTAAGGATTCAAATCCCTTTTTTTATCATTTTATATATTTCTAATTCAACCTATTTTTCTTCAAAGTAACATGCCCACGAAAACATGCAGCACATCTACAACCATTTTGTGCCCCCTAAGTACACCCTAGACTCGCAAGGGCCCTAAATTTAAGCCATTTCAGCATTTTGGTAAGGAAGGAGTTAAGGTTTAGAATATATAGTTTTTCAAATCTTAAAACCTCTCCCAAACAGATCTTAGACATATCAATTTTTGCAGTGTGACTCTTGATCTGCTGTGCAAAGGTTGATGGGGCTCTCATGTAAGTGGTGTTAGAACATTGGGTTAATATAGTTTTAAAGATGAAAAAAAGACAAAAATACAAAAAAATGAAGACTATTCCATGACCCCACTCATATTATATTACAGTTCTTCCCTCATTCGTGCTGCACGAACCTTGTAGTCCAAGCCATCTAGTTTACATTTTAGGCTTATTCAATAAATCATGGACTGATGTATAAAACAATGTTTTAGAATTATTCTAACCTTGGCTGAAGAACAATATGCAAGGTCTTTTTATTTACATGCTTGAAGTTTGTATAGCTTATTCTTCTTGTGCCTTCATTTCTTTTTCTTTCATGCAATATTGTTCATTTCCTAGTTTTATTCAATTTTATAACTGTTCTTCTCTCCTTTGTTATATTTGTATTCTGCTTGAACTTGCTACTCCATTCTTTCTTTAATTTTTTTTCTTCTAGACACCTACTATCAGTTAAGGATATTAAGTGATCCATAATGCTAAAGTAGGAATATTCAAAATTATATTAATGTAAGGTCCTGGAAGATGTTGTAAGCTGCTAAAAATCCCTTGATTGCTGTGGATGACAAAGTAAATAAATAAATGTCAACCTTATCAGCATCTCATTCTGTAATGAATTTGATTAATCCTGATTAGCTTTCCAGTATTAGCTTCCTTCCAAAGTCCTCAGGACATGTTGAAAGTGAAGATCATATGACTGCAACTGCAGCTTTCATTTTAAAGAACATAGATTCTATTTCGGGTAGCTACTCCATCTTTCAAATAGGTGTGAACTAATAATTCTCTAGATCCTGTGGCACTAGCCTTATGTGGTTGCAAAAATCCAGATAAGTAGAAAACTCAACTTTTGCTATCATCTAAAGTTTATTCTGACTTTTTCCAGCCCAGATATTGTTATCGTGGAATAAGAACATACCACACATACATACACACCCACACACAGAGAGAAAAAAATTGATTCTGCTGCAAATTTAACATAAATCAGAACTGTGATCTTCACTTAATTTGATATGTGAAAAGTGATTTGTAGTGAATTGTCTTAGCACTGAAGCTGGCCAAAAATTTCACAATAAAACTTCACAAAGAGCTGTTTTATATTGCTCTAGGAATAGACACTGTTTACTGGAAAATAATTGACTGCGATAAATTGATTATGCCACAATGAATTAGATAGTAAAACCATCATGTTACAATTTTGTTCTGAAATGTGCATGACAAAATGCTGCTTGCCTCTTCCCCCTCTCTTTATTTTGTGTTAAGTTAGCCTTATCTGTTCAGTCTGAGAGGGGTACTTCTAAAGCAAAAACTGAAATCCTCTATTATAGAACCAGTGACAAGTTTTGACAGCCAAAAATAAACCTCCCTAACATTGATTGCCTGCTACAACCAACCATGCCCCTTACCGCCTTGTCTGTATTTCTGGAAAATGGGCTCATATGAGATTTCTCTTTGCCTTCCTCAAAATCATGGTTTATGACTCAGTTAAAATAATTTTGTGCTGCTAGAGCCACTTGTAAGGATCTATGTCCATATGAATGTATGAGTATGTTATGAATATTGTATGAATATGACTAATATGTTATTATTTTCAAAAAACATAGTTTAAATAAGTAAGACACAATATCTTTACAGATGCTTGGAAAGAAACAGTACATATCATCATCAGACTTGGATGCCAGCCAATCTGGCCAAGTGAGGTGACAGAAGTACCAACATGCAAAATTAGCTATGATCAGTTTCAGCTTATGAGTCCAGAGGAAGTGAATCCTATAAACTGATTACCTATGTATTGCATCATTTTCTCTCCTGGCTGGTAAAAATAGGAAAAGTCCTGCGAGTCCTTTGGACTGCAAGGCGTTCAAACCAGTCAGTCCTGGAAGAGATCAACCCTGACTGCTCTTTAGAAGGCCAGATCCTGAAGTTGAAACTCAAATACTTTGGTGACCTAATGAGAAGGAAGGACTCACTGGAGAAGGGCCTAATGCTGGGAAAGATTGAGGGCAACAGAAGAAGGGAATGACAGAGAATGAGGTGGCTGGATGAAGTCACTGAAGCAGTAGGCGTGAGCTTAAATGGACTCCAGAAGATGGTAGAGGACAGGAAGAACTGGAGGAATGTTGTCCATGGGGTCACGATGGGTCAGACATGACTTCACAATTAACAACAACAACAATGAGAGTGTAGGTCAATACATCCCTAAGAATAGGGCATTTACACTCAGCCTTGGAAAAAGTGATGGTACATCACTTCCTCAAGAAACCATCATTTGACCCAGCTATTTTAAACAATATTCTTCTGGATTTGCTGGATTTGTCAGAAACCTTTAATACCATTAACCATGTTTTCCTTTGGGAATATGTTATGAGGGTTGGGAATGGGACATTATATTATAGTGTTTTTCTTCCTTCCTGAGCACCAAATACCAATCAGTGGTAGGAGAGAGGTCAAGCTCTCAGATGTTCTGAATTACTGAAAGGCTTGTCCATTTCCCCTACTATTCAACATCTATAGGAAGCTACTCAGTGAATAATTCATTGATACTGGGTGAGGTATCAGCAATGAGCTGATATTCTTCATCTCTATCCTGGGATGGTAAAAGTCTTGAACAGATGCTTGGAGATGGCTAGGTTCTGATGAGGAAAAGAGTAATAGATTGAACCATGGCAAGATGTAGTGGTTGCAGATACAAAAGTCTTCTGAATCCAGATGTTCTATCTATATCTTGGATTGAGTTATGCTCCTCTATCTGGAGCTGGTTCACAATCTTGGAGTTTTGGACTTGTGGCTCCTGCTTAGATACCATGTGGAGGCCAAGCAGGAGAGTCTTTGTATAACTACATCTAGTGTGCCAGTTGCTTTGTTTTCTGGATCAGAAGGCACTGCGCACAGTAATAGATGGACTATCACTCTATACAAGGCTGTCCTTGAAGACAGCTCATTGTCACATCCTTCAGCTTTCCAAGTAGTTATGTAGGTGATCTAAATTTGGCCAAGTAATACCTCTGCTTCAAGAGCTGCAATGTCTGCTAGCCAATTACCAGATTACAATTTAAGATGCTGATTATCAGCAAAACCCTACAGGGTTGACAGCTGGGATATTTTCAAGACCACCTTCTTAAAAGTGGATCAGCCCATTCAGTGAAATCAGGAAAAACTTGATGTCAACACTGCTAATATTGAATATTCTTGCTTTGATAAAATATGCAGAACTGTCTGGTATTTTTAGAGTTAATTCAGATGACAGAGAAAAGGGAGGGGAAATAACAAAAGCCACTGAAAAGGAACGGAAGTGAGTCTCTGCCCTCTGGGCTAATTGGAAGATGTGACTTGTGACTGCAAGATAACGGAGGGGGTTAGCAAGAAAAGTTAGATGCCAGCAAGAGGAATTCAGATTCTGGCATAAACCTCCACGATGTGCCGTCAATTTGTAACACTGGTAATAAAGGCTTTAGGATAAACATGCCTGGAAGTTCTTTGAAGTGTTTCATTAGTCGGAACCATGACACTTGTTAAATTAACTGTTCCCGAGGCAATTCTAACCGATCCTTTTTAATGGAAGGAACAAGTTGCTCTTGCACAAATGGACACCATCTCTCTGCTGAGTTTCTGCAGAGCTGATAAAACAACTCTTTTTGACACAGCACCTGGGAGAGATATGATTTGACTTGATCTTTATATATAGTGCTGTTATTATAATTCTGTGGTATTCTTAATCCCTTTTCTAAGGATTGAAGCTGCCTACAGGAATGGAGTAACATCAGGTACTGCTACTTAATACATTAATAAATTTAAAGCTCAATCTGAATTAAAAATTCATGTGCAAGTAATTTTCTTACCCACCTAAAGTTTTTTACTGAACTGACACTGGTATACAACTTTGGAATTTGACATCATTAATCGCAATTTGCTAACAAACTTTGCCTAAATTCTACCACATATAGAATTATTCCTTCTATATATAATACAAATATTCCATTACACATTCAAAAAGATTCCCATGTTGTTATTTTATTCTCAGTCATTCTGTTTTCTTTTATACAGAACTTCTCACTTCCAAGAAAAAAATGTAAAATGAAATCCTAAATGAAAGCGATTATGAAATTCTATGCTGCCTATCCATCCAATTAAAAATTGTATCTTCCTTTGCTAAGCACATGTCATATCCACTTTGATGTCAATGACAGAGTACACATGGAAGATAACATCTGACATGAAAAAAGGGCATTACGTAGTTAATGTTGACCTTATTTCAATGATATTTTTAATTGGATCATGGGGAAGCATTAACATGTTGTGCATAGAGAAAACCCAGGTTAATGGGACCATTTAATTACCCCTAAAGTAATTAAATTTAGCCCCAGCTTAAACAAAGTCTATGTTGTTTGAGCAGCTAACTGGAGGGTTTGTTTATTCATGTATAACAAGTATTTGAATACTGCTTACTCTAAGAATTCTAAGTGACTTACACAAAGGTGGGATCAACATGATTTCAGGAGGCTGCCTGTTCCAAAGTAAGGGGTCTACCTTTGAGAAAATTATTCTCCCTGATCACTTGTACATTTTGTATTTATTTTATATATTAAAGCTATTATGACCACCCATTCCAAAAGACTCTGGGTGTGTTGCAATATACAATTAAGACAGTTAAAAAGCATGGACATCTGGAGAATCCAGTCCCTGCTAGTCCATGTTGGATGGGTGTATTCTATGTCAACTCAATTCAGACTTGATTTAACTTTTGACCATGCTGATACTTTTAAACATGTTCTTTGAGGAATTTTCAAACCTCAGAGTTCTGCTTTATTTGTCTGTTGGAACCATGACATTCTACCAGGAGAGGCCCAGCTTTTGCTTCATAACAGCAGCTGTTTCTGTTTTTACTCTCTACAACTACACAAAGCATGAAAAGGTGACAAAAATGGTTAAGGGTGGATATGGGTCCCTGACTTGTCTGTATTCATATCAGTGTGGATTCCTGCCTTGCTTCTGTTCTTTCCATTTCCTCTAATCAAACATGCAAGCATGCAATTCTACAGAAAGCAGAGAGAAAAATGCTTCCTTCCCTGCCTTCTTTGTAGCAGCCAGAAGACTAGAATCTCAGCCAATGGATGACTAGTTGGAACATGATCCATGTATTTAAGTAACAGGGGAAGAGGATTCTTGGGGACCTGTTTCATTTAAACATACTTTCCTGGTCTTATTTTTCTTGAAACACCTTTAATGATGGAAAGTAAACACATTTTGTTTAGTGTGAAAATTGTTAGCTAATATTTATAAAACAGTCAGCACATTTTAAAGCTGCTGATACAATATAAACGAAAAATACATGCCCTCAGTGTCAGATATTAATGTCTGTACTGTTTACATTGCTAGAGCTGAGTTACAGGATATGTAAAGTAATAAAGGAAAATACTCCAATGTATATTCAACAATGAGTACAACAAGGCAAATAGAATTCTCCTAAACTCTTAAAACAAAAGTATGGGATTTCCAGTAGGGCTCTAAGGCAGGCTTAAAGAGCCCTCATGGGAGAACTCTTAAAAAGCAGAACTTAACAAAGAATACTTATAAAAGACTGGTGTTGCTGCAAATTAATTCTACTGGTGCTGTTTGAAATGGAAAGTTTTATAAAAGCTTGCTAGGCAAAGCAGCAATGGGACAGCTCCCTTTGGAAATATAAGAATTGGCCGCAGGCTCACAGGTTTCCTGCAAGGAAGAGAAGTATATTTGTACTAAAGGGTAAAGACACCCTTTAGAAGAGCTCCACCTTTTCTTTAGGCATGAGCTTGGCCGTGTTAGGAAGGTGCAGGTGCATCAGCCACAGCCTTAACTGAACTTGAAGCCTGCGTCACAGTGACTCTGCTTTCAGCACTACAAATTGAAGAGCACTGTTAATATTTCCAAACAACCTGAAAAATACTGTTGGTATAAAATGCCGTATAAGGTAATGCTAATTTAACAGCCAGTGCATGGATTACCACTAGAATTTCAGTTCCAGTTCAATGTGTGATTTTTAACCTATAAAGTCCTCTGCAGCTTTTAAAAAAAAGTTTTTAAAAAAGATAAAAACTTTTTTAAAAATTTGAAGTTCTGTGTTGGTGTTTTGGCCAAAAAGGAATTGATTATGATTGTTTCATCCTTTTGAATGATATCTGCTCCACAGAAAACAACTTTAATCTAATCTATGCTCTTACATCTGGAATAGAATGCTTTTAAATGTCAACAGCTATGATGAATATTAAAAGATTCATTCAGCTGGAAGAAATAAATAAAATTGATTCTTTACATAAACTCACAGCAATGAGAAAAAAGTACATTTGTCCTTCAAATAACAGTTTTTGTGGCCTGGATCTCATCTATTCCTACCTACTCTTCTATTTAAGCAATCCTGAGGCTAGCTGACATGTAGCAGCAGCCTTTGTAAGCAGACAATAGCAAGTCAATAGAATTTTTAATAGAAATAAAACTGTCTGTTTATCTAAGAATATTAAACATACCGATTTACCCCCTAGACACAATCCTGAAATAAATCTTAGATCTCAATATAGTTCACTGGGAAAAATAAAGAAGAGAGGGGCATAATAGTTCTTAGGGCAATCTTAATAAGATAAAGCTCTGCAGAGTTTAATAAAATGTGGATTAAAATGTGATAAAACTATTGAATGTTTAAAGACTGCAGTATAAGCTCTAAGACATTTGATAAAGCCTGAAACCAAGGTTTTATGGTCACATATGTGTAGAACTATATACATATAATAAGTATATGACTGAGGATTATTGACCTTGAATCTGGCACATCTGGAAGGCATTATTTGGACACATTTAATCTTAATGTATTACAGGCTTGAGTAACTTGAGTAACTGCACACTACCAAACTACATTTCTCAACAACATCAGATTGCTAGCCAATAATGCTATTTACAGGTCTGCTTTTGAGGAACATGGTTCCCTGGAAAGTATAAAATCATAAAAAATATATGCACATGTTTACAATTTCAACAATGGCCCGTTATTCAAGCAACTATTGAATCTGGCCAGATACAGAACAATCATTGACAGAGATCTAATTGAGAATCCTCTTATTCACTTTATTAACAGAAAGTTAGATAGAAATTCTGAATTTATTTTTTTTATTTATTTTTAAAATTTATAAGCCGCCCCACTCCCGAAGGACTCTGGGCGGCTAACAATAAAAAACACATAAAACATAACAAACAACAATACAAAAACAATCATCCAGGGGTAAGGTTTTATAAACCCCAGGCCTGCCGGAAAAGCCAGGTCTTAAGTAGCTTACGGAAGACCAACAGGGTGGGAGCGGTCCTAATCTCCGGGGGGAGCTGATTCCAAAGCGTGGGCGTGGGCGCTGATTCCAAAGCGTGGGCACCATCACAGAGAAGGCCCTCCTCCGCGGCCCCGCCAAATGGCACTGCTTGGCCGACGGGGCCCGAAGGAGGCCCAGCCTGTGGGATCTAACCGGACATAGGGAACTATGAGGTAGTAGGCAGTCTTGCAAATAGCCTGGCCCTGAGCCATATAGGGCTTTAAAGGTAATGACCAACACCTTGAATTGGACCCGGAGACCAATAGGCAACCAGTGCAGCTCACAGAGGATAGGTGTAACGTGGGTGTATCGAGGAGCACCCATTATCACTCGCGCGGCTGCATTCTGGACCAACTGTAGTCCCCATGTAGAGCGCATTGCAGTAGTTCATAGTGTTTCCATCTGTTCTTGCATCCTGCCTTATCTCATTCAATTCTTGGCTTTAAGTGTCTACCACAAGCTATTTCTGAGCAATTTGGGAAGAAGAAGCTTGACATTACCTGTAAGTGTGGTTCATAGTGCTTTGAGTAAGTACACAGTTTGGGACAAAATATTGACAAGAATACTGTATTAAACTTGTGCTGCATTTAATATTTTAAATTAATTCCTCTCAAATGTAGTCTTACTTTCCCTGTGCTTATGCCCCTTGGTAGCCTTAAAAAAGGAGATTAAAAGTGCAGGCTTTGCCTGCAAAAAGATTGTCTGCTTTGATATATTACCATAATATATGTGGTTTAATGTGGCAAATGGTTGAAGTGTCAGATAACAGCTAAGTTCTGCAAGTAGAACAGAAATGTATTAATTTACAAAAAACAATAATGATAACAGCTCAGTATTATAATACGTATATATAAGTAAGTTCAAAAATGGATTTAGATATGGCTTATAAGAATGACAAAACAGAACAGAAGCATCAAGATTGGAATGGAATAAGAAAGGCTCATGATGCAACTCGAAATGCAGCATAATTGGACTCAGGACTTAAAAGCTCAAGAAGTTAGTGAAACAAGGATGTAATAACAAGGAGAACACCTACATTGCCAATTCCTCAACATCAGTGATACTCATTCCTAAATTGATTGCAGACAAGAATGAATAATGAAATAGCCAAGGTTAGAATACATCACATTTTCCAGGATAGAAAAATACCAATTAAACTACAAAAAGTTCTATGAAGATCTCTTAATAATAGATAATAAGAGAGACATAGGAAAACATTCTTTTTTAAGTTTAGTCTTCTTTTAACATTCTTATTTTCTAGTGGGATTTAAATTGACAATATTTAGGCATAGAGCTCAGCTAGCTATATGGGAAATACTTGAAAAACTAATCATCTGTGCCCCAGTTCAACAATGGCTGCACATTTCTTCTAAATATATGTTAAAGACAATCTTTCCATTTATTTCTAACAGGAAGAACTTTCTTTCTTCATTTCGATCTCTTGCAAATAACTCCTTTTACACTTATATTGTTTTCCTGTAGTTAAGAATGAAATCAAGGAATCACATTTGTCACACCAATTCAGAAGAATAGAGAACAATTGCCCAGGTGACAGTAGTTCTCTGCCACACTAGTAATTATGTAGTTCAGTAATAGCATCTTTTTTCCCCATTAGGTGCTGAATCAGACCCATTGTATTCCTTGGAAGGGAGATGTTAATCAGCTATTAGATGCAGCACTTTTAGCAAGTAATAAAGTATTGGTTAAGCTGAACACAAAAGCAGTATAAAGTGTTTGAATTGTCTTTTCTCATTTCACTTAATGTGCATTATTTGTAGGGAAGGATGGAGCTGTCAATTTTAGATTATGTCTGAGGATTTTCCCCATCTTTCTTCATCAGATGGTAAATTTGCCAGCAAAACAAAAACAAAAATCCAAATTTGAGTGAGGTTTGTAAACGGAGACCTGTAGAATCATTTTTAGGGACCAATGAATGGGATGCCATGGGTTCATCATTTTCATCACTGTCAACTCTGAGAATTGCACTTGTTTCACCCCAAGAGTGTCTTTGCTGCTACCTGCTGTGCAGTTTCCTGAACTGACCAGCTGTCCTTCCCCCTGACTATTTGGGAAGTGTAAAAATTGACCTTCCAGTCGGTAACAAGCTCTCCTGCCCTTTCTTTCCTTTTTCATTTGCTTTGCATCATAAGAGGGTAAGGAACAGCAGCAAAGTACCTCCACATGGGAGAAGGGGGAAATCTGAGAAGCCATGGCCTGGCTTTTCTAGCCAATGTGAAACTCACCTCTGGCATTCCAGAAGAAATATTGCAATATTGCCTTTGCAAGCTTTTCTCTGGGGTAAATTTCCTCAGTCTCCCATTTTCCAATGTTTTGTTTTTACATTTTAAAAAGAGTTTGCATAAACATATTCATTCATATTTGCTAACATTTCTCCTAATGTGAATTTTAGTATTTAATTTTGCATAATATCTGTATTCATACAAGCAAATTTCAGAAATAATTCTTTTTAATGTTTACTAATACTTTTCCATATATTTCCCCAGATATTTTAAACATGAACCACATGAATTTTCATTCAACCATGAATCTTAAGCAAAAAAAAAAAAAAAGTATATAAAATCACTATACTATAATCAACAACACAAAGCACATTCTTTTATGCCGGTCTTATGTGTGACCCTTGTATACAGCCTCCGGAGCTTCTCTAAAAGCTTGTGCTAAGCATTAAATTTTAATGTAATATAATTGGAAATTATTAACTATATGTGGAGCTATACTAACAATATATGACTGTTTTAAATATATTCTACAAAATGAATATTAAATTAATAATAAATGGGAAACATTTAGCATACATCATTGCTCACCTGTTGGCAGAAAGAAAGAAAGAAAGAAAGAAAGAAAGAAAGAAAGAAAGAAAGAAAGAAAGAAAGAAATTATCAAAACGTCAGTGACTTGCCATCTGTCTCCAAGCATACAATAATAGTTCTATTTATACAGTCATAAAAAGAGACACCATTTCTAAATTTTTAACAATCTCTACATATCTAATCAGGTTTGCATGGGATTATTGCAAGTAAGAATTTACAATGATGCAGCCTCTTCTATCTTTTATAAATGCATACCAATAGAAGCTTGAATAGTTTAGAAGTCATCTAATAGTTCTATGTCTATGTTTGTCCTCTTATAACAAACTTCACTGGATTCTGTAAGATTTAGTCCCAAGATGCAACCTGAACAGCATACAGAATGAGCAATTCCTTAGTAAAAGGGATACAAAATCAGAAACAGACTTTCATTTGTATTCCTTAGTACAACTACCAGGTTGAACTAGATAGAAACTGGGTACTTGCAATATTATTTTATATTAAAATAAAAGATGAATTGCATACCATAAATCTGAAAACTTATCTACCTTACACTGCGGATGATGAAAATCATTCACAGTCATACTCCTTGAATTCTATGCATTATTATATCAGCAGCACATATTTATTGACTTCTTATCCCACAGTATTTTTAATTTTTCTTTCTGAATTATGAGTTCAGTGCTTTTGCAAACTGATTATATACCATTCTGGTATACTAAAAAAAAAAGACCTAAGCAGGGAAAGTTTTATTCTCAGGGCACCATCTTAGTGCACAACAAAGATCCCATTAAAATTCAAGCTTTTTTTTTTCTTGTCCTGTACCAGCAAAATATTTTGCTAACAAAATATTTATAGTAAGAAGTTGGCAATGACAGGAATGGAATACCCCAGTGAAAAATATGAGTCACTTAATAGGTCATAATATATGTGTAGATTCCCCACATTTTTATGTGATATATAACACAATTCAAAATAGAAAGAGATATTAAATGGAAAAAATGAAAAGTGGTAATTTGGAACTTCTGAAGTCTAGCTGTCTTATACTTGGGAAATACAGGAAGGAAAGAGTTTTTCTTCTGGGCCTCAATTTCTTCCTCTGTAGATCTTGATAATTATTTTAGGTGAAAATGAGCCATACCAGCCATAAGGTTAGAAACATAACCAGTTTCTCCCTAGCTCAAAACCTGGCCCTGTACTTAAAGTTGGCAGGCAGCAAAACTGGCCTAGGATATAGTGGCAGACCGTCCATTCTACTTAGCATGGTACTTGCACACTGATTCCTAGGATTTTCCCAAATGCAAGAATTAATGAGGCAGGATTATTGAAAAGCTTGTAGCCATTGTAACTGGAGCATCCAGTTGGCTGGGCTCTCTAGAAATTCTAACTTTCCTCTTACTTCATCATTAGAACTGGTTGACAATCAATTCTGGAGGTATAGAAACAGACAACATCATCCTCTATCAATCCGTCTGTCATTCTGAAAGCAATCATGTTTTGCATTTTCTTGCTTCCTGTTCAAAAATACGTTTTCCTCCTTATGTCAACTTACATTCTCCTATTTTGGGGGACCAATGTGTTTCATTTTTTCTTTAGTTTAGCCTCAGGAGAGATCTGGCTACCTCTTTGCAGAGGAAGACCATCTCTTCAACTAAGCGAGTACTTTGCATTAGTTCTAATACCTTTTACATCTCTCCTGCTATCGTCATTGCTATAATATAAGAATCAGGAAAGCTTCTGTCTTGTAACCCAAATGTTACTGTTTTAAAAATCAGTAGGGACTTGTTTTATTTTAAATTACTTTTTCCTTTCTTTCTGAGCTTCCTTTTCCACTGCCTTTACTTATTTATTGTTTCTAGTAGTCTAGTTTCATTATGTCACCAAATTTCCAATCACCTGAGGTAGAATGCTGTTACCATCAGCTTTCAAGTAATCCAAATAACCCACTGGCAGTTTGAAAACTAGGACAAATTCTCTGTACTTTTGATAATTTAAATTTATAAATATAAATTTAATTTAACATTTGATTGCACTTGTATGTGAATCTCAGGTTAGGGACAGATAGATTTTCATGGAGAAAATCTGTATGGTCACTAAGACTTAACACCAACTTGATCTCTCTCTCTCTCTCTCTCTCTCTTTCTCTCTCTCTCCATATAAAACAAGGGTTGAATGAAAGCATATAAATATTATATAAATATGAAGCAAGGGTTCAATGAAAAGTAATACTTCCATCTCCACAATTTCCACATCCATAACTTTAGTTTAAATAGGAATATTCTAATAAACAAAACAGGACACTGGTCCTTGAAATAAGCTTTTTTCTTACCTGTATTTACCTCTCCATGTAATCACTATCATTTACTATATTTCTGCCAATAACAGGCAAGTTTATTAAATCCATCACAAAAGAACTCCACATTTTGATTCTTCAACAAAGCCCTGGTAGTCTTTTCTACTACTTCATTTGAGTTAAATGTGTATTCTTTCCATTTTGGGAAAAGATGGAAGTGGCATAGATCCAAATCTGGAAAATGTGGTAGATGGAGTAAGACAATGAAATCCAAGTGTACGACTATTTCTTGGACGGCTTAGAGAAATTTTAATTGTCATGTTGGTACATTTCAATTTGCTTCCAAATTCTGCCTAATTATTTTTTCAAAGTACTGAATATTATAACGAGCTCATGTTTCATCAGCAATCATGAAGTTATGAAGAAATCCCTTAACTTCATTTTCATAACATTTGTTATGAAAATTGTTGTTAGGACAACAATTGTTGGCAAATTTCAGTTCTTGAAGCTTTTGTCTCTGCCATAAGCATGTGGGAACCTATTTTGCACAAACCTTCTGATATTGAAAAACATCAGTAATGTGACCCATACATTCCTATGAAATGCTAAAGCTGACAGCAATTTCCCTCTGAGAGATCCATCAATTGTCCTTGATCAATTCATCAGCCTTTATAAAACTGATTGGTAGTTTGTCACAAGTTGCCTGCATCATTCTTAATTATATGAATCTGTTCTTTTGGTTCATCACCTTTACATTTTTTGGCCCAATTATGCACATTACTTACATCAACACTGTCATCTTACAACAATCTGAATTTGGCATTGAGTTTCAATTGGAGGGAGTACTTCAGCAGTCAAAAAACCTCAATTACAGTGCATTTATTGAAGCATGCTGATGAATACTCACTACAGGCTTCCATTAACAATAAACAACCTTTTTCAGGCAACTTCCCACCAATTGAAAGAACAGATATTAATTAACAGAGCATCTAGCTTGTCAGTACTGCCATCTGTTGATGACTTCTAACTAGAGCATTCTTTTTCATTCAGTCCATATATGTACATATGGATTGTGTGTGTGTGTGCATACATGCAAATGTTAAAAAAGCTAAAATGAAGAAATAAACTATGGTTGATAAATGATAAGAACAACAATCAAGCAATTCAGTTATGTTCAAAATAAAAGAGAGACAATACAATTTCTGCAAAAAGAAACTGGCAAAAAAGAACTTTCAATTCTCATTTTGGTTCACCTTTTTCTAACAAAAGAACATGTTTTGCCCCAGGAAATTGTGAAGAGCAGAATAGAAGAGCAGGTGGAGGCTTAAGAAACTATTTCCTGAGTTAAATCTCCAGAGCAAGATAAATTTCATTGCAGAATGTGAAAGAACATGCTCACAGCCCAGCCTAAGGTGTATATATCTTTGGATGGCCATTGGATAGATGGGTAGATTTTGTCCTCATCTTCTCAAAGAGGAACAATGAAGTTTCAGCAAACTACTGACCAAATTGACAATACTACAAAGCTTCTACAACAAATCACAGAGCACATGTAAATAAGCAAGCTGCAAACAATATATTTATTACCCCAAATTTAGATGGATTGATCAAGAAAAAGACTTGCCAACTAAACTTGTTTCTTTTTTTTGGATTTGTCCAAAAAGGATAAGAAGGGTAAGGGTTTTTGAGACATAATATATACATTAATTTCAACATTAATTTGACAAAGAATTTCATGACGTTTCAATTGATATTTTACTTAATTGAACTTGGGAAGGGGCATCATAATTAAGTCAATACCCAATTAACTCAAAAAATATACTAAAATGTGTAATAGCCTCAATAGTTCTGCCTTTTGCTGGATATCAAGTAGAGTATCATAATAGAAGAATATAGAATGTAGGATGGAATAACGTTTAATGCTTTCAATTTCCACAAGCATGGACTCCAGAAAGAATCTTTGGGGATGTGTCAGGATATGTTGCATTTGAAGGGCACCAGGAGTTTATGTTGGTTTTTTTTTTTCATTTTTGTTTTCCTTTGTGAGCCTCCGAAGGTTATGTTACATAAGTTGGGCAAATATATAAATCCTTTATAATATGAAGAATATAATATAAATATAAAGTGAATGCTTCTTAAATGTTTAGATTACACAAAATTGGATGGGACAGCTAATATCCTAGAAGACAGAAATAAATTCAAAACAACCTGGAGAGGTTAGAAAAACAAATAATCAAAAATAACAGAATTATATTCCACAGAATATGAACAAAATGTAATTTTCCCCACTTAAAAAACAGAAATCAAATACACAGAGGGCTTTTGGGAACATTCATTATGGACTAGACACCTCTGAAGAAGCAGAGTATTGCTGTGATGACTGGATGTCAGTCAATGTCAAATTCTCTCTGGTAGAGCCACTCTGGACAAGGAGAGACTGAAGATCACCAGATGGCGGCTCCTTATAAGTAGGCTGTAGGTACCAAAGGTTCATGTGGTTGACTCATGAGTCAAGATAGGAGTCAGGGAAGAACTACAGTGCAGCCTTTTTAGAATACTGGGCTTGCTCAAAGCCTCAATTTCTTAGTTACTTTTGGCTGTACTCAATTTACAGTTAAAGAGATCTTCAGAACAGGAAGAAAAAAAGGAACATCTGGTGAATTAGCCTTCATTCCAGATTGAAGAAAGAAAAAAGAAAATAATAATTTAAATAATTTTAAATTAACAGCAAAAAAAAAAAAAACCCTAATAAGATTCTGACCTAAGAAAATTACAAAGATATAAAGGGGACACTTTAAATTTGAAAAAATAATATTTTGGAGAAAGTGCTTTTCTTACTATTTGGATATAATTAGACCATCCTTTTGTGAAAATGGAATGCTGATTATGTAACATCAAAGGAGAAAGACAATTGGTAGAGTTTATAAAACAAAGTGGTAAATGTAATTTGAGAAAGACAGTGTGACCAAAAGTATGGATAGCCAGATTGGACTAAGGACATATAAGAGGCAAATGAGAGAGGGGGGGGGGGGAGAAAGGGAGGGAAAGAGAGAGGGAGACAGAGAGAGATTTGATAATTTGAAATGGAGTTTTTGTTTAAAGTTCTTGAAGACATGGACTTTGGAGAGAACTTTATTAAATGGGGGAAATTGATTTATATTTTACAAAAGATACAAATAATTGTTAACAGAGTTAACAAAACCCTATGCAATACAAAAAAAAGGACAAGACAGGAATGTCTTAATTCTCACTTTTGTTTATTCTAGCTCTTGAACTATTAAACAGAAATAATTGCTGGAAGGATTAAAATAAATATATAAACAAAGGGTGTTTATTAATAACTTGGTGGTAATTTTGGGAAACCCTCTGGAGGGAATAGAAATATTACTAAAAAAATTAAAGGATTTTGGTGTGCTAACTGGACTTAAAATTAATAATGAGATAATAAAGATCAGCAAAAATATGAGGCTGGAACAGTAAAGCAAATTGATGAGATAAATTACATAGTTTTATATAGGATTTGGGAGCAATTTAGGTTAATGTTGATTTTAAAAATTATTATCTTTGAAGTGTCATATTGAAAATACAGAATAAATACATATCCACAAAACTACTTTGTGGATCTGAGCAGAAGAAGAATTTTATAGAAAAGAAATAGCAGACAAAGAGAAAAAATGTTGACATATTAAGATTTATTAAAACAAGAAAATGGAGAATATAAAGTGAAGTTAAAAGAGCAATTGACTGCAGGGGAATTTAGTTTTCAATGGTTTTCATATGTATGGTTAAGAGAAAGATTTAATGTAGATAAAAGAACAACATAAGACAGAATTTGAAACTGAATTCTGTGCAAATGATGAACATGTAATTGCTAAAATCTATATTCTTTCACTGAAATTTGAAACTGAAGAACAGGTTAAAAATTTTATAATAAAATAAGTTGATCACAGATGGATCAATGGGGAAACACGTGGCTGAAAAGATTGAAATTTATATTATGTTAAATTTTAAAAGAGAACTTTTATAAAATGATGTACCATTAGTATATGGCACCAGAAAAACTTTCTAGAATGTATAAAGGGACTTCAAATCTATGTTGAAACTGTGGAAAAGATGAAAGTGATTTTGACATGCTTGGTAGACTTCTAAAAAAGCTTTTAAAATTGGTTTCAAATATACACATTGGACACAAATAATTTAAAGATTAGCTGAATCTGAAATGCCCCATTTCAGAAATATTTCTTACTGTACGTAAACAGAAAAACAGAATGGCCAGAGGTGTGCAAAAGAGCAGTGGGAGAAAGAGTGGTTTCTGAGTTCCTGCCAGCTTCCCTACTGAATTTCCTTGTGAAATCTGCCATGGAGCATCAAAAATTTCCCTTCCTTTCTCTTCCCCTTTCCTTCACAGCAGGCAGATAAGTGACTTCTGCTGTGTGAGGGAGGGAGTAAGGCATTATGAGACTGACTGGGAAACTGTCATGGAACATTGAAAGTGAAGATCAGATGACCTGAAAAGCAGCAGCCAATCTCACTGAAGCAGCCACAAGTTTTTCCAAACTTCATTCCCTTGGGAGTCATGGATCCCAGATTTCAGAGACATTCTGTAAATTAGCACATTTGAGGTACATTGGTTCAAAACTTGTTGCCCTGTGATGCACCATTTTGTCCAGTTAGCGGTTACGAAAAGTTTTAGAAGTACACAGACATTCAATTAGGACCAGAGGTTTTCTTATTAGGACTAATGCACAGACAATTAGAAAAGATTTATGGATGACTGTTTTTCTAAATAGTAACTAAAGTGAAATTATTGTATTCACAAAGATGGAAAACTTTGAAATACCCACAACAGAGGAATTTGCAAACATAGCAAAACTGACTTGCTTGATTAGAGAAAAGACAGTAACTACATTTGTCAGTGACTGGAAATCCCTTATGGGCTTTTTGCTAAAAACAGAAATACACACACACACACACACACATATATATACACACACACACACACTTGGGACTTATGGGTTTGATGATTAGTAAGGGTGGAATATGGAAATAAGAGGGGCATGATATAACCTTAGAGAAGATAAAATATAAATGTAGTTATAATTACTGTAGAGAAACCATTTTAATATCTTTTTTCTTTTCTTCCCTTTTCTTTTTTTAAATTTTCTTTTCTACTTATGGTTAACTTTTCTTCTTTACTTTCCTTTAAATTTGTGTAATTTTTACTGTGTAAAAAATTCTTTCATAAAAATTAATTAAAAAGGATACACAGACATAAGAGGTGAGATACCTACTTAATAATAGGTTTGCTCTAGGATCAAGATAAAATCTACTTATTTTATTTTCAGTTCGGTTATCAAATCTCTGCCAATAAAATCCAGTTTATTGTTCAGCCTCATCATCCAAATTCAGTCTTAGATGACGCAGAATGGTTTCCCCCTTCCAACTGATCTGCTGGGATTTCCATCTGTATGTGTTCCCACTGCTTTAAATTAAATCTGGACAAAAGTGAACTTGTTGTTTTTCATCCTAACTGTTGTTTCCTGAGCCTGCTGAAGCATTCAGCAGGCTCAGAAATGTTGCAAATGGTCCTGGGCAGACCAAAAGCTGCCCGGGACCAGACTGGCTGTCGCCAGCCTTGTGCGCACGCGCAAGGCGTGAAAACAGCCAGATTCCTATTGGCTGATGCTGTTTGGGTTCAGGACAGTATAAAAGGCCTGCATGCCTTTTAGGTGTTAGTTGGTTATAAGGAGGAGTCAATAAAGAAAGCTTGATGTTCACCATGTGTCTTCGTTTAATGCCTGCGACCCGAAAACATAAAACTGGCGATGAAGGTGGGATCGCTGCAGGCAAGCGGAAGATTTACAACTGAATCGAGGACTCACAGAAGGTCCTGAAGCGTGGGAAGTCGGCGTCCAGCTCTACAACTCAGCCTGCCAGTACAGCATCGCTGGAGGTGAGCTTGGCAAATGGACCCCTTCCCCCCAGTAAGACGAGCCTTGCAATGAAAGGCATTAATGAAGCCTGTGAAGACTTAAGATGTCGAAGATTGGCCGCTTATTTGACTTTGATGTCTCCCACCCAGAGCGCTGGAATTCATACGTGGCGTGGATGGAGAACTTCTTTAGAGTCAATCAGATAAGGGAAGACGGTCTTAAAGCAGCAACCCTGCTGTGTTTTGTGGACAGGAAACGTTCGACATAGCAGAGAACCTGGTGGCCCCTGCGCTTTTAGAGTCAATAACTTATACTGACTTGAAGAAAATGCTTAAAGAACATTTCCAGCCTAAACTTTCTGTAATTGCTTGGAGGCACGCATTCGAGCAGAGAGACCAGAGGCCGGGTTAGTCTTTATTGCTGCCTTAAGACAAGTAGCCAGGCCTTGTGAATTCAAGGACCTGGAAGAGAGGCTGCAAGATTGTTTCATTTGTGGCCTACGAAGTAGGGAGCTGC